>NW_027206512.1:60201665-60695399 GCF_024711535.1 Dipodomys merriami
CCCGCGCTTGAGTCTCCAGTGTGCCCATTTGAATTCCGGGGTGGGGCCTCCTGCTTGCTGGCCAGGCGCTCCACCGCTCGAGCCATGCCCCAGGTTCTGTCGATGTTCAGAGTGAGACTTCAAAGCTGATCACCTCTGAATAATAGCAATGGAGAGCGGGGAAACGTGGGGTCTGGGGACGAGGCCTTCTTCCTCTTCTTCTTTTTGGAGGGGTTTACTTGGCTCGCGCTAGGTGGCGCTCGTTCTCCACCGTACCGGGGAAGGTTCTAGAACTCGTGCGTTCCTTTCTAATACCCTAAGGGTGATCGCCAAGCCTGGCTTGCTTTTTTTCTTTTTACGCGTGAGAAAACGAAGCTACAAAGGGAAGGCGTCCCGCCCCGAGTCCCGGGCCGCAGCACCACCTGCTCCCCGCGCCCGTGAATGTCCGCCCTGCGTCCCCGGCGGAATGCGCGTGATGGGGGGGTCAGACTTCCTGCCGACGCCTCTGTCCTCCGACCCCCTCAGGTGCACAAGCAGGCCCTAGAGACGGGCCAGGACGCGTGACCCGGGGTCGGAGCGGACCCGCCGCGCACGCGCCCGCGCCTCGGAGCCGCACCCCTCCCCGGGTGCACCCCGCACCCGCCCGTGGGGTTGGCTCCCCGCACTCTAGGGAGTGTATTCCAACGTGGCGGCCCTCGGCCCTCCGCCTCCAGGACCGGACGGGGGACACCGGAGACCAGGGTGCGTCCGTCCGTCCGTCCGTGGGCAGACGCGGACCGTCCGTCCACCCCACGGCTCCAGCGGCCTTTCAAAGCAGTGGGGAGTAAAGAAAGCCGGTGACCTCGGGTCAAGGTCACGGCGCTGGGAGGTCAGCGCCCCTCCCCCTCCCCCACGGGGTGCAGTTTCCCTCGCGGCCCAGGCGCGGCGTGGGCTCCTACGCAGCCGCGCGGCCTTGCCCCCACCCCGGCCTCTCCCTGGGCCTTCGGAGGAAGCTGAGATCCCAGGCTGAGTCTCCGGACCCGAGGGTTCCAAAGCGCACCGGACCTGGAAGATCGCGGGGAAAACGCCTTCGGAGGAGGGGGGGGAGGGAGAGGTGGAGGTGGAGGAGGGGGAGGGGGAGAGGGAAGGAGGGGGAGGGGGACGACGACCAGGGGCAGGAGGAGGAGGAGGGGCAGGAGGAGGAGACAGAGGGAGGAGGAGGAGGAGGACGAGGGGGAGGAGGAGGGAGAAGAGGGGGGAAGAGGAGGAGGACGAGGGGGAGGAGGAGGGGAAGGAGAAGGAGGAGGGGGATGAGGAGGAGGAAGGGGAGGAGGAGGAGGGGGAGGAGAGGAGGAAGGGGAGGAGGAGGAGGGGGAGGAGAGGAGGAAGGGGAGGGGAGGAGAGGGTCAAGAGGGGAAAGGAGGAGGAGGGGGAGAGGAGGGAGGAGGGGAGGAGGAAGGGAAGAGGAGGAGGAAGGGGAGGAGGGGGAGGAGAGGAAGAAGGCGGAGGGGAGGAGAGGGTCAAGAGGAGGAGAGGAGGAGGGAGGAGGGGGAGAGGAGGGAGGAGGGAGGAGGAGGGGAAGAGAAGGAAGGGGAGGGGGAGGAGAGGAGGAAGGGGAAGGGAGGAGAGGGTCAAGAGGGGTAGGGGTAGAGGAGGGGAGGAGGAGGAGGGAGGAGGGGGGAGGAGGGGGGAAAGTAGGAGGAAGAGGGGGAAGAGGAGAGGAGGGGGGAGGAGAAGGGGGAGGAGGAGAGGGGAGAGGAGGAGGGGAGAGAGAGGGGGAGGAAGGGAGAGGAGGAGGAGAGAGGAGGGGGAGGAGGAGGGGGAGCAGGAGGAGAGGGGAGAGGAGGAGGGGGAGAAGGAGGAAAGGGGAGAGGAGGAGAGGAGAGAGGAGGGCGAGGAAAGGCAGATGAGCAAAGCCAGGAGACCCGGAAAGAGGAGAGGGTGTGTCCCGATTGGAAGGCGGGAGCAGCCAGCCAGCCCCACACCAGGGGTGGGGGGACCCCCCACCCTCCCCATCTATGCGCCCCGCAAACGGCCGGCGCCACCGCCGTCAGGTGCCCGGATCTCCCGCTCCGCTCCGCTCGGACGAAGCCACCCTGGATGGCTTGATCGCCGTGCGGGCCGTGCGGACCGCGTGGAAGCCAGGCAAGCCCGAGCATCTCGGGCGCTAACCTGGAGCCCGCGCGTCCGCCGGCGGGGTGTCGGCGCGGCCCACCTCCGCTGCTGGGCCCGCAAAGCGGAATCTGAAGGCTCCTGTGTTCATCTTCCGCCCAGCAGCCAACTCGGGGGCCCTGCCCGCAGGCCTTCACCCAGATCGGGGACCCGGCCAGTGTAACCGCAGCTCCCCACCAGCCTCCAAGCCAGCTGCGCCCGCAGGAGATGCGCAGCCGGCCGCTTTCTCGTTTCTGCCCCGGCCGACTCAAAACCCTGCAACTTCCAAACTTAAGCGCCTTTCCTCTACCCGAGCCTGCGGCCGCTGGGATTCCAGTTTCTTTTTAATTAAATAATGGTTCATGAAAACGATTCTTTTCAAGTCCCAAAGTTACCTCTAGTACATGGTCACTCGACCCCCTTCACAAATATCTGCCTGCCCTGTACTTACTGTTTTGTTTTTCCAGCTAAGTCCTGACCCCACAAAGCCACAGCTATTTGGGGTTCACACCTGCCGATCCCCCCACAGGAAGGCAACCTGTATCAATCTGGACCTCCACTCTACAGAATCGTGGTATCCCTATCCATTCCCAGCCGCCTCCCCATCCCGGCTGAGGAGGGAGAATTTGTGGCAGCAATTTTTAAAAGTAGGAAAGGTTTGGAGGGGAGGGCCGCTTTCTTTTCAAACTCCATCAGTCGGTCTTTACTTCTGTTCCCTTCCCAGTGAAGATCATCGCCTGCACTTGCTCACTACTGACGCCAAAGTGAAACACCTTGCCCTCAAAACTGATATAATGGTAAATTGCTAGGCAGAGCAATGAGCTCTTCAAATGAGAGGGTTCCCCACCCCACCCCGAAGATACACTATAGTGTCTGGGAAGGACAAGAAAACGTTCTGCTGATGAACTGGACGATCTTCTAGTACTGAACACGACGACTTCCACCTCTCCTCTACCTGGTGGTTCAGAAGAGCAACCACACAGCCAGCAAATCTGGAGGAGGACCTAGTTTCCTCACACCAAAAACCCCAGTCTCAGCAACTTTTAAATTAAAGCCACAGCCCTCTAAATGTACTTAATGGTTCAAGTTTGCATCTTTGACTTTGTTGAATAAAATTTTATTTAGAAATGGCTAGCATAAATAAGCCACCTCTGTGTGTGTGTGTGTGTGTGTGTCTGGAACTCGAACTCGGGGCCTAAACACCATCCTTTTTTTTTAATACTCACAGCTAGTGCTTTGCCTCTTGAATTACAGCTCCATTTCCAGCTTTTTAGTGATTAGTTGGAGATAAAATGTCCCGTGCAGTTTTCTACCCAGGATGGCTCTGAACCAAGAGCCTCAGATCTCCTCCTTCTGAACAGCTAAACTCACAGCCAGGAGCCACCAACACCTGGCACCCACCTATGTTTTAATAAACCCACAATGTTTATGCTTCTTGTTTCCGTCCCTTACATAAAACAATGTATGCCTTAGTTTCAAAGAGCGTTAAATGTCAGTTCTGGATTAATATTATCGTAATTCCCAGACACACTTTTAAACAAATATCTGTTTCTATTCAAGTAACAGAAAACCCCTAAGAACCAATTTTAAAAATTAATTTTCTCCTTCCTGCTGTAAAACTTGGAACAAACTCCAGCGAAGGTCAGTATTGACGGCGCGCAATTCCAGAGACACTCAAAGATGCTTTCTCATTCCAGATTTGGGTTCTTATTAAATCAACTCAAAGGTGTCAAGGGTACAAAACGTCTCCAGTGTGCTCCTAGTTAATTGGTTATTTCAGCAACAACCCTCGCAAGGAGGAAGCGGTGAAACTTGGGGAGTACAAATGAAGACGCATTTCGTTCTTGGGTTGTGGCGTCCTAGGGAGTAGAAACTCAAGGTTGCCGTCCACGGCCCGGGGTGGTCTTAGATTCGCCGCAGATTTTGACTGAACTTCCTCTCCAGGGTCCAGAAAAGCGTTGTCTTAAATGCACCCATCTGCACGAGCGAGGTTCGAGGTTCCAGAGCCGGTGAAGCCAATAGGCTCCCGGAGGCTGAGCTCGCCCTGGAGACAAGGGGTTAAGTCAGACCTGGTCTTGGGGTGGCTCGACGTGCCCGGCGGAGCCTCTCACCAGTCTAACGTCCGGCAGCTGCAGGCAGCCAATGGACGGCCGGGAGCGCCCCAGACGGCCCCGGGAAGGGGCGTGGCCCGGGGCTGTCACTCAGTCCCGGAGCAATGACACTCGGGCGGGAGGGGGCGTTGGTGGAACGGCGAAACGCCGGGGAAGGAAAGAGACCCAAACCGATAAAGCCGGGCAGGGTGGGAGGGCAGAGGGTAAAAAGGTGCCCGGCTCTTCTGCTGCAGCTGCTGCTGCTGCTGCGCCCAGTGGCCGCCGTCTCAGCGGCCGCCACCAGGGGGGTGAGGTCCGGAAAAGCCAGCCCAACGGGAGAGGGCACGACTCACACACACACACACACACACACACTCACTCACACACACACTCACACACACACACACACACACACACACACACACACACACACACTCAAATCCTGCAGGCGAGGAAGACCTCGAGGCGCAGAGCAAAAGGCCGTGGGGCCCGTGCGCCCGGGCGCGGCGCCGCGGACGGCCACCGGCCAGGTCCCCAGCGCGTCCCGCGGCCCCCCGGAAAGCTACGGAAAATGAGATCATCCGTCTGAGCTGCGGAGGGAGAGCGCCTGGCTCTGGATTCCGGGGGAGGGGTGGAGGTGGGGGGGTCTCCGGGCGGGGGGTGGGCCTCCGAGGTGGGGGCGCAGATCCTGGGACCGAGGAGGGCGGGGGCTGCCGAGCCGGGCTGCGGAGTGGGCAGCGGGGAGGGGCCTGGCGCACCCGGCTCGCTCGCGCCGCGGCCGCCCGCGCTCTCCACCCGGCTCCGAGGCGTTCGGCGTCCCGACTGTCCGGCTGTCGGTCCGCCCGGCCGGCCGGCCGCTCTGGCCCGTGGCGCCGATGGCCGTGCGCGGCGCCGGCACCTTGACGCCCTTCTCCATCCAGGCGATCCTCAACAAGAAGGAGGAGCGCGGCGGGCCGGCTGCGCCCGAGGGGCGCCCGGCGGCGGCGGCGGCGGCGCCCGCGGTCTGCTGCTGGCGGCTGTTTAGGGAGACGGACGCGGGCGCCCTAGGGGGCGCCGAGGACTCTCTGCTGGCGTCTCCGGCCAGGAGGCGGACAGCGGCCGGTCACCCCGCGGAGAGCCCGGGAAGCTGGGACTCCGACTCGGCCGTCAGCGAGGAGAACGAGGGCCGGAGGCGCTGCGCGGACGTGCCGGGAGCCAGCGGGGCCGGCCGCGCCCGGGGGGCCCTGGGCCTCGATCCGCCGGGCTGCGAGCTCCATGCCGCCGCCAAGGACCTGGATGAGGACGCCGCGGGTCGGAGCGACAGCGAGATGTCAGCCAGCGTTTCAGGTCTGCGGTGGCTCCGAGGCGAAGTGGGTGGTGGGAGGGGGGAGCTGGACACGGAGGTCAGGCACCCCCAAGTGGGATGCGCCGGCTGTGAGCCCCCCACTTCCCTGTTCTGTGAGCTGGAAGGGTCGCCCCAACCCTTCACCAGCTGAACCTCTCCCCGGAGAACCTTAAGTCCCGGGACACCGTGCACTGGATGGGGTTCAAAGGCCACCACCGCTACACCCCCAAGGTTATATCTGCCCGTCCTCAACTCCCCAAGGTTAAGAAAGGGAGACCCCGAGGGCTGGGGGTCCCAGAACCCAGCCTTAGAGCTTGGGAGTGGGTGGTGAAGGATTGAACCCCAAGAGGAACTAGGGTGGGGGGGGAGGGGGGAGGAATCGGCTGAGCCGAGGCTTGGAGGACCAGACTGGCTGAGACTCCCCCGCGCCAGGGCTGGAAGTTGCAGAACTGGATGGAGTCTCCGCAGCTGGGAAAGCTACCTGAAATTGGAGGGGGTGGGGGGTCATGGCTGGACCTCAGTCACCCCCAGAGGCACTGAAGAGAGGGGTGTCCTGAGCCACACGCTGTCACCGTCCTAGGACGGAGCGATCTGCCCGGTCGGGGTGCGCTCTGATGTAGGCCTCGAGCGGACCTAAAAGCAGGCCGGCGGGGATGGTTTTCAACAGAGTTGCTTCCGGAGTGACATAGAGGTGTGGGGTCCGTCGGAAGACACCCCCCCCCCCAGGGAAAGGCACTGCCAGGTCTCCACCACCCAGTCCGATAGTATTTCCTTGCCTGCCCAAGGGTGCGATCTGTGGCCACAGCAATGCAGAGCTGTTGGAGCAGAAGGCTCCACGAGTCTCTGGTTCTCAGAACCATCCTCTACCTCTCCCCACCCCTTACACACACACACACACACACACACACACACACACACACACACACTCCTTGTAGCTGGCGCGTGCGTGTGCGTGACAGCTGGGTGCGAGGAGGCCGGTGACCCCAAGCTCAGAGACAGAGAGAGACACAGCCTAGCGCGCCAGGGCTCGGCGGGACCGACTGAGACGTGGGTCGAGCAAGCCCAGCGCTGCCCGATACCGAGGGGAAGTTGAGGCCCACGTTCACGTAGTGGGTGTGAGCCTGTCACCCGCACCCCGAGGGGCTCACCCGTGGGAACGAGGGGGCAGTCGGGGGGGACGAGATGACCCCCTCCCCACCCCACCCACCGTCTTGGGGGACCTCCACGATCCGTGGGATCGGAGCGTTGGCGAGCCCCCCATCCCCACCCCCAAAATCCAGCCCGGCAGTCGGGGACCCTGCCGCTCCGCGGCTCTGACCGAGCTCTCTCGTTTGCGCGGCCCGCAGGCGATCGCAGCCCGCGAGCTGAGGATGAGCGCGCCGGCCCCGGAGGAGGCGCGCGCGGGGCCGGCGGCGGGGGCGGCGGAGCCCGCGGCCGGGGAGGCAGCGGCCCGGCGGGCGGCGCGGAGGAGGAGGAGGAAGAAGAAGAAGAAGAGGAGCCCGTGGCGCCCAAGCCCCGGAAGAAACGCTCCCGGGCCGCCTTCTCGCACGCGCAGGTCTTCGAGCTGGAACGCCGGTTCAATCACCAGCGCTATCTCTCCGGGCCCGAGCGCGCCGATCTGGCCGCGTCTTTGAAACTCACCGAGACGCAGGTGAAGATCTGGTTCCAGAACCGTCGCTATAAGACCAAACGCCGCCAGATGGCCGCCGACCTGCTGGCCTCGGCGCCCGCCGCCAAGAAGGTGGCGGTGAAGGTGCTGGTGCGAGACGACCAGAGACAGTACCTGCCAGGCGAGGTGCTGAGGCCTCCCTCCCTCCTGCCCCTGCAGCCCTCCTACTACTACCCCTACTACTGCCTCCCGGGCTGGGCGCTCTCCACGCAGTGAGCCGCCCCGCGGGATCCCAGCACGTCCCACCGTTGGCTTGGTAGTATTCTGCCTCCCCGGGGGTTGGGGTATGTGTGTGTGTGTTTGGGGTTCCCTGCCGTCTAGGGATCTAGGTGGATGAAATCTAGCTGGGGTCTCTGGCTAGGACCCATCCCCTGATGGCCAAATCGGTCCTCGCCCAGAGGAGGGCGCCTTTCCTCGATTCGTCCAGAGGCACCCGAATACTTAGGGGCTCCGCTCGCCCCCCCTCACCTGCCTATAACCCCCCCCCACACACACACATACACACACAACGGACGCTATTTATTACCACCCCCAAGGTTTGGAGGATGGTGTTTTCACCCCAGAGCAAAGAGGACTTCTGGAGCCCGCATAGCCTGAACCCCTAAAATTTCAGGCTTGCCCTGGGGGGAAAGGAAGAAAGGGGGGGAGAGCTTCGTGCGTTAGGCGACACTTAGTTCATGGTATCCATGTTACCGATCTATGTGTATCTACATATCTTTGATTTTTTTTCTCGTTATTTGGAAATTACAATGGAGACAAAGGGAGTGTGGAATCTTTTTACAGCTCCGAGGCGCTGGTGGGGTTTGATTTGAACAGCGAAGGGTTTGGGGTTTTTTTTTGGGGGGGGAAGACTCTTCACCCCGTTCTTAATTAGGGTCAGAGGTGGAGAGGGATCGCCCTCTTTCTTGGGTGCTGTTAAGAATGATAGCTTCTCAGCGCCAGGCAGGCCAAGCCAGGGACACCCCCCCCCATACCTTCCATTTATGAAGTTCAGGGTGCGGCCAAAAGAGAGGCTCGAAGACCCCAGTGTGGAGAGCTCCCCACACGGATGGGTCCTTCGCTGAAACTCGCCTTTCTTTCTCTCTTATTTTATTTTACAAAGGAGATTAAGACTCGCAGCACTTTTCAATGGTTTGTATTCAAATAACAATTATTTTTGTATTCAATGTGAATATTCCCCTGCTCCCGCACCGGTAGCGTGGCGCGGTCCCCTGTCCCCCCTTTGCCCCGCAGCCTAGTCCCCGACTCCCGCGCCCCTGGCCCGCCACCTGTTGTAAGATCGGTGACCCCCCCCCCTTAGCCACCTTGTCGTGTTTCGTTGTTTTTGTTTTTGCCTCTGAAGGGCACTGTGCACTCAACTAGAGTATGGCCTTTAAAAGAGATTTGTGAAATTTGGAAGCTCTGTTGGCTGTATGGTTTTTTTTCTTTAATTTATAAACGTCTAGTTTCACACGCCTTTCTCCACACCGTGTTTTCTCTTTAAGCTTCTCTCAGAGCCGCTTGGGGTGCGGTGGGGGAGGTGATAAAGGGGGGAACCAGTAGATGGGCTGGGAATAGCTAGATCTTCTCTCCCGTCCCCACTGGTGAGTCTGGGGTCTGGGAGTGGACGCTCTCTCCTTCCTCCCTCCCCAGCAGCCCCACTCACTGGAAGGATTAAAATCCTCCAAGATCCGAGAACCAAAATTTCGGGGAGATATATATATATCCGGGGACCAACCCCTAAGATTCCTGATGTTCTCGAGGTCGCGGCTGGCCTAGTGGAGGACGCTCCCAGGATGGACGCCGCGGCCAATTTCCATTCACTCCTGCCCTCCGCCGCTCCTTCCCCGTCCTCCCACCGACTTCTCTGCTTTCGATGTTTGACGATCAGAGCTCCCCACCCCCACCCCCACTTCCCTCCCTCTTCAAGGATCCGGTTTTCACTTCCTTCCAAGAACAGGCTCATTTAAAAACTGCAGCTAACGTTTCGGGAGCGCTTCGGGCGGCCGGGCCGCCAGAACGCGTCGCCCCGGGAGGGTCGGTGCTGGCTTTCACTCCGGCTGGGAGCGAGCGCCAGCCGGGTCCTGAGCCCTGAGGACTTGGAGACGTTTTGAGGCGCAGGAAATCCACTCGGGAGAGCGGAGGATGCGGGCAGCAGGGGGTACCAAGCAGCCCTCTTGCCCAGACGGATACCCGGCGCGCGCGCCCCGCGCCCCCAGCTTCGCTGGAGCGAAAGGCTGGCCCGCGCAGCTCGGCCCGGCTCTCTGCTCGCCAGGAGAGAGTTGAGGCCGCGTGGCCGGCAGGCTCCAGACTCCCAGGCCTCGGCTTTCTTTGAGCTACTCCAGCCCAGCCTCGGTCCCAGCCTCCAGGCCTCCAGGCTAACGCGAAGGCCCTAGTCGGGGGGAGCGTGGGGGCGCCTTCCCTCAATCCACCCCAGGCAGAGCTAGCAACCAGAGCTCGCCGCGAACGATGCCAGCTCCCGGACACGGCGAAGACGAAGAGACTAAAGCCACCAGGCCTGCCATGCCAGTGACTATTTCCACCGGCTTCCCGCAGTGCCTCTGCCTCTATTGTTTTTAATTCTATTTTAAGTTTACAATTAACCAGAAGTGCAGGTTTGTTTTTTTTTTTCCTTGTAGGAAGCTGTCACCTTTCCACGATGCGCCCATCTCCTTCCTTCTTTCCCCAGAGCTGGCCCTCGGATGAAGAGGATTTTTGTTGTTGTTGGGAGGAAAGGTCATCCCCCCCCCCCCGTCTGGAAGTGGCCCTTTTTGTTCGTTTCTGCGTCCTAAGAGGGAGGGTTTTACGTCTTCCTTGCCTATTCGCAGGCGAGAGAAGCAAAGCGTTTCTTCCGACTTGGCGAGTGATCACCCGTCCAGGGTCGCTTCCCCACCGCAAGCCCCGTCTTCTTTCCCGTAGCCGGGGTCGGGATGGGGCCTGGACCGACTTTGGCACCGCTGCAACTGCTAAGGGTGTGAGGGGGGGGGCGGGCGGCGGCGGGGAGACTCAAATAAATTCAATTCAGTTGGATCCGAATGTATGGCCGCACTTTTCTCCGAACTATCCATCTCAGTTTGTCTGGGTGAGAATGCTGGAGTCCGACGCACGCTCAAAGCCAAGTCCAACGCCACCTACGAGGGTTTCTCCGCGCACAGTGTGCGACCCAAGAAGAGTGCTCTAACCTGGCTTTAAGCCACAGACTGTGGCTTCATTTGGAAATACAGTGTAACTTCCTTTATTTTCTCTCTTTTTTTTTTTTTATGTTACCCACTTCCCCCTCCTTGCTTTTTTTTTTTTTCAGGTGAAAAATTGCCTTGCTGCCTAACCTCAGTGCAGCCTTGGTTTACACACTGGCTAGTCTTTGCTGTATTGAAAGCGCTCTCTCCTCTCCAGGGATTTGACTACCCAGAGCAGTCACAACTGTGCCTGAACCCAGAATCCTTCCACTACTTCTTCCTTCTGTTCATTGGGGACTTAGTAATAATCTATTAGAGCTGGCCCTGGGCATCCTGGATCTGATGCTCCCACAGTACAGATAAGGAAGCCCAGATGAGGTGAATGACTGGGAAAGGGGTTAGAATACCTGTGGCCTGTAACTGTTACAGGCCGCAGAGATTCAGGAATCTTACTCTGGGCAGCAAATTTGGGATTCGTTGAATGGCAAAAAAATAAATGACGTGTGTGTGTGTGTGTGTGTGTGTGTGTGTGTGTGTGTGTGAGAGAGAGAGAGAGAGAGAGAGAGAGAGAGAGAGAGAGAGAGAGAGAGAGAGAGAGAGAGAGAGAGGTTTGTGGGACTCTCCTGTAGCTGAGAAGATCCTGAGCCGTGCAGTGATTAAGCAGTGATTGAGTCTAATTTTTTTTTAAATGAAGCAAGGAAGGATCCCCGCATCTCTGCAGCTGCTCACACTGGGAGAGGATGGCAGTGAATCTGACTTCATTGGAGATAGCTTGAAATGGTCTCAAACAAGATGTCCTAACACCTCCCAGAGTGGGCTGCTAGTGTGTGTCCACAGGCAGAATGTGAAGAAACGGGTTGGTGTGAAGAATAGCACCCAGGGGCTTTGGAAAAGCAGAGAGCAGACTCAAGAGTTGTTTCTGTTCCCAGCTCCCTTGTCTCAGAGGAGGAGGAGCTTAGGAGCTGATCCTGGCACACCTCGGACAATTATTCTAGAAGAACCCTATCCCAGGTCTTCACACATCCCACAAAGTGAGGGTGGCACACCTCCAGTTCCCTAATCAGTCATCACCAGCACCTGAGCTCAGTGCTCAGTACCAACAACGCATTCTCCTCTGTCCAAATTTTAGGAAAATGTAGAAATCGGCCTCTGCTTACAACACCCACGGCATTCATTTTGTCTACAGAAAGTTTCCTGCCTTGCCCCAACCACCAATGACAACAGCCTGAGCTACAGGCGAGAATCATATATTCCTACTTCCCACACCCACCTGGAATCTAGTCCAGGAGTTCCTGGAGCACCCAAGGAATGAGGATGGCAGGAGAAATGATCCCAGATCAGCGCGGCAGCCCAGGCCGCTGCCAACCAGCTCTACACCTTAGAGGCCACTACTTTCACTCTGCCAACGATCCTAACTGGAAGTGTGTGGGGACCTCAGGAGAAAGCAAATGCTTGACAGTGTTTTCTGAGCCAGAAAGCGCTGAGAATCTGGAGCACTGCACTGCTCAGGCTTTAGCAGCCGAAGAAGCCATTGTAGATAAGCAGAGCTGGATTCGGGAGCAGTGGTTCTTAATCTGATGGACAGCTGACTACCCAGCAAACAATAATAACAATGGCAGCAAAACAACTGCCTTTGTTTGCCTGTGCAACACACACACACACACACACACACACACACACACACAGCATACCTTATCCTACCCAGGATAAGGGTGCCTGACAAGACTTTCATCCCACAGAAGTGGAAACTGAGTCTCAAATGTGTCTTTGTTGAATACAGGCCTTGAAGAGTTGTGAATAGCTATAACTATTCAAAAACCAGAAATATAGTTTAGAATTTAAAGAGACAGGATAGATTTTTCTTCTTTCTCTTAGAGCTGACACACTCTAGGCTAGTTTTGGTTCTGGGGTAGTTAGGTCACAAAATCATGAATGTACTTGGAAAACCATTAAGTAGCATATGGCTGTTATTATTATTACTCCTGTTGCTATTATTATTATTATTAATTTCTTGGCTATGGAGATTTGATGACCTTAAACAATATGCTTTGAATTCCTGCATCCTTCAGGGTGCTCCGAGTATCTTGTGATTTCCTGAGCTTAGAATCTACCAGATAGGTAGAGAACCCCTGGTTAGTTTTGGGTCTCCTGATATAAATGTTTTAAAATTGAGGAAAAAATTGCCAAAGTAGGGTAGCAAAAAAAAAAAAAAAAAGAATCCGTGTTCTATTATAAATGGTTACATCATCTAATAAATTGGTTTTTCCCCTAGCCTCACATAGGAGTTATTCAACATAAATTAGGTCGTTGAAATCGTTAAAGCATTTATAAAAGAAGATTGGGTCCCGGGGCCCTGACAGCAAGGGTGGTCTTAGGCAAAGTACAGATTTAAGTTGAATGATGAACTTTATTCACACTTACTGAGTGACTGCCCGAGGCTACCCCTCCTGGGAAGAAAATGGCCAAAATCGAAAGGGGGAGGTATTTTCTTGTGTGTAAGAATTGGGAAAACAGCCAGGGGTAACTCCGCACGGGACCGGGGGGTCCTGCGGTGACTGTTGAGATTTATACTTTGAGAAGCGTGGTTTCTGGGCTACCTCGAGCGGGTGGGTAATGCGCGCCCACCCCGCACATCACCTTTACGTTCGGGTTGGAAAAACCCAGTTCAAATGAGCTGCAAGGTTTGACAGCCTCCACCTTCCTGGGCCTCTGGTGAGGGTCGCTCAACTGGAGGCTGGGTTCCAAAATTTCCTCCAAATTTGGGGGTACCTGGTGAGCTCTGAGAGCCCAGGACCTGCTGCCCGCCCCCCTGCACCCCTACTCTCTCTCTCTCTTTCTCTCTCTCCCCCCCCTCTCTCTGTCACAGGAACCCTTGTCCTCCCCGCCTGTGCCCACACCCACAGCCCCCCAAGGCACTGAGCGCCCTGAGCCGTGCGCAGCGCGCGGAGCCCACGGCGTTGCCTCGCTGCACACACCGTCCTGTCTTCCACCCGATCCGCGCTACACCCTGTGCAGTCCCATCTTTCCTCTCGTACCAGGCGACAGCATCTGGATCCGCTGCAGGAAATCTGTGCGGGCTCAGGGGCTGCTGGGTAAGTTCTTCCCACCCCTGTCCTGGCTCCCTCCCTACGACCTGGGCGGGCGCCTGGGCAGGTGGGGGGGGGGGGGGCGGGGAGAAGGCTGTTTCAGGTGGGAATATTGGTGTGTTGGAGTGAAATATCGGCTTCCCGGTCCGTAGAGACACCGGGTAAGCATCGCAAAGTCGCAAAGTCGGCCTGAATAGGCCCCGCAGGCTTGCCCCCGAGATGGTGAATCCGAGATGAACACTGTCTCTTCTTGGAGTATCTACTTTTTTTTTTTTTTAAAGGAAATTGTAAGATGGGTGGGGGGGGTCCACACTCGCTTTCGGCTTAGAGTGGAGACTAAATATAACTCCTTTCTAATTGAAACGATGCTGGTCTTTCCCGAGCAATTTCAGCCTGTTATTCGGGGCAATGCTGTTTTTAAGCATTTGGATCACTCTTAAGTTTCCTCCCCAAGGAAGGCCTCCACTTCAAGGTCATGGTTGCGAGTTCTCTGTCTGCCTGTGGGCCTGAGTGGGCTAACTTTGGAAAAATCCAAGTTGTTGTTTTTTTTTTCCTCCCTGTTTCCCCCCTGAAGAGGGAAGAGACTTGAGGCTCAGCGTCTGAGGCTGGAAGTGGAGGGGGAGGATCTGTGTTAACGGAAGGGAGAGGCCACAGACACTCACCGAGTCTCCCAAGGCCCACCAGAAAGCCAGGGTGGGCATTGCACTGTAAAACAAGTGTCTGCAGAAGCCCTGATTTTAATAAGCCTATGACCATTTTGGAATGACTTCCCTCCCAGCTGGCTGAGGCGCTTGTGCAGTGACAGGAAGGCTCCAGCACGGGTGTCCCCTGCTCTCTGCAGGGTTCTTCACCAGGCTAGATCCGCCGGGCAGTGGTGCCCACGGTGTCCACACCGAACCTGGGCATCCTGCCTTGATCCGGCCTTGCTGGTTGCCTCCACAGGACTGAGCCATCCTATGCTCCAAGGCTGTGTGGGTGCTGAAGTCATCGAACGTACTCGCCGGTGTCCTCACAATTAGGAGGGATCTGCGGGCTTATGGCTTGTCCTGCTCTATCTTTTTATGTATTTTTTAATTTTGCTTGTGTTGTGGGGGAAAGGTTACCAAGAAGGAACTAAACCTCCTGGGGATTCACAATCCAAAGTAGTCTAGACAGGGTCCAGACCCTGTGCCAAGGATCTCCGACCATGTTAGGCTAGGCTTTTCCCCATCTGCATCCAGGATGTAACCTAGGTGAATGACCTGGGAGAATCTGCCCTTTCTTCTCCCTCCCATTCACATTGCATGACACAATCCTTAGCTTCTTGGCCTGGGGGGCGGGGAAGCCCGAAAGGGACACAGCCATACAGAGAACTTGCTGGGACACAAGGAAGAAGAGAAGACTTTGCCCGGCCAAGTCCCAGTTGTCTGTGTCCTTTTGGAGGAGGGTGGGGCATAGGGCTTGAACCTGGGGCCTGGGCACTATCATTGAGCTATTTTCCTCAAGGCTGGTAGCGCTCTACCACTTTGATCCACAGTGTCCCTTCCGGTTTTCTGGTGGTTAATTGGAGGTAAGAGTCTCATGGACTTTTCTAGATTTCAGCCTCTTGAGTAGTTAGGATGACAGGCATGAGATACAGGCTGGCACAGGGCAAGCGTGCCCCTTGATGTCGTATGTTCTGAGTGTTTGATCAGCTACTTGTAGTGATAAAGTGCTGCTTGGCTCAGTGCCTGAGCTGGCACTGCCTATGACTTCTGGGAAGAAGGGTCTTGCAGTTCTCAGAAGCTCCATCCCCTACCAGGGGGTCTGCTGCCCCATGGCATCTGATATGGACTGGAAAAAAAAAAAGGAGAACCAGGATTTCCAGTGTTCCCCGCACAAGAACTCCTTTTCACTGCAGACTCTGAGTGCATGGGATCTGTGCAAAACTGGAAAAGGGTGCATGCACGCTCAGTCTCTGTCTGTCTATCTGTCCCCCCCCCCCACCTCTCTCAGTTGAGCTCCATGAAGCTCTCCACGCTCTTCCTGCCAGCGCAGGCACATCTCCTAAGTAGCCAAGTGATCAAAAAGAAAAGAAAAACTAAGGTACTGATAGAACCCTCTCCGTTTTTGTGTTTCATTTTTTTAAAATGGTCCAATTTTTAAATTGGGCAGATGTTGTGGTCTAGAGCGACCCTGTCCTGCCCCTGCCGCCACCTGGAGCCGGAGATTCTGGGTGATGGTGGAGACACCCCCCCCCACCCTCGAAGAGGGAGCCGAGGCTGGAGAGCTCTTAAAGGGGACAGGCCACCCCAATCCCTCACAACTTTGTCTAGAGCCTTTGTTGAGGTGAGCACAGCTAACGCCCAGGCAAGACTCTCAGGAAAGAATGATGGTGATAGCTGACAAGAGCCCCCATTTCTGCCTCTCTGGTGCCTGACCCCCATGTGACTCATCCAGGAGTGGGGGTAGCCAAGTGGAGAGACTCAGGCCAAGAGTCTGGTCTTGATGATCTTACAGGGCAGGCGGGAAGAGCAGCCTGGGCACAGGGCTTGGTTTAGGTACTCGGCTTTCACCAAGCCTCAGCCTGCATTACTCTGCTGAAAATGAACCCAACAAAGAGAGGGTGTGAAAGCATCACATGCTCTTTGAGCAACTGGCTTCTACCTAGATGACGGAATTTGCAACGCTAAGCGCGGCTATGTCATTGAAACAATTTTCTATGGAAGGCAAAGTGTGGAGAGAGAACACTGAGACTATAGCCAAAACTTTGGCAGTGCCAGCCTCCATACCTAAGCAGTTTTTGTGGGGGTTTTGTTGTCGTTGGTGGTTTTGTAATCAGGGATTAAAAGCAGTCGCTACAGGCTCTCAGTTCCATCCCCACAGCACAGTAAAAATTAAGGAAACTAATTCAGTTGTGGGCGCTGGGGGTGTGGCTCAGTGCCACAGCACTTGCACAAGCCATAGGTTGGATCTCCAGTGCTCCCTGCTTTCCTTTCTTCCTCTCCCCCCTTCCCTGTGGCACACAGGGTCATGCCACTGTCAAGGCAGCTCAGGAAAGAAATATACTGAAAGAGAATTTCCCTTTTCAGTTCATTCTTTCTGTCCCCAAAGCATCTGCAGAATTCATTTTAAATCGCTCTTTTTCTAGGCTGTCTAACATTTATTTGATTCGCAGTAACTATGGTGCTTGCCCTGCTACCGGTGGCATGCACACTTCCTGGCTGGTTCTTCTGTGTGGCTCAGTCCTGAGGGGGAAAGACCGGGAAGACAGCGCCAGAGCATGTGAAGACTACAGGGAGTCTGTGGCCAGGGCTCGGCACTGGGTAAACATCAACAGTGAGCTTCCTGCGGAAAGCATAGTTGTTGTATTGTTTAGAGACAGAGTGTTAATTAGACAGTGATTTGTAAGTTTGCTTGGGCTACATAGAATTGGAAGACAGCCCAGGATATAGATCTATCTATCTATCTATCTATCTATCTATCTATCTATCTATCTATCTATCTATCTATCTATCTATCTGTCTATCTATCTACATGTCTGTCTGTCTGTGGGTCAGTCTATCTCCAAAAGTGTCTAGCAGAGACAGGGATACCTTTTCATTCTCCATTGGATGAAATTTTATAAAGCTGTGTGTATTGACTGCTGCTCATTAGCAACCTGCCGGATTTATGTTTCCATTCCTGCAGTCATAAAGTGCTTTTGGTGATTGCATTCTTTCATTCCTCTTACCAGCTCCATTCCTGTTTCTCCACTTGGGGGTGGAGGATTCCTCAGACAGTGGCTATTTCTGATTTGCTCCAAACTACTCAGTGTTGGCCACACATATTGCTCCCCACTGCAGAGCGGAATGGAGGAAGAGGTCATTTACCTGAGAAACATTAAGGCAGACAGCATGGCTAACTGAATGCCCATGATGCTTTGCACTCACTAATTCTCAGGAAGGCAACAAGAAGAGGTGAGCCAACCTGCAGATCTAAACGGCAGCATGGTGTTCAGGCTTTGGAGGAAGAACCAGCCATAGCTCCCACTTGTTTCTTTCCAGCGTTGGGGTTCTGGGGGAGCTCCCTAGAATCTGGCTCTTAGTCTCCCCATGGAACTAGGAAGACACACATTTTCTTGGAGATGAAAGGAGACAACCTAAGGGAAATAAGTAGTTGGCACTTGGATATTTGGGCCCAGGACTGGAATCTGACTTTTTAGGTTCTGTGTCATTTCTATATCCTCCATCTTCAGAAGCTGTAGGAATCTATCACACACTCCCTGCTGGATGGGCTTTAGGGAATGGTGGATTATCTTTGTCTCCAGTGTGTGTGTGTGTGTGTGTGTGTGTGTGTGTGTGTGTGTGTGTGTGTGTGTGTGTGTGTAGGGGGGAGGCAGCTGCATGAAAAGGAAGGTGTCTGAATCCTGCTCCATTTACCACATCTGGGTGACTTGTGGATACTTGTGGTCAGTTGTGGGCCCAAGCCTAGCAAGTCAAACCATTTACACTTTTCTGATTCTAGATGTGTGTGTGTGTGTGTGTGTGTGTGTGTGTGTGTGTGTGTGTGTGTGTGTGTGTGTGTGTGTGTTGCCAGTATTGGGGCTTGGACTCAGGACCTAGGTGCTGTTCCTCAGATTTTTTTTTGTTCAAAGATGGCACTCTACCATGAACCACAACTCCACTTTTGGCTTTTGGGTGATCAGTTGGAGAAGAATCTCATGGACTTTGCTGCCCAAGTTGACTTGGAACCTCTGTCCTCAAATCTCTGTCTCCTGAATAGCTAGAGGATGTCAAGAATGAGCCACCAGTTCCCAGACACATTTCCAATTCTGGTCACCTTTCCCAGCCCAGAGCGGGGAATTTCCAGAAGGCAAGGAGTATCTCACATTGCCAGCTCTCTACTAGTCACTGGCTAGACCCTCTTCTATCCAATTCTCAGAAGAACCCGATACAAGTAGGTAGGATTATCCTTCTTTTACAGGTGAGCAGAGTTCAGAGGGGTCAAGTGCTCAGGGCAGGGTCACACAGCACTGGTGAGGACCCTAGGAACTGGCCCCAGGGCTGGCTGCAACCTCTAGGTACCTAGCCCAACTTCCACTCCTAGGGTGGGGACTTGGGGGACTTGTGCCTGGCAGTGGTTGGGGTGCAGGGTGTGGGAGTGGGGAGGAAGGGGTATTAATTCTCCGAGCAAGTTTCCTATTAAGAAAACACCGGGACTCAGACCCACCTCCTCCCCAGGGCAGCTGCTCAGCCTCCTGAAGGCCGGGCCTGTATATTTGTAGTTTGATTCTGCCCGTCAAGGCTAATTTCTCCCTACAACTTAATGGACGCAGCTTGACGTGCATAATGATTCCTAATCACCAACGTTATTTTCCCTAGGCTGAGACATGTTCCAGTTGTTGTGACAGATCGCGTTTCAGCCATAATGACGGAAAATTACCATTTCTAATTCTCCGGTTTTTGACACCTAAATCCACAGACCATATGTGGCGAAGAGAACTAGGGATGTGTGTGTGTTGGTGGGGGGCGGGGGGAGGATGGTCTTCTCCGCATCTCAGCGCAGCCTTGCTGAAGTCCGGAGCTTCCATTGGCCACAGCAGCTGCACCCAAGCCCAAAGCGGATCCAGCCGGCCTCCCAGCCCCAGGAGCCACCCCCCTCCCTGCCTCCACCACACCCCCGCCCCCCCCCCCCAGTGAAAACCCAGGGCATCTTCAGGCATCCTTCATTTACTGTGAAGGCTGGAAGCAGACAGGGGTGAGACTGTGGTGTCTTTCAGCCAGTGAAAATAGACCTAGTTTCCACCTTTATTTGAAAGCCTCAACAACATCCCTTGTCATAAAGTTGCTGTTGTTGTTTTGTTGTTGTTGTTGTCCTCCTCCTCCTCCTCCACTACAACCTTCTCTTTTTCCTCCTCCTCCTCTATTACCACCACCACCACCTCCTCCTCTACCAACACCTCCTCCTCCTTTTCTTCCTCGTCCTCCTCGTCTTCCTCCTCCTCCTCCTTTTTCTCAGTACTGGGGCTTGAAACCAGGGCCTTGCACTCTGTCATGGCTTTTTCCCATCAAGACTGGTGCTCTACTGCTTTAGCTCTGTGTACCCCCCCTTGCAGCTTTTTGCTCATTAACTGGACTTTCCTTTGGAGGCTGGCTTCACACTGTGATCCTCAGATCTCAGCCTTCTGAGTAGCTATGATTACAGGTGTGAGCCAGCAGCACCTGACAACCAGAGCACTTGAGGGGAAACTCCAATAACTTTGTGTGGGCACAGAGGAGGAAACTGAGGCAAGAGAGTGGATGTGCTTTGCCCAAGAGTACAGTGCCCCTCTCGACATTGTGAGAGCCCAGAAGCCTTGCTTTTCGGGCTTTCTTGATGATATAACTCGCTTTAATCTCACACTCAAAAGCAGCCAGGTGGGACTACTGCTTCTTTAGATATGAGGAAACTGAGTCTAGCAGGTGGAAGGCCCAAAGCTTAGGCCCATGCCCCCATCCATGCATTTCATGGGCCTGGGGGATGCGGTGAGCCTCCTTATCTGCCAACATTATCCGGCCTATTTTGGAAATCCCTTCCTCTTCCCCACAGGTACTACTTCCCGCTGGGCCTTTGGGATGGAGAGGGGGAGAGAGAGCCCTGCCCCCTAGGGTTTACAGCCCAGACTAGCCAACCTAAGCCAACCTAACCGTGGGGGGAGGCATTTTGGAGAGTACCGAGCTTGTGCCAGAGGATTGACAGCCCCCTCTCCACTAGTACTGCCTCGGGATGGGGGGGGGGCAGAGCTTCAGATTCCATGTCTAGGAAGCGGCTGTAAAGACCCTGCCTCTCAACAGAGTTAAGGGGTAGATCCATAGGCCTCGGGTGCTGCCCATTTTCAAAGGCCTGGGTGTGCTGGCAGCAGGCCTCCCTGCTGCGCGGTTGCTTGGAGGATTGCTGCCAGTGCCAGGAGACCCAAAGAGCCAAAGAAGCAGGGCCAGCTGGGCTGGAGACCCCTCAGAGAGTGCCGGCGACTTTCAGCAGGTGTTTGCACTGAGTTCTGAGCTCCACTCGGTGTGGAGTCGATGGGGGAAGGTGTGGTCTGGTTGTTTAGGGCATGACCCAGCCAGGGAGTCTGGATTCTGGCAGCAGTGTGTACCGTTCTGCATTGACACCCTGTTTTGAAGCTGGGCTAAAAGCAATGCTTCCTGCACGGGAGCAGGTTTGACCCAGGAAGGTCAAGGAGACCAGAAACCCAATAGAGAAATGAAAAGGCGGGGAAGTGAAACCACTCACACACCTGTTTCCTTCAGCAAGCTCTGAGAGTCAGGTGCAGCTCTCAGTAGAAGGAGGAGAAGGTGAAGAAGAAGAGGAGGAGGGGGAAGAGGGGAAGAAGGGAGAGGAAGAAGGAGAGAGGGAAGGAGATGGAGGGAAAGGGAGGGATATATACCTATTTATCTACCTCTCTCTCTCTCTCTCTCTCTCTCTCTCTCTCTCTCTCTCTATATATATATATATATATATATATATATATATATATATATATATATCTCCTTCATTAGCTAGATGCCCTTGTATCAGTCATAGCCTCTCTGTCACCTGTCCAAGGAAGACAACTATTTCCACCTGACAGAGGGAGGCTCCAGAATTCCCTGATAGAAAGGGTTTTGGGGTGTAGCTTGTCTTCAAGCCCTTTCTGTAGAGAAAGCAGACTGGATAAGTGTGTGTGGTTTGTGGGAGAGGTATTAGCTATCCACCGCTGCCCAGCCCACTCGGGCAGGACAAAGTGACATGCTGACCTTCCTATTGTAATGCCCTGGGTCTGGGATTGGGGCAGAAAGGCTGCTTTAACATCTGCCTGAGACTGAGTGGGGCATTTGATAATCAATCCTCCATATAATGCCCTTGAAAGGTCAGTATTCACCCAGGGCTCAAAAAGCCCCTTCTGAAATTCCAGAACACAGCCTAACAGAACCATGACTTCTGTGCTGTGGGTCACTGAGATCCTGGAGCTTTTATATAGATTTAGATTCTTAGCATGTAAATGATGGACAATGGGTCCAGCACAACAGTCCTGGAAAAGATAGGAGTTCCTAATATTTAGTCACAGCATAAATGCCTGAAAACAAAAGGGGCCTGAACAGGACTGTTGGGGACATATTCATAAGAAAGCTCAGGTTAATGCTCACTATTCCACTGAAGGATAGCCTGAAGCTGAGAGGTTACTCTATTGGAATTTCAGACTGAGAAGCCTCTTGGCACTTGCTGCCGGATCCCCCAGGGCCCAGGGCTGGCTAGCTTCCAAAACACTGGGAAGAACGAATTGGAGGCACCTGTGGCCTCCCTACTTCCTTTCCCTGCCTCTGACGCTGCACCTGCGCTTAGTTCCAGGGCATTTCCGGTCCATCTCTATCTCTGAAGCCACAACTGGTGACCCAGGGTTGGCTTTCGTGGAGCATGGAACAGCCTAGTGCTCTTCTGGTTCTTCAACCTTGTCTCTTCCTTTTGACCCCTAGGACAGGTTGTTGGCCAGACTGGTGGACACCACATGCAGACATAAACAAGGCAACTAGAGAGACGGAGCAATGGTTGAACTTTCTGATGCAAGCCACTATGTCCATCCATTAGGTAAAGTTGGCGCAGCGGCTCTACAAGGGCCAGAGTCCCACCCCACCTGGCCCCACCCCGCCATTTACATTTGGCTGAAGTACAGAGGACCAAACTTATCCATGGTCTAGTCTGGTTTGAGGTCCTATTGGTAGTTTCCCCGCCTTGGTCCATGTCTCCATGACCAGAAGTGCGGGCACTTCTGTGGATATTTGCGGGAAGAGAAAGATGTTGTTATCCTAGGCTTACCGATGTCCGCACTGAACTTGTAAAGAGAACCTTGCTTGCTGGCGAGCGCCTAGCAGCACCCAGGACGTGCTGCTCGGTCCCCAGCGTCTCAAAGGGCAGAGGCTGCGGGAGGTCTTGACAAACGTCTTCCCTCCCTCGTCCTGGGGGGTGGGTAGACACCCTAGAACAGTCCTCCTCGCAGGACACACCCTGCCATGGGTACCCTGATTCTTCCCTCGGAAGCAGAGCACCCCCTAGAGAAGGGATGGATGATGTCCCAAGCTTGGTTAGGAATGAGCGAGCTTACCTTCATTTCTGGCGCGCTCCAACCGCGCGTGACCCTTCGGTCTGGGGTGCGGGAAGCCGCGGGGTGGTGCGCAGGAATGGAGGATCCTCTCGGGGAAGGGTCGTGCTGTCGGCACCTGCCAGTTCTGCGAGAGCGGGGAAGGACCTGGAGGCCCGATGTGGGGAGGTCGGGCGGGCGGGTGGATGTGGATGGGTGAGGATGTGAGGGCGCTGGTGGGCAGACGTGGCGAGGCCCTCTGAGATAGAGCCAGGCCAAGGTCCTCGCTCTATCCCCCCCCCCCGTGGAGGGAGCAGGACAGAGGGGTCCTGGGTGGGACTGGGGAGGGAGCAAGAGGAGGTGGAGTGGGTTCAAGAACGCAGGACGCAGAACGGGTGGTGGTGCTGATTTTCCTCCCCCCCCCCCCAACCCCAGTCGTTCTTGGCCCCTCGGGGACTCGACTTCCTTCCTTTCCAAAGGAAGCCTCCAAAGTGCAGACGCGGCGTGTGCGGCTCCAGCACGCGTGGGGGAGGTCAGCACGCGTGTGTGCGTGTGCGCGCGTGTGTATGCGTGTGTATGTGTGTGTGTGTGTGCGCGCGTGCGTGCGTGCATGCGCGCGGGTTTGGACGGCTGCGGTGGAGGCGCAGGTGGCTCTGAGCTCTGGGCATTGCCTGCCGAGCTCGGGGGGGGGGGGCAGGCTCCGGGTGGAACCTCCGGTCGTGGGGGCTACTGGGCCCCCGCGGGCTCCCTGATCACGAGGGTGGCCAAAGGACAGGCTCTGGGGTGTAGCAGCGGGGCGCCAGGCCCCGAGGCCCGGGCCGAATTGAAGCTGTGTCAGTGCCAACCGGGCCTTTTCCGCCCCGCGGGGAGCTTATGCGCACTTGTGGGGGACACAGCACGGGTCGTGGGGGTCACAGCACGAGTCGTAGGGGCCGCGCCGTCGATCCCAGGGCCTGGCAAGGAGGGGAATATGGCCTGGGGCGAGCTTGGATGGGGGCGTGGAGAGCGGCTGATCTGGGCGTCTTTGGGGGAGAGTTGGGGGGGAGGGGAGGGGGCGTCGCCTCCCCCGGCCCCGTCTGCGTGCTGGGGAGGGGGTTGGGGAAGAGAGCGAGGGGGGACTTTTGTCTCCCTCGGATCTTCCAGCGCCAGGCCCCCAAGCCCACGACTCCGGCTGGGACCCAAGGCGCAGCCACCACCTTTCTCTTCCCTTCTGGGGTAACAGGGGAGTGGCGGTTTGCAGCAGCCTTGGCGAGGCCAGGCCGGGCTGCCCAAGCCGGCTGGCTAGGTCCGGGTCCCCTTGGCCCCCGTGCGCCCCCGTGCGCCCCCGGCCTCCCCCCGCCCCCCGCGCCCCTTCCCTTCGGGATAGTCTTTTCCAGAATGGTCTAAAATAGAGCGAGGTCATGAAGTGGTCAGGCACGCGAAGCAAACACTGTGTACCTGCCCAGGTGAATTATTTGCGGTAACTTCTAATTTCCTCCCTCCCCCTCGCCCCCAGAAAACCATCCCCTTTCCATCCTCTCCCCGTCCCCCCACCAACCTTTGCCTTCAATGTTTATTTAAAAAGAAATGAATGGAAAAAGACATCGCCAGTAGCCTTTGGCTTCTAGAAAAACAACCCAAGCCCCCAAATCTCACCAGGAATGGTGAGACATTCAAGATGTAAGCCTTTAGGCCAGCCTTCCTTTTACTTTTCAAAATGACAAGAACACGTTTGGACTTCTACAGCTCAGCGTTGGTGTCTGGCGGTTTGATCAAGATGACATAGCAGAGATCTGACTGAAACTGTAGAAGGTCAGTTCCAAGAGAAGGGGAATGTGCAGTCCCCCCGCCCCCGTTTACTTTGGAGAAGCCATGGGTGGGTTGGCTTGCTGAACGATTATGCTAGAATCAAAAGTTCTTGGACAATGTATCGAGAAAGTTTATAAGGGAAAAAGAAGGTAGAATATGGAGCTCATGAAATTCAATAAGAATATATCACTAGAATGTTCCCTTATTTGTCATTCCCGCTTGGTTTCTTTTACATGAAATTCCATATAAAATATATGCTATTTATATAAAATTTTGCAGTGTTTTATTAAGCAGAAAAATACAAGGAATGAAACAATTAAGGAGCACAAGTAGGCATATTAATTAGCCCACCTTGCTCACGAAGCTGCATGTTGTACATGGCGTTTTTCACGACTACATGAGCTGTTAAATGTATAAAAGAGGTATATTTGTGGGCACATTAACACACTATGAGAACTTAAACGTATTCATTTCCTGGCTTTTATGGGCCTAAGCTGTATGGGCATGTTTTACATACATTCATGTGTTCTGAACTCCCACTGACTTCTGGAGACCCACCTCCATGGGTGGAGGGAAGCAAGAAGAAAACCGTACAATTAAGAATAAGCTGGCCAAATCTGACTTGTCTGTATATGCCTGAGGTTATCTGGATCCCACAATGGCCTTGGTGCCAGGAGAGAAGGTGGGCTCGTGGTTCCTCATGTGGAGCTGGGGTCCCTTTCTTCAACCACTGCTCTTTTCATAGGCCACTTGGCAAGCCCAGCATTATGGACTGGAAACTTTGTCTTACCTGGCCTGTCTTCCCGTTTTTCATGATGAATAGGATTTAAAGCTGCCTGGCTCTATCAGCAGACTACCTGGTCCTTTCCCTCTGTGCAAATGGATTTGAAATAATTCTCCTCCCCTCCCACATTCAATAGACCACTGTGGCTTTTCCATCCTCCTTTATTCTCAGTCACAAAACTGAAAATAATTCTAATAAATTAGAATAAAATCTAAAAATAAAATAAATCTCAAATAAAAGAAAACCTAGAAATGGGTTACCCAACGAAGAACAGGTAACCTGGCAGAGGAATAAATCATGTTAGGCTCTGTTATTAAAATAATTTATTTTACTTGTACTGAAAAATTGCTTATGTACTGAACAAGACTGAAGAAAGAAACTGAGCATAGATATGCATACATGTGAAAGGAATCCAGCGAAAGATGTAGTTTGTTTGGATCTTGAATTCGAGTAAAAAACAAGAAGTCAGAATTCTGCTTGACAGTGGTCTATGTAAGGAAAAAATTCAAGTCAGCCTAGAGATGAATCTTAAAATAAGTACTGAAGTACCCATTTGGTTTATATGCAAGTATCAAGAGAAGGAGCAGACTACATTTGTTTTTAAAATGGCAAAATAATTTGAAGAAAAGGGAAAATTTGAGGTCTTTTAAAATCTGGTGTACTTATGTACAGTGACAGATTAACAGGTATTTTGGAAGGTAAAAAATAGTTCTTGTACCTTTTTTTGTGAGTAAAGCATTTAAGAATGATCCGAATTTTCACATTTTATCAGGCTAATATTGACATTTGAATTTAACATTGATAGTTTTAACAGAAATTTGTCATTTTTGATGTAAGATAATTTCTACTTAATAAAAAATAAAAGTAAATATGTAGATAATGACTGAGGGTTTATGATAAGCTAGGCTTTTGCCTGATAACATACAAATGTTATTTTATGACCTTGTGAAAGTTTGTGACATTATCAGCACTTAAGGATTGAGGAAATTGAGGCTTAAAGGGTATAAGTGGCTTGCTTCTGATCATATAGACCGTAAGCAACAAACTTGGGAACAGTTGGCCATGAAACCCAAGTTTTAGCTACTACATTAGGTAGCATCTTACCATTGAAATAGCTGTTTCACTGAAGAGACCTATGAATTCACAGCAGTTCATGTTAAAAAAAAAAACTGTTTACTAAATTAAAATGATTTGGGTTGAAATGGCAGATTTGGCTATGAACTTGGACTTTGAGAAAATTTAACTGGCTTTCAAGAAGGTGGTCTTACATGCTAGGTTCAAGATGTTTTACTTACTTTACTGTTCTGTTTTGAAATATTTTCTTGGAACAGAACCAGTGGGTAAGGTTCAGAAATGAAAATGCCAATATAAAAGATGACATGCTGGAATAATTTCAATTTGTAAGCTGGGGGAGCTTAACTGGAAAGTTAATATGCATATCAACTCCATATCAGACAATTCAGAAGTCTGATAGATTTTGTGTGTTCTCTCTTTCTTTTGGAAAATATATATGCATATTTAAAAATATTTGTTTTCTAAAATGTGTAACTCTGAGGACAAAATTCCTTGGCTTGTGTACTGAAGATATTCAGGGTTTTTGAGTGTTAAGAAGAGTTACGAATTAATCCCTGGGAAAAATTCCTTCCATTTCCACGTCTGCCAAAGCAGGCATTTCAGAAAGCATAGTTGACCAAGGAAATTACTATGCAGATGTCAAGAAAAAGCATGCTTTTCTAAGGAAAGCTGCAAGACAGAGAAATACATTTTCTTCTTGGTATTTGGTATCTAAATCCCTTTTAAGTTTTCGATGAAAGTTTAATTTTTTTAAAGGTTTATCTATACTCTCAAAAAACAAACTACAATGAACACAGATACTGTTTTGGACTGGACTTTAAAGATTGTCCTAGCAATCCAAGTACTCAGTAGAAATTGTTGTGGCAGAAGCTTCTTTATTTAATCGTATTTATTGAATGTGATGAATGCTGACTGAGCAGGCTGGTGTGCTCTGTTTTTGCTAAGGAGGTATTGCTACTGACTCACCTGCCATAGGCATGCGCTCGCAGTTGTTTTGCAGTGCTCTGAGAGCACTGAAGGCCAATGAAGGCCAATTTAAAGCAATTTTCTAGGAGATTGCTGATCAATGCTGTCTGACTTGTAATTCCAACACTTAGGCTGGGCAGGAGGGAGTAGCTAGAGGTTAGTAAATACCATTATATTAATATTGATATTATTTTAGTTACTTAGTGTTCTGTTATCTTGTAAACAAATAGATAAATGACTGGATATGCTCAGAACATGCATTATACCAATAAGCCTCACACTTCAACAGATGTTGAAACTGAATGTATGAGAATGAGTTTTTAGCCGTAGCTTGCTTGTTGCTGCTGAAATAATTTTCTCTCTCTCTCCCTCATTCTCTCTGTCTCTCTCTCCCCCCCTCACATTATCTTTAGTACGTGTTATGTGATGTACATCACTTCTATGTTTACTAAAAATTGTTTTTAATTTTTTTGAGAGCTGGAATCACTCTGTGGAGAGCTGGAATCACTCGTCGTAGATACTACTTTTGACCCCATGTCCTGAGTAGTGTATACTCTCAGAAGCACTTTATGTAATGCAAATACACAATTCATTTAGAGGTAAGTCCAGGGATCTGGGCACAGAAAAAAAGCCAGTAGGTCAGTTGCTCTAGTTCAGTCACTTTATTGCTGCTGGAAGGAAGGAAAAAAGACAACTTTTTCTACACTCCTCTGTCATTCTGTAGCCTCTCAGCCATTTTCAGGTTTCATTTTTCATTTTAAACACAAAAATTCACAGGCTTCTTTTCAAAGAACTTCTAGCAACTAACTATAAAAAAAGGAGTAAAATTGTGCTTCTGGAACCTTTGATAGCTGTTATTACTGCACATATTATTTCCTAGAACTTAATATGGCCTAGGATAATATTTTATGCTTTTAATTTCCTTGAGAAAAATTTGAAATGAATTTCTTTTAGGAATGAAAATATACAGGCAAGTGACTTCAGAAACAATAACTAGAATGTAATGATATTTTTCACTTATTTTTAATGATTTTACTTTGTCTAGCAGAAAGTATAAAGCTTTTGTGAAAAAAGTCTAAGGATACCTAATTTGCAACAAAAATCAATGAATTGGTATCTGTACATTCTTTTACAGTTTTCAAACTGTGAAATGGAGGTTATTGGTTATCAAATACATTTTGTGCCATGTAATATAAAAATGTGATATTGAAAGCAAATATTACCTACCATCTTTATTCTCCAAGTATAGATACATTATAATTTTCCCTTTTCTAGGAATGCCATACTTAGAGATAATGTAAATCTAAATAAGACAATTTGAATTTCTAAGATTAAGTCAGTAGTTCATACTTGTTGAAATAATTTAATTTTTCCTCTTGCAATAATGGTCCAGATAAAACAAAGTGAATTTTTCACCTTGGGTCCCCTTTTTTTTCCAGTTTGTATTTTGACCTCGATACAAAATAAATGCTTTCCAAAATTTACAGTTGTTTGAGTTTGGCATTTTAGGCTTTTTGATTATTAAGAGAAGTTATGTATGTTGTAAACATACATAAGTTATGTATGTTGTAAACATTGTGAGCATTTTCATCTGATGCCCATTGATAAAAAATTTATTTATTTTGATAGTAAAGAATCTGAGAAGATATAATTAAAGGAGATTTTTATAAAGTATGAGAATATATGCTCTGTTCAGAGTTTCATTTTGTCTTTCCATTTACATGGAGAAATAGGATGTAGGTATTATTTATTATTATTTAGAAATCTTATGAATGGTCTTTCTCATATTTCCCTTTTGGAAGCCATTAGACAGATGTGTGTGTGTGTGTGTGTGTGTGTGTGTTTTAATACTGAGTCTAGATTCAGTTTCATATTGTTTCATATTTGTGTTCAGAATACATCGCATAATCATAGGATTATTAAACATATCCCAATTTTCAGAGCTTTCTTTTTTATTGTCAAGGTAATGTACAGAGGGGTTATAGTTACATGAGTAAGGTAATAAATACATTTCTTGCCAAACTTGTACACCCTTCCCTCATTTTCTCTTACTTTCCATCACCCTCACCCCCAGAGCTGTCTTTCTTAACCCAGTGCTTGTGATTCCTGGGCTGAGTTTTCTAAAGTTTGCCAACCTTAATTCTTGTTCTCAAAGAACAAACAAACAAACAAAAAATTTCACCCAAGATGCATGTAAAACATGCATTAAAGGCTTCCCTACCCTGGTTTTGTTTTTACTATTCTTGTACCTTACCACCCACCAGTGTTGTGGATTTAAGAGAGTCGACATAATTGAGTAAGTAAATTACCCAAAACTTAGGCAGCGAATGCAGACACCTAGCAATGGGCTGGTCCTGAGTTCCAATGTTCTCGTATTAGCACGTTACAACAAGCAGAAAGGGGCTCTTAATTATTGTGCTCTTTATGGGAGCTCAATAAATTCCTTTTGTTGACCTTACTGCCGACTCAATGGTGTTTTTGTGCAGTGTTGAATTAAGAGATATCAAAAGTCATAGATTGAAGGATTATTCGGAGTATTTAAGGAACATGTAAGTAGGTAGTAATGAACCCACAGCACAACCAAATCTGCTGTCTGAATGCAAAAGTACCAGTTATTCACTGTTTCAAACTGACAGCTTGTAAATGTAAATTTTATTAAATGCACCACAATAAAAATTTGTAGGTTTCTGTCACTTTGAATTTTAGTGGCTCAAAATGAGGCCTTTAGCCTTTTAAATCACAGCAGGTAAAAGCAGAGCTCTCATGCATTCAGCATTTAAAAAAAAAGAAAAAGAAAGAAAAGAAAACCCCGGGAAGCTTTTCAGGTTTCACTCTGTACATTTGCTCACATAATATCCTTTGCAGGATTCAAGGGGTGTGTTATGTCACCAACAGGCCTGCGTTTCCATTGCCTGAAAAACATTTCCTACAACCCTGGTTTTGTTTTGTTTTTTGTGGGGGTGGGGGAGGAAAGAAGGGACACTAAATGGAAATAAATACTAAAGAGATATAAAGAAAAGATTATTTAAGAAAGAAGAAATAGTATATGTAATAATTCACAGCATGGATGAATTTGTGTATTAGCAAAACAGTCAAGCCCATTATTATGAAGGCTAAGGAAATAGAACACTGAAGTCCTATGAAAAAAAAAGCATATAACGAGAAAATACTATAGGGAATAAATTCTTGATTAAAGTTTTATAAAGAGCTGTAAAACACAGAAGGAAAAATAAAAGCTTGTGCATATCATAGCTCAGTTGCTAAGCAAGATGATAATTAATTTCTATTTCTAATGTTAGGTGTAAATAGCAATTGTTTCTTAATGCTCTAACTTTGCTTAACAACAGATGTGTTTATTTTTGTACTTATTAGACTATTGAGAGCAGTTATAACTGATACCTGACTAATACTAGAGTTTAAACATGATAATTGAATATGCAGTTTGTCAAAGAGTAATATTTTTACTGTGGTAAATATCGTTGCTCTAAATGACTTTTCTGATGAGACCTGGGAAGAAAGCATTTGGCCACCTGCAGTTGTTAAATGTCCCCCTGGCACTTTTTCTAAGAGTTGAAGTATTACCCTGTGTTTTGGCCACATTCCAGTTTGGTCTAATGGCATTCATCCTCTGAAAGTTTCCTTTGCAGTTTTAATTGGATTTGACCCTTTTCTTCAGTTTAAGGAGCCTTCCCCTGAAACATTCCCATTACGGCGAAAGAGCAGACAATCATCCTTTCTTTCACTAACTTTCTGCAGAGCATTACAGAGTTCTGTATATTATCAACATGAATTCCAACACTGTGCAGGTTCAAGTATTAGAGGGTTTTTTTTTAGCATTTAAATTACAAATATTCCTGAAAATATACCTTAGATTCCTAATGGTTTTTAACTTTTAGAGCACTTTAAAGGGTGATGTAAAGCAATGCTTTTAAATGCCAAGACTCAACATCTTTTTTGTTTGTCTGTCTGTTTGTGGTGCCAGTCCTGTGGCTTGGTCTCAGGGCCTGGGCACTGTCTATGAGCTTTTTTGCTCAAAGCTAGTGCTATCCCACTTGAGCCAGGGCTCTACTTCTGTTTTATTTTGTTGTCTGTTTTTGTTTTTGGATATGTTATTGGAGATAGAGCTTCCCAGACTTTCCTGCCTGGGCTGGCTTTGAACCACAGTCCTTAGATTTCAGCCTCCTGAGTAGCTAGGATTACATTAATATCTTATTTTTAAAATGGTAGACAACAAGAATACCTTAAAATAACTTACAAATATTTAAAGAATGTGCTTACCAAGACAGTCATCATTTTAAGAGGCCAACTTTGCTTTCCATATTGAAAGTCAAGTTGGGCGCGGGTGGTTCATGCCTGTGTAATCCTAGCTACTCAAGAGGCTGAGATCTGAGGATGGTGGTTTGAATCCAACCTGGGCAGAAAAGTCGGTTAGACTTTTATCTCCAATTAACCACCAAAAAGTCAGAGTGGAGTTGTGGCTCAAGTGGTAAAATGCTAACCTGGAGTGAAAGTGCTCAGATACTGCTCCCAGCCCTGAATTCAAGCCCTAGAAAAAGCACACACCCACAAAACCAAGTCAAAACTATTGCAAGTCTAGTACTTTTCATTATTGCTACAGCTGCTAAATTGAAACTCAAGTTTACAGGGCATATCAGTTATTATTACATTTATTGTTGTTGTTGTTGTTTTGATCTTAGTAGGGTTTGAATCAAGGGCCCTACACTTGCTAATTGGGTCCTCTACAACTTGATCCCTACCCCTAGACCTCTGTTAAGGAGTTTTGTTTTTGTTTTTTTTTTTTAGATTTTCTTACCAAACAGATTGAAATTGACAGTCACCTTATAAAGATCTATTTTGAGTAGCTCACTGTCTCCCATCACTTCTGATTGAGTAATATGTCAAGGTCAATTTTTAGTCTCCTTAGAGTTACCAATACAATCTGCCTTCTGTATGTGCCAGCTGTGTAGCATAGATTCAAGTAAAGGTAGATGGAAACATTGGGTAGTGGGCCTGTACTGAACAGACCTTTAGTTCTTGTATTATTCCCTCAACAGTGCGGGATTTTAACTGTTTATGCAGGGCTTCCATTGTGTTTGGTAGTAAAAATCGTCTAGAGATGATTGACAGCCCACAGGAGGGTGTGCACAGTCATATGCAAACCCGAAATCATTTTACATAGGGATTTGTGCATCCTTGGATTTTTCTATTCTTGGGGATTCTGAAATCACATGGGCACCAAGTGAAACTGTATTTTGGGGGAACATGTATACATTCACATTTTCTTGATACATTTGTCCATTGAAGGAGACCGGGCCTGTTTCCGCAACTTGGGTATGGGAATAGGTCAACAGTGAACATGGTTGTGCAAGTGTCTTTAGTATATCCTAACTTTTTATCTTCTGGAAACTTGCCCAGCTGTGGTAGTGCTGGGTCATAGAGTAGTTGTATACATATTTTTTGAAACATCTCCAAACTGCTTTCCAGAGTAGTAGAACAGCAGTATACTACAGTTCCTTTCCCCCCACATTTGTGCCAGAATCTGCTGTTGTATTGCTTTGATTTGCGTGTCTTTTATAGCTAGAGATGTTGAGCATTTCTTCATGTTTGTCTATTGGCTACTTTTTCTTCTTCTAAGAAGCCTCTAGCTCCTTTGCCCCTTTGTTAATTGGGTTATTGATTCTCTGAGGATTTTCTTGAGCTCTTTGTATATTCTGGACATTAGGCCTTTGTTGGATACATAGCTGGGAAAGATCTTTCACTTGTACAGGCTATCTTTGTAGCTTAGTAACTATCTCTTTTGTTGTGTAGAAACATTTTAGCTTGATGCAATCACATTTGTCAATTCTCTCTCCAACTTATTCAGAACTGTATTCAGAAAGTTGTTGCCTAGGCCAATAGTTCTAATGTTTCTCTTACTCTTTCCTGTCCTCTCTCCAACTTATTCAGAACTGTATTCAGAAAGTTGTTGCCTAGGCCAATAGTTCTAATGTTTCTCTTACTCTTTCCTGTCCTCATTTCAAGGTTTCAGGTCTTATATTAGGTTCTTTGATTCATTTTGCATTAATATTAGTATGAGGTGACAGGGATCTAATTTCAGTTATCTGCATATGGATATCCTGTTTTCCCAACACCATTTGTTGACAAGGTTGTTTTTTTTTCTAAGCTATATTTTTTGTCTACTTTATCAAATATTAATTTTGGGGTGTTCCATTGGTCTTCAAGACTGTTTTAGTCTCTGGGTGACTTCAGATACAGGATCATAGCATGTGTAAAGACCTTCTCTATTTGGATTCTCTTTGTCACCTTACTGCTCTGGCTAGGAATTCCAATACTACATTGGGAAACAACAGAGAAAATAGATATTCTTGTATTGTTTCTGATCTTAGGGGAAGTGATTTTAGTTTTTGACCACTAACTATGATCTTGGCTGTAGGTTTGTCATAAATAGTCTTTGTTATATCCAGGTATGTTCCTTCTATTACTAGTTTCTTCAGAGCTTTTTATCACAAAAGGATATTGGATTTTAAGATTTCAAGTCTGGGTTTTAAATTTCCTACTCTCGGAAACAGGGATCTTTCCCTACCATGGGCCATCAGTAGAGGGTCTTTACATGCGTTCACATCAATAAGTATTTTTCTCATTAACTAACAAGAATATGGATCTTTGGGGCAAGAACTTTGGCAGAGACAAGCTAGAGTCTCTTGGATCACACAATGGAGCTCAGAGATAGGTGATTTTCCCTGAAGTACTTCATATGTGACCCAAACTACTGGAGTTCAGCTTCGACATAATTGCTGCACAGCGAGGGGTTCCTTCTGGTAACCAGCTGCTTGATTGAGGATTCATTTATCAGGGGGATTATGACTCCAAACATTTTTCTAGACTGTTGTGGCCATTTAAATGGAGAGAGAGAGAGAGAAAAAAAAGAGGAGTCTGGGGAACTAATTAGGAAGGAGTGGCTCCCCTCAGAGTCTTGACCTTAACCCCACTGAGAAAGTATGGGATTTACTTTACGCAAGTAAGGAAAGAACATAAGTAGCAGGCAAAAATGCTTTGTAATATGACTTTCAGTAAGCAAGGCAGCAGCTTGATACAAAGAAAAGGAGGAAGAAAGAACCAAATACGAATGCTTTAACACTCGCAATATATAATATATATAACATATGTATATATATTATATATCATTGTGATACATGTGATTGTTTTACACCTTTCTGGTAACAAGAAAATACATTGCAGCAAGTAATTAGCATATGGAGAAGTGATTACACATTGAGTTTTTTTCAGTCTTTGATCAGGTATGAAGTATTACTATGTATGAGTGTAAGTATTGCTTTAACATTCTGATATATATGCCTATGTATAAACAAATACGTATATGATATGTGCACAGCCAAGGGTTCAACTCAGCATGCTCAGCAAAGTCTCAGCCCCTGAACTGTAACCCCGGGCTAGTTTATTGTTTCTTATTCATGCATTGCAATGTCTTTTTATTTTATTTAAATGAGTTTTGCAACAAAGCCCCATAGTTTGGAAGAGTGTTTCTTCCATGTCTTCTCCGATTCCAGTTGTGTGGTACACCTGCTCATCTGATACTTCATGTTTTTGTTTTTGTTTTGTGCTTCTGGGTTTGAACTCTTGGCAATGCTTTACCTACCACTTGAGCCACATTCCCAGGCTCTTTTTCCTCAGCTTGTTTTTCAGGTAGGGTCTTGTGCTCTTGTCTGGGGCTGGCCTTGAACAGTAATCTTCCTATATCTACCTCCCAAGTGTCTGGGAGCCATGAGCCACTACTTTTGGCTTATTTGTGTGTGTGTGTGTGTGTGTGTGTGTGTTTAAATCCTTTTTCCATGATTGTGTGTGTGTGCACACATGTGTGTGCCAGTCCCAGTACTTGTATACAGGGCCTGAGCATTTTTGCTTAAGGATAGTGCTCTACCCATTGAGCCACAGCTCTACTTCTGGCTTTTTAGTGGTGCATTGGAAATAAGTCTCACAAACTTTTCTTCTTGGGCTGGCTTTGAACCAGCCTCTCGAGTAGGTAAGACTGCAGGTATGAGCCACTGGCACTCAGCTTTTGCCTGAGAAATATTTGTGTTCTATTCTGAGCAATTAATTATATCTATATACTAGCTACCAAGCTCTTGCAAATGTACCATTTTACTAATTCGCTCATATTTTAATTTTGCCGATTATAATTTATACTTCTAAAAGTTCCTTCTAAAAACACCTCTAGAATTTTAGATTTTAACGTTTTTAGCTTTGCATTAAGGAAATATTTTACAGTTTATAGTTTAATAGAACAAAACCTTAGCTTTTGTTGAAGTCTTCCTCTGTTATAATTAAACTGTAGGAAAAAAGAAAATATAATAGCTAGAAAATTTACACAAAGAAACATACATTCTTCAATACATTTGTATATATGAAAGGACCTTTAATATACTAGTATTTAACTTGATCTTTGTAGTATTCTTGTGAGGTGTTTGTTCTTGTCATTTTATACATAACAAAGCTGAGGCTGCAGGCCCACTCAAGGCCACCAAGTTAGTGATAGCTGGACCTGAAATGAAACTTATGTTTTATTACTCTCATTATATTCATATTTTCTCTATTATAAATCATTTAATTTGTATGAGCATGCCACAGGGTGGTGGAAAGTTGAGTAATTAAGGAAAAATATACTTATTCCCTCATGTAAAAATAGAACTTTCTTTAGAAAAAGCTAAGGCTTTTAAAAACATTTTTCCTACTTTTTGTTCTTATTTCTACATTTTCTTAATTTAAACTTTTTTCTATATTTTCAATCTCTTCTTGAGTATTGCATGTTCTGTGAGGTGATTTATACATTACAACTTATAATAATGAAAATCTACTTTTGTTGGAACATTATGAAATGAAATTAAATAATGCATGTGAAAGTTCTTGATTTCTAATGGATGTTCAAAAAGGATCATTATTTTATAGTGCAAAGGAAATTGTTTGGTGCAAAAGTAGGATCAATGCTCAACAAATGAAGTCCTTGTGTCTCTCACAATGTGTATAAGTATTGAAAAATCACTTTCTTAACTGCTTACTAGATTTTTTTCCTACTGGGGATTTTTTTTTTAGTTATAAAGTAGGGTTTATGAAAGTTATTCTAAGTACCATTGGGTTAACAAAAAGTTCCAGAAAGGTTGTTCACTGAAACATTTCTTAGAGTATGAGATAATACAGTGTACCTTTGCTTTTCAGAAATGAGAAAGGTAGAGCTATTTCAAACTTTATTGGAAAAACAAATCATGGGACTAATGTCCTAAAGAACTAATTTCTAAGAGTTACTATTCCCAGGTTAAAAAAAATCAAAACAAAAAAACCAAACACCCTTGATAACATCATCTCACTTGTCTGAGTGTCTGAACACAAAATTCACCAGCATGGATAAACTTGGAAAGCCCGGATGACACAGCGAGATGCCATCATAGGTAAAGCAGGTGTCAACAGGGGAGATGGGTCTAACGCAAGGTTCAAAGAGGATCAAAGGGAAGGATGTTATGTCTTGGAGAACACACTAACCGGCCACAGAATCTGGAAATGCTGTTGCCCTAACATCTCTGAATTTTTTTTCCGCTAGCTCTTGGTGGTCAAACTTTCGGCCAGATTCACGTCCTAAAAGCTCTCACAATCAAAATATTTTGCATGTGTGTTCTAACTTTTGTTTTTCCAAACGCTGCCACATATATGACCTTATTCAGCCACGCCACCCTTGCTGCAGACTTGTGCTATCAGTGTTTTTTCAAAGCTGTAGAGGTGATTTGAGAACTCCCGGGCTCTGCAGTTTTTGGGTCTTGTCTGGAGCTATGCTTTAGAAACCAACGAAGCACGACCCCAAGCAATGAGGCAGAACTGCAGGCAGTTGGGAAACTGTGGCCCCGACCTTGCCTGGAGCCCCCTGACAAGCACGACTTCTTTCTCTTCAAACAAAGACTTTTAGATTGTGAGATTTCTGTGTTGTGGTAGAATATGTTAATTGCAGGAGAGTTCTTCATCCACTCACTGAAAAGGGTGATTGTGAACTGTTACTCCTCTGTTTCTGTCATCTTTTTCTTTTCATTCTTTCCTTGCCAATTCCAAGGCACATATATGTTTATTGTGAAAAATTCATACAACACCAACATATATCACATAAAAATGAAAAATTCCCTGTGGTCTCACTATCATTAATAACAATTAATAATGTGGTTTATGTTCCCCTAGATTTGTTTACTGTGCATTTGCTATCAACAATATATGTATATATTTATAATTTTAGTATAAGCATAAAATGACACAAAATTTAAATGTATATTATTTACTTACATTAATAAATTTATTATTTATTTACTTATTTAGCATCCATCTTGGAACTTGAACTCAGGGCCTGGGTGCTGTCTGTGAGGATTTTTGCTCAAGGCTAGTGCTCTTATTACTTGAGCTACAATTCCTATCTTCAGTTGGAGATAAGTCTCACTGACTTTCCTATTCTAGCAGGCTTTGAACTATTCTCTTCAGATCTCAGTCTCCTAAGTAGCTACGTTTACAGACTGGAGCCACTAGCACCTGGCAACTTTATTTTGAAGATACAAATGAAGAGCCTGGTGCAGAGTGTGTGGGGTGAGGCCAGGAAGTGCAGGCGCTCCAGTGTAAAGCTCCAGATGTCATTGCTCAAGAGTTTTTCATGGAGCTGAATCTCCAGCTGTCATCCTTTCATTCGCTGGAGGTGCTGAGGGGGGAAGGAAGTGCTGATACTTCCAACATTCTGATCACTTGATCTTTCTGTGACCAGCCTAAGTCTGCTCTTCAGTCATCTCATTGGCATGAACTGAGGTAATAAAAAGGGGCTTCTTATAAATACCAAAAGACTGTTACTCAAGAAATGCTAAAGGTTTTAGGTGCCAGGGACAAAGATCAAACGCATTTCCTATTATGTCCCATGGATCATTCAATGTCTTGCTAAGACAATTGCCTCTCTTAGAAGGAAAACTTCGGTCTATGAATGAATTGCCAAAATTGAGGGGCTGGGCATGGTTCCTTGAGCCTGTCATCCCACATACCTCTGAGTTCAGAAATAGGAATATCATGGTTTGAGGCTAGCCAAGGCAAAAATTTAGTGAGAATCAATCTCAAAAGCAAAGCTGAATGTATTGGTGCATATATGGAATCCCAGTTCCTTGGGAGGTAGAGGTAGGGGGCTCATGATAGCAGGGCAGCCCAGGAAAAAGGAAGAAATCCTAGTGAAAAATAAATGGAAAATAAAAAGTTCTTAGGGTATGACTCAAATGGTAGAACACTTCCCTTGCAAGTGTGAGACCCTGAGTAGCACACACACACACACACACACACACACACACACACACACACACACACACATGTCCATATGATAAGTCAAGGAATGGAATATATTGCCAGTATTCCAAAAACTCCTTTCCCCAAAGTCATCATTATTTTGACTTCTGAGACCAGTGGGATAAAGATTTTGTTTTTACATGAATCAAATAATAGAAGTTGTTCTCATTTGTGTCTGGATTTTTTCCATTCAGTATTATACTGATGAGCCATATTGCAACACACAGCAATTCATTGTCGCATAACAACCCATCATATGGTGGACATTTAGATTGGGTCCAAATTGGTGGAGAGGGAAACAACATCTATGTCTGGTATTGTAGATGGCTTTGGTGGAAGGATTGGTCTAATCTAATCTGTGTTTGTTGAAAGAATATGCAGTCCTAAAAGGGGGCTGCCTGAATGTTTAACATTTAAAAAATTTACTTTTGTTATTCAAGAGATGATGTACAGAGGGATTATAATTATGTAAGTTAGGTAAAGAGTACATTTCTTTTTGGACAATGTCACCCCTTCCCTTGCTCTCTCCCTGTTTTTTCACCCCATCCTTACCCATAAGATATATACATCTTATTTTTCAACATAGTGTCCAGTGAGTTCCACTGCTGCATTTGCTCACCCTTTGTCCCTCCATTTCTGCGCCTCCCTTGAGCTTCCCAAGACATATAAACAAACAAACAGAACAAAAAGGAAAGAAACCAAAAATAACAAAAAAAGGAAAAAACTCTCTTGTTTTCATTTCCTAGAATTCATTTTGATGTGTTGTTTTGCGTGATCAGAGGCACATAGCACTGTGCCTTTCTGTTCCTCTCCCAAGGGTAGCTGCCTTTAGTCTCACTGTATAAATTATTCTGTCCTAGTATTTTAGATCTAGCTTCTGGATATGAGAAAAAAATGCACAATTTGTGTCTCTGAGTTTGGCTTGCTTCACTTCACATGATTTGTTCTAGGTTCATCCATTTCCCTGCAAATAACAACTCTTCTTCTTCTTCCTCCTCCTCCTCCTCCTCCTCTTCTTCTTGTCCGTCCTTCTTCTTCTTGTTGTCGGTTGTGGGGCTTGAATTCTGGGCCTGGGCGCTGTCCCTCAGCTCTTCAGCTCAAATAAAGTGCTCTACCACTTGAGTCACTGTCACTTCTGGGTTTCTAGTGACTTATTGGAGATAACAGTTTCACAGACTTTCCTGCCTGGGCTGGCTTTGAACCATGATCCTCAGATCTCAGCCTCCTGAGTGGCTAGGATTACAGCCATGAGCCACCTGCGCCTGGCATAACAAAATACTATTCTAATGACTGTTGAAAATTCCATTGTGTATATTTTTTGGATTCACTCATCTACTGTAGGGCATCTGGGCTGTTTCCACAACTTGGCTATTGTGAATAGTGCAGCAATGAACATGGATGGGCACATGACTTTATGTTATCCTGGCTTGTGATAATTATGACCTCTAAAGAGTGACATAGTCCTTTGAGGCATGGTTACAGGTGTTTGTGGCTCTCCAGGGGGCTGGGCCATGGGGCCACAATGATTATTGGGGCCCACTGATTATTGGGGCCCTGCTGGTTATCACAGTGATGTTCTTGGGTAGGTCCAGGGGTGGTATGGCTGGGTTGTAGGAAAGATCTGTATTTAGTTTTGGGGGGAAATTCCAGATTGTTTTCCACAGTGGTTGTGCTAGTTTACACTCCCATCACATCCCCACCATTTGCGGTGTGCCAGTTCACAATGTTGGCCAATCTAACTGAGATGGACTCTCAGAGTTGTTTTGATTTGCATTTCAAAATCATGCACTTGATCACCTATGTTAATCTACTGAAAATAGTCCCTCCAAATAACTGTATCATTTCTAATGATTAGGACCAGACACCCTCTTGGATGTAAATTCATGGAGCAGGATCTTCCCAGGGTTTGTCCATTTCTGTGTCCTCAGTGCTCAGATTACTTGTGAAGAATATGGCATTCACTAAATGTTAGTTCAGTTAAGCATTAAGTAATACCAAGTCACTATGAGCCATTTTGATCATCTTCCTTTACAATGAGTTTTTATTTGAGAAGGCATACTTTGTGCCACTAGTTAGAATGTATGTGCGCATGTATGTATCTTTGTTTGCCTAGTTATCTATTCAAATTTTTAAATTACTTTTTCTTTATTATAAAGGTGATATACAGAGGATTACAGTTACATAAGTAGATAATAAGTACATTTCTTTTTGAAGTGTCAGCCCCTCTTTCACCATCTCAGTAATCATGCATGAGTTTCTGCGAAGTTTTCTGACACATTCCAAAGTTGCAATGTTTTATGGAGTTGAAGATAGTCTGGTTACATATCCTCTGTCAGACACGTTATTTCCTGAGTGTTTTCTTGTAGAGAGCTGCGAGAGGCCGCACCTGGAAGATGGCGCCGGCTTCCGCCCTCCGCCTTCCCGATGGCGAGTGCTCTCGTGGTAAACAACTCCTTATATGGCTAAGGCAAAGAATCTGGCTTGCTTCCACGCACCTGAACCTATTGGTGGTTCCCACCTGGCGTATCAGGGTTGGCTACCCAGCGGGTACTTAAGGCTGTGGGGAATTCTCCCCGGGGTTGGGGTCAGAAGATTACTCAAAGGTCCTGAATAAACTGCAGAGAGAAGAGTCCGGTGTCGCGTCTTCCTTGCTGGTCGAGGCGGTAGCGACATTTTCTCCCAGTATGTAATTCACCTGTTCATTTTCTTGCTGTTAGAAATAATTTCTAATTTTGACATTTGAACTAACCATGGTATTTTTCTCTATATCTATGCCTGTTTTTGTATCCTACTTTAAAAACTTTTGGCTACTCTCAACTTTTTTATTGTGAAAATACCATACAGAGGGGTTACAATTACATGGGCAAGATAATGAATGCATTTCTTATCAAGCATTGTTGCCTCCTCCTTTGTCCGCCCCCCCACCCCAGCAAAAGCTGTAAAGTTCATTTTCAACATCACATCTTGTACATCTCATTGGTGCAATGGGTAAATACTGGATTTCAAATCTTCATTTCCATTTCATTTTGTGGCTTTCTGGAGAGAATTTCAACCTGTTTGAATTATTTTGAGTCTAACTCCTGTTTTCTGCTGTATAAGATATTGCTTTCAGCTCTGTGTCACAAACCAATTTGGCAAGTTATTGAATTTTGAGTGGGAAAGAAGCTTTTTCAAGTGTAATTTGAAACAAAGATTCCATTTCCTCATTTTATTTTCCAGGATATCATAGGAGACAAAATCAAATGTCTGCCAAAATCAGTGACATAAGGGACTCTTTAACAGTGACCTGTTTTTGCCACTTGAGATTCCTGTTTCTGAGATTTGACATTATTTTCTTGAATTACCTATTAAGAACTGTTTACCACTGGTTTTTCATGTTTTTTTTTTAATTTTATTTTGCTGTAAAGATGATGTACAGAGAGGTTACAGTTACATAAGGTAATGAGTATATTTCTTGTCAAATACTGTTACCCCCTACCTCATTTTTCTCCCACTGCCCCCCAACTCCACCATCCCCCAAGTTGTAGAGTTCATTTCTAAGCTAGCCTCTTGTGAGTATTGCTGTTGCATTAGTTCACCCTTTGTCCTTTGTTTCACCATTTTGTTATTCCCTGTCCCTTCCCCAAGTCAGATAAACATATATACAAGACACAGAGTACAAACACAATGACTACAGGGGATGGGCCAAAGGGAAAAAAAAAAGAACTTCATACAGTACATTAAAAACATCAACAACAAAAAACCCCCTCATTTCCAAATCTTGGAGTTCATTTCAATTAGCATCATTTTAAATGGTCATATGTCCATAGCGATTGATCTATTTTGATCCTCTGCTAGGACATATACTAATGGTTACAAATGAGAGAAACCATGGAGCCTATGTTTCTTTGGGTCTGGCTTACTTCAGAAAATGTGAATGGGGCTTTATGAATGGGGCAATGCCATTCTTTCTGATGGAGGCATTCATCTACTGAGAGGCCTCTGGGTTGGTTCCATATCTTAGCTATGGCAAATAATACTGCAATTAACATAGTTGTAGCTTTAGTGTGGCCTTGTTTGTGATCATTCCTCCTTTCATTCATATTTTCCATAAAAGCAAAGGGATTTGTATTTTTCATTGATGCATACTGTTCCAATGATTACTGTTCCAAGGATTAATATCCACTCTGCTACTGATGGACATATAGGTTATTTCCAGTTTTTCAGTATCATGAATAATACTCCTGCATACATCCCACTACTTCTCCAAGGAAATCTTAGTACAAAAATACCATTCTCTCATAAAAATCCACCATCCACGTTTTCTAGTCTATAGATAGAGGAGACATTCACCAGTCATGGAATTGACTCTTAGATGTACTTTCTCATCACCTGAATTGCAATTTACTTTTTCTTTCTCTCTCTTTCTTTTTTTTTTTTTTTTTTTTTTTTTGGTCAGTTGTAGGGCTTGAACTCTGGGCTTGGGCGCTGTCCCTCAGCTCTTCAGCTCAAGGCTAGTGCTATACTGCTTAAGCCACAGCGCCACTTCCGGTTTTCTATTCCTTTATTGGAGATAAGAGTCTCACGGACTTTCCTGCCCGGGCTGGCTTTGAACCGCGATCCTCAGATCTCAGCCTCCTGAGTAGCTAGGATTACAGTATGAGCCATGGGTGCCCGGCTGCAATTTACTTTTTCTTTCCACTCTTTTTTTTTTAATTGTGAAAATACCATACAGAGGGGTTAAAATTACATGAGCAAGATAATGAGTATATTTCTTATCAAGAGTTGTTGCCTTCTCCTTTGTTTCCCCTTCCCATCTCCCCTCTCCCTCCCACCACAGCAATGTTGTAAAGTTTGTTTTTCGACATAACATCTTGTTCATCTCATTGTTGCAATGAGTCCACCTGTAGCCCTATTTAAACGGTTTGTTTTTTCCCTTCCCCTCCACAAATTATACCAACATCAAAGAGTGAAAGCAGGGGTTATACTGTGGGGGAGGGACATACAAAGCAACAAAGAAATAATCTTATAAATGTTAGAAACAATCGCATGAAAGAAAAAGAAAACATTTGAATACTTATCATGGGGTTCATTTCACCTACATCAACTTATTTTACCTTTTCTACTTGTCTCAGACATATACTAGTTATTGCAAATAAGGGAAACAATGGGACCTATGTTTCTTTGGGCCTGGCTTACTTCTCTTAATATAATTTTTTCCAAGTCTTTCCATTTCCTAACAAATGGGGCAATGTCATTCTTTCTGATGGAGGCATAGAATTCCATTGTGTATATATACCACATTTTCTTGATCCATTCATCTACTGAGGGGCATCTGGGTTGGTTCCATATTTTAGCTATGGTAAATAATGCTGCAATAAACATAGTTGTGCTGGTAGCTTTAGTATGGTCTTGTGATTATTTGGGTAAATGCCCAAAAGTGGGATTGGTGGGTCATAGGGGAGCTCTATGTGTAGTCTTTTGAGGAACCTCCATACTACTTTCCAAAGTGGTTGAACAAGTTTACACTCCCAACAACAATGCAGTAAGGTTCCCTTCTGTCCACATCCCCTCCAGCATCTGTTGTTATTAAAGTTCTTGATTATAGCCATTCTAACTAGGGTGAGATAGGGTGATTTGCATTTCTTTTATGGCTAGGGAGGTTGAGCATTTCTTCATGTGTCTATTGGCCATCCTTCTTTCCTCTTCAGAGAAGTTTCTCTTTAAGTCTTTAGCCCACTTATTTATTGGGCAATTGTTTCTTTGAGGATTTATTGTTGGGGGATTTAATTTTTTGAGTTTCAGGTATATTTTAGATATGAGACCCTTGTCCATTGTATGGCTAGTGAAAATCTTCTCCCAATCTGTGGGCTTTCTATTGATCTTGCTAGCTTTGTCCTTTGCCATGCAGAAGCTCTGCAATTTCATGCAGTCCCATTTGTCCAACCTTTCTTTGATTTGTTGTGTTTCTGGGTCTCTATTAAGAAAATTTCGGCTTGTGCCAAGGAGACTAGGGTTTCTCCTATTCCATCCTGTAATGTTTTCAGAGTGTCTGCTTTGACTCCGAGGTCTTTGATCCATTTGGAGTTGATTCTGGTGCAGGGTGATATATAAGAATCTAGCTTTAGTTTTCTGCAAGTAGTTAACCAATTTTGCCAGCACCATTTACTGTCTTTCTTCCATTCTATTTTTTTAGCTCCCATATTGAAGATTAGATGGCTAGACATCTGTAGGTTCATTTCTAGGTTTTCACTTCTATTCCATTGATCCTGAGGTCTGTTCTTGTGCCAGTACCAAGCTGTTTTGATTACTATGTCTTTGTAATAGAGTTTGAAATTTGGTATTGATATTCTACCAGCAGTGTTCTTTCCGTTGAGGAGCGTTTTTGCTATTTGGGGTCTTTTATTGTTCCATATGAATTTTTGGATTGCCTCTTCTATTTCCTTGAAGAATGAAGTTGGAATTTTGATAGGTAGTGCATTAGATTTGTAGATAGCTTTGGGAAGTATTGCCATTTTCACGATGTTGATCCTTCCAAACCAGGAGCATAGGAGGTTTTGCCACTTTCTAAGTTCTGTTTTGATTTCCTTTTTCAGGTTTTTAAAGTTTTCATCATAGAGGTCCTTCACTTCTTTGTTTAATTCCTAGGTATTTTATTTTTTGTGAGGCTATTATGAATGGAGTTACTTTCCTGATTTCAGCCACGATTTTCTCATTGTTGCTATACAGAAAAGCCATTGATTTTTGAGGGTTAATTTTATACCCTGCTACTTTGTGTAATTTACTTTTGAAGTAAGACATGAAACTGAAATTACTACAAGAAAATATATGGGGAACACTTCAAGATAGGCAATGACTTTCTCAATAAGACTTCTATATCCCAGGAGACAATGCAAGAATTGACAAATGCAACTGAAACCAATTTAAATTTTCTACACAGCAAAGGAAACAATGACCTGAGTGAAGAGATAACCTGAAGAATGAGACAACATTTTTGCCAACTATTCTTCCAACAGGTGTTTACTATCCAGAAGATATAAAGAACTCAAAAAGCCAAGCATGATGGTACACACATGTAATCCAAGCAGTTGGAAAATGAAGTTGAATGAAGCCTTAAAAACTAGAGAAAAACAAGGATAAATATTTATAACTAGAGAAAAACAAGGATAAATATTTATAACCTACAGTGAAAATCCCTTCCCAGGTCCAATATGAAGCTCACGTCACAAAATTAATGGCCGATAATTGGTGGGTGAAAAATTTTAAACATGCTAATCATCCCTGGCCATAAAGGACATGCAAATCAAAACTATCTTGAGATTCCACCTCACCCTAGTTAGAATGACCATTATCAAAAAATGATACAGTAGTTGCTAGTGGGGGATGTGGCCAAAGCGAATGCTACTGCATTGTTGGTGGGAATCTAAACTGCTTCAACCACTCTGGAAAGCAGTATGGAGGTTCCTCAAAAGACAAAGCATAGAGCTTCCCAATGAAGAAGACATCTTTTTTGTTGTTGTTGTTGGTTGTGGGGCTTGAACTCAGGGTCTGGGTGCTGTCCCAGAGCTCTTTTGCTCAAGGTTAGCATTCTACCACTTTAAGCCAAAGCACCACTTCCAGTTTTCTGGTGGTTAATTGGAGATAAGAGGCTCATGGACTTTACTGCTCAGGCTGGCTTTGAACCCCAAATCTCAGCCTCTTGAGTAGCTAGGATTACAGGTGTGAGACCCCAGTACCTGGCAAGTACATATTTCTTGTAGTGTATTAACATGAACCTCAGGAGCAGCTAAGATTAGTTTATCATGACAGAAGTGAGGATGGTAGTTACTTTGAGGGGCAATGTTTGAGAAAGCATGAGAAAGTTTTCTGGGATTCGGAATTATTCTATAAATGTATGTTTGCACATAAAACAGAGAGGCAATTTGAAGAAGACAGGTTTACCTGTTTTGCTTGCTTTTTAGGATTTAAATGAACCAATAAGTGTGTGGCAGTCACTTTTGTGTTTTTCTCATATTTGCAGCAAAAATACCAAAGTCAGACTTGGAGCAGTGTTATTATTTGGCCTCACTCCCAAGTTCTATCTTCACATCATCTTCAGTCATCAGTTCTGCATCTTCAAAAGTATGAAATCCTTCACAAAGATGAAGAACATTGATGGAAAATTACTTCATTTGTTAAGAAGATAGCAGAGTTGGAACTTTCTGAATCAGTTTGCTCTGTAGTTGTCAGTAGTTTTTTTGGGTCTTGTTTTCTTACTTACGTGATGAATAATAATGTTTAGAAAATTTTGTGCTATCCCACTCATCACCTGCTTTATTAAAGTTTTCTTGTTGATTTAATATATATTTCTCTTCTTCTTTGCATTCATTTCCAGTGGCTGTTCTATCAAGTTGCTATAAACTTGGTACCTGAAAACAACCCAAATTTATTTGCTTTCAGTTCTGGGAAGTCCTAAAGCAATGTTGCTAGAGCAAAATCATGATGTGAGCAGGGCAGTGTTCCTCGGAAAGCTCCAGAGGAGTATTTGCTCTTTGTCCTTTCTGGCTTCTGTTGGCTACCAGCATTCCTTGGCTTGTGGGGGAATCACTTCACTCTCTGTTTTTAGGTTATATTGCTTTCTCCTCTTCTGTCTGATCCTCATCTTCCACTTTTCTTTCCCTTGTAAGGATACATGAGATTGCATTGAGGGTTCACTGAGACAATTACAGCATAATCTCCACATTTCAAGATCATTTGCTTGATCTCATATGCTCATCCACTGAAAATAGTCCCTCTAAATAAGATAATCATATCATTTCCAATGATTAGGACCAGACATCCTCAAGGGACTATTCTTCTGCCAATTTACACCCTGCTTCCAGATGTAAACTCCACGGAGCAGGATCTTGCCAGGGTTTGTCCACTGCTGTGTCATCCATGCTCAGATTACTTGTGAAGAATATGGCATTCACTAAATGTTGGAGCAGTTAAGCATTAAGTAATACCAATTCACTATGAACCACTTTGATCATGTTCCTTTACGTTTTGAGCAGGCATACTTTGCGTCATTAGCTGGAATGTATCTGTGTATGTAGTGTGTATGTATGTATGAACAGGCATACTTTGTGTCATTAGTTGGAATGTATCTGTGTATATATGTGTGTATGTACGTATGTATGTATGTATGTATCTCTATCTATCTATCTATCTATCTATCTATCTATCTATCTATCTATCTATCTACTTACCTATCTATATCTATGTGATACTGGGGTTTGAACTCTGGGCCTTGTGCTTGCTAGGCAGATAGTTTAATAACTTGAGCTACAATCAGATATCGTTAGTTTATTTTTTAGCTGGAGTTTCTTATCTAAAGGGCTGGACTTAGACCATACTCTTAGACTTGCCTCTGCCTCCTGCACAGTTAGGAATTACAGGGCTACATTACCATGTCTGGCTATATAATTTTCTTTCTCTGAAACAATATTCTTTTTTTTGGGGGGGGGGTCTGGTTCTGGGGCCTGAACTCTGGGCCTGGGCGCTGTCTCTCAGCTCTTCAGCTCAAGACTAGCGCTCTACCACTTGAGCCACAGCGCCACCTCTGGCTTTTTTTTCTGCTTATGTGGTGCTGAGGAATCGAACCCAGGGCTTCATGCATGCAAGGCAAGCGCTCTACCACTGAGCCACCTTCCCAGCCCCTGAAACAATATTCTAATAACCAAATTTTATCAATCTACAGTCTAGATTGCTTCATAGAGGAATATGCTTTTTGAATGTGAAATTATTCACATAAACTTTGGATGATCATCTATCAGGGACACCAGAAATGATACTTTAAAATTAGGATTCTAGTTCTAAAGAGCCTTATTTTCCTGAAATATCTAGACTTCAGAATTAAAATATCTAGAATAGCTAACAGAACTTAATAGTGTCATTTTCATAGTAATATTCCTAGTAGATGGGCTGAAAACGGCTGGAGTTGTTCAGAAGGGCACGTTCTCACCCAGCAATGACAACAAAGGCAGGGGAAGGAGGGCTCCCTCTGGTTTTCTTTTGTTCTTCACCCACCCCACCCCCTGTTTTCCCCTAAATCATTTACATAGGACTAAAGGTCACAACGAATGTGAAATGTTTGACACTAAGACGGATGGAGTCTGGTGCTGGCCTCCTTACTACACAATTTCCCTGTTAGTCTACAGTTCAGTGTAAGTCTACCCTTTGGACTGAGATAATTCAGGAGAGTTCTCAAACTTTTTTTTTTTTTTTTTTTTTAATTTTCTGGAAGGACTCTTCCAAGCTCTTAAGAATTAACGGTGAACTTGGTGAGGCCTCTCATGAATCACCACCGAGGTGGGAAAAGTTTAAAAAGCAGAGCCACAGGCCGTCCCAGCGCGGAGACTGTGCTGGGAGACGCGGCTCCCGCTTCTGCTGCGGGAGGAACCTTCGCAATCCCAGCGGTGCCGGGGAGGAAGAGCCTGGGAGTTTCGGAGCCCAAGACGAGCCGCGGCGCCGGCGCTGTCCCGCGCATCTCCCAGCCGCCCCGCAGCTTTGCGGCCCGGCAGCGCAGCCGGAGCAGGCGCCTGTGTGTGTGTGTGTGTGTCTGGGGGGTGGTGGGGTGCTGGAGCCCCTTCTCTGCCCGGTCCGCCCGGCTACGCGTCCCCGGTGCCGGGGAGACAGGACCTGCCCACCCCCTGGGCCTGCACTCCGACTCCTGTTTCTATGGCAACTGTGCATCAGCCTGCTCCCCCCCCCCACCTTGGATTAAACCATCCATCCAGGGGGAACCTTTCCAGGCAGGGACCGAAACCAGGGACTTTCACAGAGTTCTCTCAAGAGCCATTCTACGCACGTGTTGGTCTCCTTAACTGAAGTGACAAAGTGCTTCTGTATTCGAGTCAACTGCTCCTGCGAGGGTGGCGTTCGCGTCCCTCTGACCACGCTGGTCCTCCCCCGCCGCGGCGCAGTGGTCCAGTCCGCCGGGTCCCGCCGAGAGGGGCGCCGAGGCCGGGCGTGCGCTACACGTGACGTTTAGGGGGCGGAGCCTCGCGGGAGGGAAGGGGCGGGGGGGGGGCGGGAAGAGGGCAGGCGGGCAAGATGGCGCCCGGCGAGTGACTGTCTCCGGGTCCCTCCAGCGGCTGCGGAGACGCCGGGGCGGGGAGGGGTTCTGCCCCCGTGCTGCCAGCCTTCCTCCTGGCCCCCGCCTCCCCCCGCTCCTCCGGAGGAGGCCTCCTCCTTCCCTGGCCTCCTTCCACCCCCGGGGGGCGGGCCAGGTTTCCCGGGACACCATGTCGGACTCGGAGGAGGAGAGCCAGGACCGGCAACTGAAAATCGTCGTGTTGGGGGACGGCACCTCCGGGAAGGTCAGTCCTCGAGCGGGGCCGCCATGACCTCCGGGAAGGTCAGTGCTCCGGCGGCCTGCCCCCCCGCGGCAGGCCCGACGCCCCCCAGGCCGCCGCCCGCGGTGGGGTCCCCGGCGCCTGGTAGGCCCGGCGCGCCGGCGGCCGGTGGCCCGAGCCGGACCCGCCGCGGGCCGGCCCGCGAGCGCGGGCGAGAGCTGTCCAGCGCGGCCCCCGTTCCCGCCGGGCCGGCCGCGCCTCCGGGCTTGCGCCCCCTCCGCCCCCCACCCGACGCCCGGGCTGCCCCGGGGCTCCCCGCGTTCCGGAATCACCCTCCCTGGATCCGTCGTGGACGGATCGGGTCATTCGAGGGCACGCTGCCCCCCTGTGGACCCAGGGGTACGGGGTGTCGGGGGGGGGGTCACGGCCCGGGGTGGGACCCCCTCCCCCCAGCGTGAACACGTGCACCGACGACGTTAGGGTCCTGCCTGCCCCCCTCGGCCGGACCGGACCGGCGCTGCACCTGTCGCACGAACGCCCGTCAGCCCGGTGGCGCCCAGTGGGAGGCGGGGGCCGGGCGTGGGGCGTGGAGGGATTCCTGCCTTAAAACCCAGCCCCGGGGCGAACCCGCGGCAGCCTGAACCAGTGAATGAATGAATGAGCGCGCGCGGGGCTGGCGATGGGGCCCGCACCCGAGCCGGTTTTCCTTTTGGTGGTGGTGGTTGTTTGTTATTATTATTACTAATCTGGCCCCAAGCGGTGGACCTTCGGACGCTGAGATCCACGCTCCGAGGCGAGGGTCCGCCCAGGGACTGCCCCCTGGCCACCTCCACACCTGTCACTCGTGTCCCAGGCCCCGCCCCTGCGTGTCTGCCTTCTCCCCGCCAGGCTCCTGGGGAATGCGGGGTTCCGCGGCGGCCGGTTTCCCCGCGTCCCTGCTGGTGCGCCGGGGTCCCGGTCTCTGGGAGGCGAAGGCTTCCCTTTGCATCCTTCCGCGTTGGACGCGGCCCAGGCGGCTCCGGTACTGGCTGGGAGAGCAAGAGCTTCCAGAGCTGGATTGCAGAGAGCTGCGTGAATTTCTCCCTTCTTTTCCCAGGGTGCTTTGTTATGAGGTTTACGGCGAGGAAAGCAATTGAACACATGTGATCACCCCTACATATTTGGGGGAGAACTTGGGGGTCACTTTTCTTTAGCGAGTATTATGTGAAATACTTGTTCGTACGGAGCATCACCTAGGTTCTGTGCCCCTTGGACACTTTTTGGAAGAGATGGATTGTTAGGAATAATTCTGCATTATTCCCAACACCTACAGTCAGTAAAAATTGTTAGATTTTAAAAGTATTTTTTTAACTAAGTAGTTGTACAAAGGAGTTGCCATTCGGCAAGGCAGTCTGTGAATACAGTGTGTTTTGGCCAATGTTGCCCCTTTTAACATTCTCATCCCCCCTTACAACCCACCCCTTCCCCCACTTTTCTTAATTTTTAGGTTATGTACTGGAATTTTTTTTTATATTTTTAAACATAATTTTCTTATTCCTTTGAAGGTCACTTAATTTTTTTGGTTCAAACATTTTATTGATTTCAGTTAATTGTTTACTTTTCATTGTAAATTATAATGACACTATAATGCATTGGTGAAAACCCCCCCTCAAATTATCCATTAACCTATGTAGTATAATTCTTTAAACTTTCCTTCAGTTTCTTCTGGTATTTGTTGGGCATTTATTACTCAGTTGAAATTTATTCTCTGTGTTGTTAATGCAATTATTGTTTTCCATCTCTGTTCAAAATTCTAACTTGTATAGGACAATATATTTATATATATATATACTATATACACCATATGTATTAAATGCACCATATATATTATATGCATTGTATATATAGATAAATATTTAACTTCCAAATTGTTGAATTAGGACTATCATTTGTCTTTAGAGAATCAAAGTGATACATTTTTTTTGTGGTTCTTCATCTTCTTGACTAGACTGTTTTAAAACAACTTTTTCCTGCTATAACTTTTCTGAAACAAGCATCTGAAACCTAACCTTCTGTTACCAAGTATTATTTTCTCTGTACCTCATTCAGTGCTCAGATTGGCTGCAAATTGATAGTTTATCTCTTTCTTTTGTTGTGTTTTTCTTTTATGAATTCATACTCCCTTCTTAATTGTATTTTCATTTAAAACTGTGCCCTTTTCTTTCTGCTTCTCCTTCCTGCTGGTTTTAATTCTGGGTATTTTTGTGTGCACTGATGAAGCAATAGACAACAGTACTGGAATGATCACAATACTGGAATGATCACAGTATTGGAATGATCACAGGTTTTTTTTTTTTTTTTTTTTTTGAGAAATTTAGCTTTTTTCCTCCATGTTTCTATTCTTTCTCTGACTCATGTTTATTACACATTTTCTTTTTTTTTAACTTATTTTTATTTTTAATTTTTTATTGTGAAAATACCGTACAGAGGGGTTACAATTACATGGGCAAGATAATGAGTACATTTCTTATCAAGCATTGTTGCCTCTCCTTTGTTTCCCCTTCCCATCCCTTCCCATTATCCCCCCCCTACACATTTTCTTTAGACTATTGAAGCAGACATTTTTTGGTGTCATATCAGTGTTAGTAACTATAATTTGGTTAAAAAATGCTAGAAGTTTTCCAAACATCATGTTTATGTATGTATACACATAATTAAATAAAATGCTTCAGCTATGCTGTATGCTAGCTGGTTGTTTAAGAAGGACATTTACATTGTACCTTATGAAAAATTAATTATAAAAGTTGGCACTAAGTGTAGATACTTGAAGAGAAGCCTCCCACTGATTCAGTTGATTCTGTGAAATTTTTATAGTACGATCTCAGGAGATGATACAATAAAAATACTACTGGATAGCTAGTATTTTTGATTATTACTCTATTATAATTGAAAATCCTGTGATTTTTGAGGCTTAATATTGGCCTCAAATGTTTGAGGGTAGGGCTTTAAATTTTTGGAAGACCTATTGCCAAGAGAAGAACTTTGAGATTTTCTGAGTATTAACAAAAATACTAAAATTTAAATTCTTAAGGGAAGATTACCTCAAATGATGTTATTAGTATCTTAAATTTCTGTGACAGTCTATGACAGTATGAACTACTTATAATAGTGTAAGTAGTGATAGTTATTCATTGGTAGAATTCTGAGCCTCTTCACAGGTGATTTAGTGCTGTTACAATAAGCTCATGCTATAGTTAAGTCTAACTAAAATCCAGGAAGTCCTTACCTTTTTGTTCTGATCTCTCTCTCTCTTTTGATACTGTTATATGATTCAAGGACATAATACCTGGAGCAAGTTTATTTCTGAATGCCTAGTAGAAGAACATCTTTCATGTAGTAGTGCTCAATAAACACTAGATGACATTTCTCACAGGAATTTATGACAAATACTTAAATAATCAAAAAATTGGGTTTAGGTGTGCAAATTGTCATTTGTGTGAAAAATATGGTTCTTGTATAAATGCAATTTTGAGTCATGCTGTTAAAAGGAATTGAAATTGGGGCGAGCTTTTCTTGTGCACTGCTATCCTTACACCACAATTGACTGTAATGAACCAGCTTGGAAATTTTATATTAGTTTTCACAATTGTAAGAGTGGACATCTAATTTTAACTTTAAAAATAACTAAATCTTATAATTGAAGATTATAAAAATGTAGCAAGCTTGCCTTTCTCTCTGGATAGTTTTCAAGTAACAATAGTACATTTAAAATGCTTGGGAACTCTGACATAAGGAGTTATTTCAGTTGATACCAGAATGGTTAGTCTTTTGCTTTGATAAGAAATGGTATTCTGTTAGAAAACTCTAGAGTTCTTAAATGAAACTTTTCGTTACTATTTAAAAAAAAGTAGATGACAATCTGTTTTGGTTATTATATCTTACAGCTTTCTGCATTACGTCCTTGGATAAATGCCATCTTGCCTAATTCATAATAATCCTTCAGAATATTAGCTTCTTTGTTTCAGTGATGCATATGATTAGGGTCATTCTACATAGTTATTTTTATTTATCATCCCTAATACAGAGAAAATGAGATCATAGGGATGCTTTTCTTGTAGGGCAGAAGAACTTCTATAAGCAGCTTTCCTCCTTTGATGAGTGCTGCTGCTGCGTATTAGCTGAGGGCACAGAATATTCAGTCTTCAAAGTGAAACTTAAATTCTCTGCACTTTTTATTGAAGTGATATGTAAAATTCACATCTTTAGTAGTGTCACTGTGTTTTCTATTGATAATTTTCAAAATCTAATTTCCATCAGCGTGAAGGAGCTTGATGAAGAGGGAATCTAAAGAGCTTTAGCTGATTAATTGGTTGTTTCCACTGTTCGCTGCTTGCACGTTTACCTGCTGATATTAATTCCCTCCTCCCCTTGCAAGAGTGGCTAACAGTTATTTGTTGGATTACTCTAAGTAAAATTATAAGGGTTATTTAATATGATTTAGTAGTGGACTTACATGTGCATTTCTTAAATTAATTTTGATATTCCATGCATCAATTTTTTTAGACCTCCTTAGCTACGTGTTTTGCTCAAGAAACTTTTGGGAAACAGTACAAACAAACTATAGGACTGGATTTCTTTATGAGGAGGATAACATTGCAAGGTAAGAGATTAAAAAGTCTTAACATGGGAAACTGTATAAATCTTACAATAAGAAGCATATGGCAGAAATGTGTAAAGTCAGTTCCAGGGCTGCTTCTGCTTGGAAATATATGTAATCAGTAAATATCCCAGGAGGTTAATGTATGTCAATGTCTGCCATGAATATGAAGGCATAGTGTCCGTGGGTGAGAAAAAGTTTATATGTTCTGCTGCTGCTCCCTGTTTTTGGCCACTCTACATTTTTTGAGGATAAACAATAGTTGCATACAGAATTTGAAAGGCTTTTACAGAATTAAATGTTATATATTTGTTAACATACTCTATTAACTAAATGTGAAAAGATTGAGAAGAGTTATTTTTTAAAATATTATTTTGATTAGCTTCTGCTTCAGTTTTTTTGTTTGAAAGTTGGAACAGAAGTATAATGTAGCTATGGAACTTCTGTGCTCTAATATGTGAATGCTGTTTTATGCAAGGCAGCATGAAATTGCTGGCATTTAATAGACCACTAAAATTTAGGGTCCCTAGGCACTCATAAAAATACAGTTTGAGCATTCAAGATGTTTCAGTTCACCATGCAAAGAAACTATTTAGATGCCAGTTGAAGCACATTTAGTGGGAAATACAGGGAAATAATAACACAAAACGAGTGGTTTATGTTTTAAGTTAGTTTCTGAACAATTGGGGCTTTAAAATGCTCTGTTCAAGTCAATTTCAGTGGTTAAATTTTATGATTAGAGTATTTTATTAAAAACAATTTATCTTGATTGACTTTTTAAATAATCTAACCTTTCCTTCATAAAGAAAAATACATTTGTATGACATGGTTGCAAGTATAATTTCAGATTCAGATATTGGAACGTGAGTAATACAATAGAAGAGGTTTGACAGATTGAGTATTATCAAAATATGGTAACCTCTCCAACACCCCATTGATTGTATGACTCCCCATGAAAGTTACAGAACAGCTTTGGAAAACTTGGTAATTGGAGGTAGTCTTCATATCTCATTGCTGATATACTCAATTACCTTTTATGATGCTTTGTATTTGGCTCTACAAAGTGGATTAGAAGATACAGCATGAGAAAAATTATTATTTTTTCATTACTCAGTTATTGTTCAGCAAAAGGTTTAATGAGATGCATATGCACATTCCATCTATATTTTATTTTCATGTTTTTGAGCTTAACATGTTTAATTGCATTAATTTTATTTTTATGAAAAAATTAAACAGAAGAACACTTAAAAGTAGTCATGAGTGAGTGTGTGTACCATCATGTAACATACATGCTGAAAACTAATTTGTGCAAGTTTTTTTTTCCAGGGGTAATAGCTGTTTGTAGAGAACCACATTCTAGTTATTACTAGCTATTTTGTTTTGATGTTTAATTGACAAAAGCATCAAAACATCAACTTATTGTTTCGTTATTTTTGTTTATGTTCCTTACTTTTTTTTTAGTTAAAGGGCTTACAAGAACAAACAATATTGTCAACAAGACAGGTTTGGACATACGTATATGGTATTTGTAGTCATTCCTGACCTGTTGCATAGGACTACCATTTTAAAATTTTAATTACTTGGTGAAAAACATTGGTATTCTTGCAATTCAAATTTGCAGTATAATATGTAGACTAGGTAAATTTAAAAGATGATGTTAGGGAATGTGCATTCTTTTTAAAAAATTTTATTTTATAGTAAAGATGTTGTACAGAGGGGTTACAGTTACATGACTAAGGTAATGAGCACATTTCTTGTCGAGCATTGTTACCCCCTCCTTTGTTGTTCTCCCACTATCCCTTCCCTCCCCCCCCCTTAGCTCCCCACCCCCTCCTGAAGTTGTAAAGTTCATTTCCAATATACTGTCTTGTGGCTATCATTGTTGCATTGGGTCATCCTGTGTTCTTGTTTCAGTGTTTTGTTATTTCCCAAATGAGATAGCAAAATCAAGTACAGTGACAACAGGCCATATACTATAGGGGGAAGAACATACAAAGGAAACAAAAAAAAATCACATAGTACATTAAAAACAACAAAAACTACAAAGAAAGATCACTTGTGTCCCTATCTTGGGGTTCATTTTGCTTAGCATCATCTTATATGGTCATATGTACATAGCTTTTGAGCTTTCTGCTCACCTGATAAAGTTATCCTAGACATATACTAATTGTTGCAAATGAGGGAAACTATGGGATTTATATTTCTTTGGGTCTGGCTTACTTCACTTAATATGATTTTTTTCCAAGTCTGGGAATGTGCATTATTAATATTTAATTTTTCTTAATTTTCTCTTGATGATCATAGTTCCAGAAAATATTCTGTATTTTCAAATTGCAGTTGCTTTCGTGCTAGTTAATGAACTAAAAAAAAGGTAGAAAGTTCAGTAAGAAAAAATTATCTTAGTGTATCTTGACCTTAAATAATTAGTAGGTATGTTAAAAAATGATATGCATAAATTACAAGATTACTTTATGTGCTTTAACATTAAATCATTCTGTCAAATGTAGGATGGTTGGAGGTTGTGTTATTTGCTACATAAAACAGTAAGACAACATTATTGAATTTATGAAATATCACAGTGTATTAACAGAATAGTTCTAGTTTAGTGAGTCTTATAATGAAATATCACAGTATATTAACAGAATAGTTCTAGTTTAGTGAGTCTTCTGGCCAGATTGTTAGGTGTGGAAACCTTCTGCCCATCTATTCACATTCTCTTCATGCAAGTTTTCAAGGTCATTACTTTGCAAATACTCATCCATTTTGGTGTATTTCATGATCCGGCATGGTGTATAGTCTGGATGCAACCACTGTGAAGATTTTCCTGCTTAAAATAGTGTATCTGTTAGTCAGAGCTTCTGCTGATAGAGCTTCTTAAGAGCCTTAGTCAAAATACTTTCAGGAAGCTTGTGGGTACAGTCCAGTAAACAGCGTTCTACTGTGAAAGGGATTTCTAAGTCTTCAGTACAAGAAGTGGGTAGTCTTGTGTTTTTAGTTCCATCTTTACTATGCAGCACTTTAAGTAAGGTTAACCAAGGCACCACGTGTACTTTTACAAGGTCACTTTTGAATCCTTTTGGTGGCTTTGATTCATACAAGAACAGCTTTCTATATTTTATCCTTTTATTTTCCCCTAATTACTTGTCTTTTTTTTTTTTTTTACACAGAGGAGCAGGGATTTTTAAAGCATTTTGTGTTTGGGATTAGGTTGTTATCTAGTTGTTAGAAATTTGTGTTAGATGGAATCTTGATTTAAAAATGTAATATTGAAAAAAATGTAATATTGATTATATGAATAACCTTCTGTGTAATCAAATTGGAAGATTTCATGTTTATATTTACAGAAAATAAAATCAGAATCACTTTCAGTTACATCTTTATTTCTCAATCCTCATTTAAGTTTTATATGTTAATAAGCTTAACTGTAGAAGTTAAAATCTATTTCTTGGTATATGAAATACCTATGAAGTTAATATCACTTGATGGAGGTATAATGATAGCAAATGTCTTTGTTAGTGTTTTAGAAAAGTATATATTTGTGATAATTCTAGTGACTTTTTTAAGTCATTAGAACTTGTATCCTAAAAAAAAACTCAACAAAAATATTCAGGCAAATATCAAATATTGTTTGGGAAGGTGTAGATTTAAAAATGAATATAAATATCCTGTGTTGAACATAATTGTGTGAACTATGGTCTTGAAACTGTTGTAGAAAACTTGGGAGCATTTAATAAAGAACATGCTCTTAAATTTATAGTTGAAACATTCACAATGCCCAATTCAGATCAGTTCCAAATATTAGAATCCAATGAAAGAAAAGGCAAAAAAATTCCTTGTATCTTGATGTGAGATTAAGAAGTAGGTATTATTGACTATGAAGAAAAGGATTACAGTGCTACATAAAATGTAATTATGAGTTAGTATTGTTAAAACACTTTTTTTTTTTTTTTGTTGGTCGTGGGGCTTGAACTCTGGGCCTGGGCACTGTCCCTCAGCTCTTCAGCTCAAGGTGAGCGCTCTACCACTTGAGCCACAGCGCCACTTCTGGCCTTTTCTGCTTATGTGGTGCTGAGGAATCAAACCCAGGGCCTCGTGCATGCAAGGCAAGCACTCTACCACTGAGGCACTTTCCCAGCCCCTAAACACTGTCTTTTGAAGAGTGACTTCAAATGATTGTAGAGCTTTCTGTATGTAAAATGAATAGGTCCCTTCCTTCCTGCTTATCTACAGGCTTCTGAAACTTTCATGTATCTCTACTGATAGCTCCTCACCTGATTAGAGATGATATAGGATAATGACTTATGCTTTGCATCTTACAGAACTGGATAAATTTTAACCTGTGGCAGTTTGTTTTTCACATTCACACAGCTTTAAGACTATTTTGTTCATTACTCTGAGCATGGGAAATGTGTGTCTGTGGGAATGAGGCCAGGTGATAAACTTCAGTAGCTGTCATTGGTGAGAGCCCATAATTAGTTGTCTGCACAGTGGCAGATGCAGCAAGCGTATATCCAGTAATGGAAAGACTATCATACAAACCTACCAAAACAGACTTCAAGATAAACTTTGCCGGTGAATCCAGTAGTATACTTTCTGTTCAGTTTTGTAGTTAAATGATAGCGCATTCTCTGATCTTAGTGTTTTATAGTGGCGTAAAAATCATGTCTTGGCGGGGGGGGGGGGTAGGGGGGGAGAGATGGGAAGGCAGGGATGGTAAGGGGAAACAAAGGAGGAGGCAACAATGCTTGATAAGAAATGTACTCATTACCTTGCTCATGTAACTGTAATTCCTCTGTACGGTATTTTCACAATAAAAAAACTTATTAATAGGAAAACAAATCATGTCTTTATAGTTCTTTTTTGTTTTTGAAGTAAGTAGGTTTCTAAGTTTTAATTTTAGATATTCCTGATTGGCAAATCATTCAGTAGTTGAAAGTTTAGAGAAAACTATAATCTTTTGAGGAGATATGGTTCAAAATGTTAAATGGACATGGACTTTGAGATGTAGCCAAGTCATAAGAGGGACTTGGCATACATTTTTATTTAACCCCAAAATTTTGTAAAATGCACAAATTAATTTTAAGGATTGCCTTTCAGTGTTCTAGTATGCTTTTATAAAGCTTATATAGGGAAGAATATTAATTATGTGATGAGGTTTAGAACACATCTTGTTTGTTTCTATGCACATTCTTTGACCAGATATGAATCATAACATTTAGAGAAATTCTGGGTCTGTGTATCCAATTTTAGTTCTGAATAGGGATATCAGATACGTTTATATTTTAGAGGTTAAATTTACAAGCATGTAATTTCTGATTAAGATTACATGTAATAGCAGGTATGTAAATAGTCTGTTTATTCTGTGAGTTTTAGAATGTACAGAGTTTAGAACAGACAGCAGTGTATGAGGCTCCAATTTTTATTTCTAAAATGTTTCTTATGTCTTACACATGTGTTTTATTCTCTGGGGCTTTTTTCCATAAAGCTTAAGCTTATAAATTAAAGCTTTATTTTCTCTTGTTTTGAAGGTAATTATAAATATGGTTCCATAGAAATGGAAGAAAGGAATAAAGCTAGTTCTATACTGTGATTTTTGACATTTTCACAATTCATATATGTGATCATGTATATTTTCAGAATAAAAGGCAAATTAATTTATCATTGTGACTTAATGTTCTATGAAACCATGTTCACTGGTTTTACTTAATTTTTTAATTTTAATTTTACATTCTCTTATATTCTAGGAAATCTGAATGTTACTCTTCAAGTTTGGGACATAGGAGGGCAGACAATAGGAGGCAAGATGTTGGATAAATATATCTACGGAGCACAGGTATGATATGAGCTCTGTTGTTACTTTAATATTGATGATGTCCTGCTTATGGACACATGTGTGGGCACACATACATATACGTTTCTAATTTGATTTTTATGTGACCTGTAGAGAGATTAATTTTGCATTTATGCCAGTTCTTCTAGTTTCATCTTTCCTAGGTGTTTGGAAGGATTTGAGTGAGAGAAATGGTGACATTAACTATTGGGAATGGGAAAACCTTTCCAGCCCTCACATACTGCTTGCATTTGTAGATGTTATTGTCAGTAGTAGGATAAAAGCAGTGATAATTTTTTTTACATTATGAGCTTATTTGGCTATAGTGACTACTATCATAAACTGAAAAATATTGAAGGGGAAAATTTCAGTTTTCACTTAGAAGGACAGAAGGTATATCTGTGTGTCTATACATTTGGCATATGAATTAAGCTAAGTAATTTTAGCTTTTTAGATTTGTAGACAATAATACTTCATATCAGATAAGTATGACTATATGTTGGAGCACATATAATAGTTTCATAGGATAATGATGTATTTAAGAAGAAAATTTATGTAAAGTGAGAAAGTCACCTGAATAAAAGAATTTGCTGGAAAACTGAGATTGTAATAGACATAATTTGTTTTCTTAAACAAAATTAGGCAAATTAAACTATATATGGTACTAATATACTTTACCGATTAATTCACCCAACATAGTTAGTGAAGAGTAATTGCCTTTTTAATGTTTTTGATTTAACAATAGAGACTTCAGGAATACAGTATTTCCATTGAACATCATGGTCTGAGGAGGCAGACTATGGTATAGTGCTGAAAATAAAGTGCATGTTCTTTATGGAGCTCTGTGCACAGTACTTACTAATTTGCTATTTATTTATTTTTGTCTGCCTTTCTACTTTTAATTAGTCTGTAGTTTCCACATTATTAGGAGACACTGTGAGTGAAGTATTCAAAAAGTTTCATTTAGTTTTCTAATTTGAGTTTGGCATTACGAGTAGCAGAATCATAACTTTTTTCTAAGAAATGAATCTGTGGAACAGAATTTTAATTTTTGTCAAATAGATTCTCACTTATTTTGTAAAATATTCAGAGAAGTATAAATGCTAACATGGTTCTGAAATTTTAAAATTACATATATTTGGTTCTTCAAACATTATTCCTTGACTTTTCTGCATTTGTAGAATTTTCTCCTTTATTTCCTGAAGAATTTTTGCTAATGTTTAACATTTCTACTTGAGATTATATGATCCTGTATTTTATGAACATTTATTTATTTATTTATTTATTTGGTCGATTGTGGGGCTTGAACTCTGGGCTTGGGCACTGTCCCTCAGCTCTTCAGCTCAAGGCTAGAGCTCTACCACTTGAGCCATAGCACCACTTCTGGCTTTTTCTGCTTATGTGGTGCTGAGGAATTGAACCCAGGGCCTCATGCATGCAAGGCAAGTGCTCTGCCACTGAGCCACCTTCCCAGCCCAATCATTTGCATTTTAAAAGGTACATCTCAGACTTTGTGTCTAGCTTATTTTTTTTTTTTTTACTGTTGTTTTAAATTAGTTATGTTTAGAATAGATACTCACCTAAAGAAAGCAGACTGTACAGAGACGTGCAGGAGGCCACAGTCCTTGTTTTATTCATGTCATTGGTTGCATTGGATATAAAATTGGTACTCTTTTCTTTTTTGCTCAACAAAATCTGCCTTTAGGCCACTATAGGTTTTATTAAAATGAAAATTAAGACTGGTGTAACTTCTAGTGACATTTGCCTCTTACTGTCTAATAGAATAGCTTTACAAACCAAGTGCCAGTGGCTGATGGGTATAATCCTAGTTACTTAGGAATTTGAGCTCGGAGGATTGTGGGTCAAAGCCAGCCAGCCTAAGCAGAGTCTGTGAGACTCTTATCTCCAAGCAGCAATAGAGCTGTGGTTCAAATGGTAGAGTGGTAGCTTTGAGCATAAAGAAGCTCAGGGACAGCACCCAGGCTGTGAGTTCAGGCCTTAGGGTGCACGTGTGCGTGCACACACACACACACACACACACACACACACACACACACACACACACACACACACACACACACACACACACACACACACACACACACACACACACACACACACACACACACACACACACACACACACACACACACACACGAGTAGCTTGTCGTGGAACAGTTAATTAGTGAAGAACATTATGTATTTCGGTATAAGTAATTATGGAAATTCAATTTTTTTTTCACTTAAAAATTAGAGGAATAATTCATGACTAATTGGAATCTGTTCATTCTTCATTTAAAAAGTGTATTATATAGGTGTTAAATTTATTTAAAATGTATTACTGTGATTTGAAAAGTGACATTATATGAAAGTCACAAATCATTTAAAGTGCATAAGCAACAGAATTTAGTATGTTTGTAATATTTGTAAACATTCACTTAAATCAGCATAAAATATTTTTTTATTGCGTAGTTGCTTATAGTCAGTAAGCATTTGTGTAAAAACTTTTGTGGGAGATCTTGGATTTCATAAAATGTTTCTGTTTTCTGTTCATGTATTTTTTTCTGTTCATGTATTTTATTTCTTGAAGGTACCTTTTTATCATATGATTATGTTTTAGGTGTTTATACTGTATAAATTCTTCTATGAGCCCATACCCTGTATTAAGCAATAATATGGTACCTGAATATTTTCATTAAATTGTCCTAGGAAACTGGGAATTTTTAGATGATAAAAATGAATTGTCATAAATGGCTTTACAGAGATTCCTAAAGATACGTAAAATACATAAAAATACTCTCCTTTGTATTTTGCTAAACTGTACATATAATTTATCCAGAAGTTCTGATACATTATTGGGGAAAATGCTACTTTTCAATAAAACCATTCTAATACATAATTACGTAATTATTCTCTAAAGAGATCTATTTGCTTCATGAGTTGACTGTTTCATGAATATTTTGGATTTTGGTACACCTTTACATGTTAGAAATCTTTGATAAATAATATTTTGACAAACTGTTTTCAGGATATTTTATGTGTTACTTAGAATTTTGTTTAAGTTTTCCAACAAACTATGTAGTGTATAGAATTACAGATGTTTCAATTATTAAGCCAATAACATAGATGTTTCTTTGTAGGAAAAAAGTTAATTTTGGCCTAAATAAAAATGATTAGTTTCTTTTCCCCTGTAGTTTCATTAAACTATTGAATACTGGTGAATACTATTGAATACTGTTGCCTGAAATCAAATTGAATTGACACCTGAAAAGAATTCCTGAGATATTTTTGACAAGAACTAGTTGTAAGAATTGAAATATGTCCCAGTTAAATCCCCAGATTTTAAATTAACTTGAAAATTTCTAGGAGTCTTCAGAAAGATGTTATATGCTATTTTTCCCAGTGGTTAGAGGCAAACACACAGTACCTAGTGTTTAGTGCCATGTAACTTGTGGCTAACAGAGGCTAATAACAAACCTCAGAGAAGGACTGGATGTTTCATTTTCATAGCTCCTTCCATCCTGGAATCTAAGTGGTTTGCAAACACTGCCCCCACTGAGCATAAACTCAATGAAGTGTAGTCATTTGTGAGGTAGAACATAACTGTTACTGTGCGCCAGTGCCCCACGCAGACCAGCTGCCATCAATGCCAACAAAAGGGGGTGCCTGTGTGACAGCTGGGGGGAAGGCGCATCCCCAAACCAGCTTCCCTGGGGCCTCCTGTTGTATCGTATGGTGAATTCAGTTGGATAGTTGCCAAATTATTGCTGTATTTATATCTTTTTTTCATTAGTGTCTCCTGTAGGTTGTACTTACATAGCAAGTTACTATGTTATGACTGTTGTATAACTAGTATGGATTATAGATCTCTAGATAACTACAAACTAATAGTTGGTTTCTTTTTCAGGTCAGTGTGAAAAAAATATCCTGCATTTTTGGAAATGAGGGAGCCTTTCATTTTTGAGGTTAAATAATGTGTGTACTGTGTTTGGCATCCATTAAATTGTGGAATGAAATCTATGTAATATTTTATCTTTACAATTGTGAAGTGTTGCCACTGGTGTTTTTAATTCAAGACTGTTCTTAACTGTTACTTTGAGAATAGTATCCATTTGATACTTTTATATATGATGATAAGCCAGATGCCTATAATCCTAGCTACTCAGGAAGCTGAGATCTAAGGACCGCCGGTTGAAGCCAGTCCTGATGGGAAAGTCTATGAGCCTCTCATCTCCAATAACCACCAGAAAACTGGAAGTGGCACTATAGCTCATAGTGGTAGAGCACTAGCCTTGAGCAAAAAAGCTCCAGGGATAGCACTCAGGCCCTAGGTTCAAGCCCTACCATCAACAGACAAAAAGGATAGATGAAACAAAATGCCATATAAAGTAAACTTATTTAATATATATAATATATACAAGTCTTAATTTATAGAAAGAGGGGTACTAATACCTTCTTAGAATTAGAGGTGCAGATAATGTGCAGTTAATGCATAAAAATTAAGAGGAGCGTTTTTGTAGAAGAATTAAACGTGAAATCTGATTTCCAAAAGCCATGTAAAAAAACGTGAAATCTGATTTCCAAAAGCCATGTAAAAGTGGAAGAAGAGAACAAGTTCGAGGCTAAATTGAAGGGAGAAAAACACAGTTGTGTTGGGATGAAGACACAGGAAAAAAAATAAAGGGCATGTTAATGGGTAGAAACCAGAGGTGACAGACATGAGCCATATGGGGGGAGGGTTACATGTTTATAAGGTTGGAAAGATTAGATCTCTCAGTCCCCAAGAAGATTGCTTTCAGGCTTCCGTTGCAGTTATGTGTTATGTCTAACCAAGTGGTTGTACTTGTTTGTGGCCAGCTAAGGCTTTGCTACATCTCACAAATTTTGATAGGTCATGCATTTATTAGTTAAGAAAAGTAATTTTGTCTTATGCCTTCTTAGAGATCCTTGTGTTATTTAGAAATACGTTGTTTAGTACCAAAATTCATTTTGGGTTTTATAAGCTACCTATGTAAATTGATTTCTAGTTTTATTATAGTTTGAGAGGGTACTTTGTACAATTTCCAGTTTTGTAAGTTTGTTAGCTTTTAGGACTAGAATATAGTCTATTTTGGTAAATACTCCATGAGAACTTGAGAAGTTTTTTGATGTTGGAGGAAATAAAGTTGATTGTTACTTTTGTTTGAATTTGCTATATACTATTTGCTTGGTGTGCCAGTTAATGAACAAAGGGGGTTAAACCCTCCAGTTACAGCAGTTCTGAATTTGGAATTCCTTGCAGTTCTATCCATTTTGGCCTCATATGTTTTAAGCTCCACTTTTGGGTACATATACACTGAGGATTATTATGTATTCTTGCAGAATTGATCTCTTTCTCATTATGCCAATCTTTATAATTGATATTTCTCCTTATTCTAAAGTTAATATGGCTGCTTCAAGCTTTCTTTTGATTTGTATTTCTGATACTTATTAATTTGCATTTTCTTGATGATTAATGATAAGCATTTTTAATCTATCCATTGACCATTTATATGCCTTTTGAGAAATGCCTATTCAAGTTCCTTGTCCAGTTTCAGCCCCCAAGTGGATATTTAACTCGTAGATATTTTCTCCCAATTTGTAAGTTATCTCATTAACTAGTGTTTTCTCTTCTACATAGATGCCTTTTTGTTTGATGTAATCCTGTTTGTCTACTTTTGCTTTTGTTTCTTATGCTTTTGGAGTCAGATCGAAATCAACTGTTGCCCAGACTAAAGTTATGCAGCTGTAGTTTCTCCTGGTAGTTTTAGAATTTCAGGTCTCATGTTTTAGTATTTTTTTTTCCTTTGCCAGTCCCAGGGCCTGGGCATTGACCCTGAGCTCCTTTTGCTCAAGGCTAGTGCTCTACCACTTGAGCTATCTCTCCATTTATAGCTGTGATTAATTACCCAGGCTGGCTTTGAACCTTGATCCTCAGATCTCAGCCTCCTGAGTAGCTAGGATTACTGGCATGTTCTACTAGTGCCTGGCTATCTCCTATTTTTTATATCAGTCCTGAATGACTCAGAACAACTTGCAGGAAATTACTATTTCAGTTGCAGCTATTTAACTTTGCAGTTTAGCACAAATGTAACCATTGATAATGTTTAAGCAAGTGATTACAACTGTGTTTTAATAATAGCTTAACCATAAATACATATGGGCTGGGTTTAAAGCCACAGTATCCTAATCTCTTTTTTTTAGATCAATAGCTTTAAAGTTTTATTCTATATCACTAGTGTAGCATTGGTCATTAGTAGATGGGTAACTGTGTTCTGTTTATGTGTATCTTATCATATTTATGTATTACTTTACCTGAAGATAAAAGTTTCATGTGTTAATCAGAATGGTTCCAAACGTTTTAGGGCAATATGGGTCTAGATTCTATTTAACAAGCATGAAATCTGTCTTCAAATGGTCATGAAAATGTGATTCTTGTTTTCTAAGAATAATAAAGGATCCTGTGCTATTTTATAATATATTAATTTAAAGTCATTGTTTTAAAAAAGTGAGATAACAGAACATTGTCCAAATAATATAGATGACTTGTCCAGGACTGCCATCTAAGAGAGCTCTTTTCAATGAAAAGTTATGTAGTATCACCTATAGCAACTGTAGCTGGGGTTAGTAAATTGAGAATCTTTCTCAGAGGTCAGTTTTGGAGCTTTATTAAAGAAAGTGCAATTATGCTCCTTATTTCATATAATTCTTTTTTTTCTCTCTTTTTTTTTTTTTCTTTTTTTTGGAGGGGTCTGGTTGTGGGGCCTGAACTCTGGCCTGGGCGCTGTCCCTCAGCTCTTCAGCTCAAGGCTAGCACTCTACCGCTTGAGCCACAGCACCACTTCCAGCTTTTTTTTTTCTTCTGCTTATGTGGTGCTGAGGAATCGAACCCAGGGCCTCAGGCATGCAAGGCAAGTGCTCTACCACTGAGCCACCTTCCCAGCCCTTCATATAATTCTTGATTGAGCATCTTGGGTAAATGTCTGAGTTATCAGAGTGAATCAGACAAGTGATTTTGTATAAAAATTAACGAATATTTATGTTGAGAGATTCTTAAGAGACCATCACATTCAAAAGATTTTAGAAACAAGAAACTTGAGGCCAAGAAAAGCTAGATGACTTAGGGTCATTGTAGTATGTTACTTCCAGCTTGTTCTAGCTTCAGAGAATCAACTGCTAAATTTTCCAGCAATTCAATGATTAAATATATTCAATTAAAATTTTATGTAAGCTCAAAAATTTTGTAGAAATAAAGATATTATGTGTCCAAAATACATTACTTAGTAATTATTACTGTTTATTTCTGCTATACATTTGGTGTATCTGTATGTTAGAAGTGATAACTTATGGTGTCTTCCCCAGTTTTATGCTCAAGAGACTTCACATTGATAGCTAAATATTCCAACACCATTCCCACTGAACCTTGAGCCAGTTGATTAGTACTTACCAGCTTGTTAATGGGGATGACCAGTGTTTTATGATATTTATTAATTTATTTATTTGTCTGGTTTTGCTAGGATTGTAAGTCTTTCGAGATTTAGAACTTTTTTCTTTTTTAAAAAATTATTGTGATGAATAGAGGGATTATAGTTACATAAGAAAGGTAATAAGTACATTACAGTTACATAAGAAAGGTACCTCCTCCCTCATATTCTCTCATTTTCCTGTTCCCACTTCCCTGTTTCCCCAAGTTGTAAAGTTCATTTCCAATATAGTGACTAGTGAGTATCATTGTTGCCATAGTTCATCCTTTGTCCTGCTGTTTCTGTGATTTCCTTTCCCTTCTGTGGATCAGATAAACTTATATGCATGAGAAAAGGTACAAAGGGTACAGAAAACTAAAAAACAAAACAAAAACAAACCCCCAAACTGCAAATAGTACATAATAAAACCTTGTTTCCAATTCTTGGAGTTCATTTTGATAATGCTTTATTTTATATATATATATATATATATATATATATATATATATATATAGTCATATGTACCTAGTGATTCGGCTATTGTGATCCTCTGCTAAAAATATCATAGATATATTCTAGTTTTTTACAAATGAGGGAAACCATGCTATTTACATTTCTTTGGGCCTGGGTTGCTTCACTTAATATTTTTTTTTTCTAACAAGTGGGCTAAAGACTTAAAGAGAGACTTCTCTGAAGAGGAAATAAGAATGGTCAGTAGACCATGAAGAAATGTTCAACATCCCTGGCCATAAAAAAAATGCAAATCAAAACAACATTGAAATTCTACCTCACCCCAGTTTGAATGACTGTAATCAAGAACTCTAATAACAATAGATGCTGGAGGGGATGTGGCCAAATGGGAACACTACTGCACCGTTGGTGGGAGTGTAAACTTGTTCAAACACTCTGGAATGCAGTATGGAAGTTCCTCAAAAGACTACATATAGAGCTCCTCTATGACCCAGCAATCCCACTCCTGAGTAGTTATCCAAATGACCACAAACAAGGCCATGCTAAAGCTACCAGCACAACCATGTTCATTGCAGCATTATTTATTATAGCTAAGCTATGGAACCAACCCAGATGCCCCTCAGTAGATGAATGGATCAAGAAAATGTGGTATATATACACAATGGAGTTCTAAAAAGTCCATCAGAAAGAATGTGGTTTAATTAGAACTTCCATCCCTAGCATCTAACACAGTGCATGTTGTGTAGTTGGCAGAGACCTTTTTAGTTACTTAGTCTGTTACTCAAGTCCTGGATCAATCACTTATCCAGCTGTGTAACTTCAGCTGTTACAACTTCTTTTTTGTGGCGGTGCGGGGGGTGGGGGGCAGTACTGGGTCTTAAACTTAGGACCTTGCATATGAAGATGCTAAGCCTTCAACTGTTACCACTTTTTCAGTAAGATGGAAATAATTATGCCAGCCTCTTGTGAATGTTAGGAGAATAAGTGAAACAACCTAGATATGTGTTTGATACATAGAGGTACAGAAATAGTTGATTATTATTACAACCTAAGCAGTAGAAGTAAATGTTATTATAGTCCAGACTTACACTATATCTCAAACTCTGTATTGTCTGATCCTAAGCTGTATGAGAATCAAGAATGTAGTACTCATATTTTTCTGTATGCATCTATTTCTCATTCTTTCCCCACAAAATAATGGGATAAATTAAAAGTAATATGATATATAAGAGGCAGGAAGCAATCCTTTTGTTATATTTGGCTTTGCTCGCACTCTTATTATGGTATCATGTCCAGTTTTACATTGCTCATTTTAAAGAGGATGTCAGAAAACTATATGTACTGTGTCTTGAGAAGAATCAACAACTATGATTAAAGGAGAGAAAATAGCTCCTTTGAGACAAGTTTAAGAAATTGAGTTTGTTTACTCTGGAAAGCAGACGGTAAGGGAGTTACTTAACTATCTTCAAGAATATGAAGGGTTATAATAAGACGAACAGTCTCAAGTTCTCCAAATGCACTGAGCATCAAAGAAGGAAGCTAATGTTTCATTAAAAAAATTGTGTGAAACACTGAAATTGTCAAGGATGTCAAGGAATATCCATTTTGGTAAAGTATTTTAAAAGATTAACAGCAGATGGTCCATTACTAAAAAGTTTAATGTTTGACCTTGAGTAAGAGGCAGGATTATAGACCTTGTAGCTTTCTTTTCAGAAGTCATTGAGAAACCACTTGGGATTCTGATAAAATTTTATCTTAGCTTGCATTTGCATTTTAATTGCTAGATTTACTGTGAATGTAGACATTCCACATTATCTGCTAGAAACTTAATTTAAATTGAAACCAATCTGCATATAAAACATTTCACTTTGTACTGTTGTGCTGCTTGACCTGTCTGAAGCTCTGCTAAAGAGTATTATTAGTATCTTTTCAAATAATACTTGACAGATATTTCATAACTCTTTTGTGACAGGGGATCCTCTTGGTATATGATATCACAAATTATCAAAGCTTTGAGAATTTAGAAGATTGGTATACCGTGGTGAAGAAAGTGAGTGAAGAGTCAGAAACTCATCCACTAGTGGCTTTGGTGGGCAATAAAAGTAAGTCATCATTACTTATTTGTGTATGGTAAAGGTTATTTGCTGCTATGGACTGCACATTTGTGTCTACCCCCTAATTCATATGTTGAAGTTGGAATCCCCAATATGATGGTTATTATTGGTGGTTGTTTTGGGCAGGAAACTCACTCTTGAGAGTGGAGGAGACCTCTTGAGTGGAATTACTGGTAAGACATACAGAGAGAGATGGTATCTTTTTCTGTCAAGGAGGCACACAAGGTGGTCATTTTCATACAGGAAAAGGTTACCACAGACATCGAATCTACCAGCACCTTAATCTTGGACTTCTTAGTCTCTGGAACTGTGAGAAATAATTTTGTTGTGTAATATATAAGTCTGTGGTGTTATAGTGTTCTGCACTGAAAACATTTGTAGACGTTTGTAGATTATATTCCCAAGAATATTTGGAAACAGCCTTTTTGGAAGTGAGCAGAAAAACTCGAAGGGTGTGAATAATCTTGTTAAAGACTGTTTTCCCCTCACAAATGATATCTATTCTTTGAAATTCACAGTACACCATTTTAGTATACACCACCTTCTGAGAACATCTTTTAAACATGTGAATTAAACCCCCATTTCAGGCATTACAGTATGGTAAAGACCTACCTTCACTGAATTTGTACTGCTCAATAACTGTTTTGATGCTTACTCTGTCGTATTTGCTCTGCTGCTTTTGGCCAATTCCTGTGAAGGTAAGTTCAGTTCTGACAGTGTGTGTTTTGGCTTCCTGTGGTCTTGAGGAAGCAGCATGGACTATTAACAGCAACACAGCTGTAGATTTATGATACTACATTGAAACTTCAGCTCTGTCCCACAAGTTTTTTTTTTTAATTTTATTTTATTTTATTTGTGAACATACTGTACAGAGGAGTTACAATTATATGGGCAGGATAATGCATACATTTCTTACCAAGTATTGCAGCCTCCTCCTTTGTTTACCCTTCACATCCCTTCCCAGCCTCCCCCTTCCCCCCCATCCCAATCCTATTCCTTCCACCCCCCCCCCGCACCGACGTTGTAAAGCTCGTTTTTGTCCCACAAGTTTTGAGATGTATTTTATTAAATGATCCATTTTTGAGAAGGAAGCAGTGTATGCATGGAAATCTGTATCCATTGTTTCATGCTCCTATCTCATAAGCTTTGTTTTCTGAATTTTTGAGGTTTGCTGTAAAACATGGATAATTTTTCTTTGAGAAGGTGTGTTGTATTGGGGGGATGAACAGTCCTTGATAAAAATGATGGGTAGTTAGTTTTTGAGATCTATTTCTTGAGCATAGTAGAGAGAATATAAAAACATAAAACTGAATTCTGTACTAGAATACTATTTGGTACAGTAATCTGGAGAAGGTATTAGTAAAGATGCTCAATATTTGGAGATATAATGTGCCCTGACAGTCTTTATAGTATTAGGAGTCACAAAGATAAATTAAGTTCAAATTATACCATAGAGGATGTATGTATGTATGTATGTATGTATGTATCTATGTTGGTGGAAGGGTTTGAACTCAAGGTCTGTATGCCATCCCTGAGTTTTTCTGCTCAAAGCTAGCACTCTGCCACTTTGAGCTACCACTCCACTTCCAGTTTTCTGGTGGTTAATTGGAGATAAGAGTCTCACAGACTTTCCTGCCTGGGCTGGCTTCAAACCTTGATCCTCAGATCTCAGCCTCCTGAGCAGCTAGGATTACAGGCATAAGCCACTGGTGCCTGGCTACATGGACGATTAGATCATGAAGTTTTTTCTGACTACAGGCTTGTTAAATCAATATCCATATATTATCCAAAATAATTATCTTCTCCAAAGATGTTGAAAAATACAGTTCATTTTTTTCTACTATGTTTGGGAATGTTTTCTGAAGGAAAAACCAAGATTTATGCATTATGTGTTTTACACACTTAGGTGAGCATTAGTAAATCTAAGCCTTAATTTAAAACCATTGCAAAACAGGTGTGAATACTATTTCTTCAGAGAATCAAAAATACTAACGCCATTTATTTTCTAGAGAACAGTATTATATATTACAAAATAATATGATGTGGGTAGAAATTATAGTGTTTTATAGTTTTGCTAAATTTTCTTCATGTGTTTTGTAAGTAATTCTCTTTGACTGAAGCAGCTGCTTTTTAGTTCATTGAAATATTTAGAAATGACAGGTTCTGATGAGTTTAGGTTCTGTGTGCAGCTTCACATTTCAGGAGATAACTTCTTAGTCAGTTGTCATATTATCAATGCCCTGACTTACAGTAAAATTTATGTTTTATTGGAGGGTTCCAGTCACCTGAAGGGGACTAATAGAGGCAGGCAGCAGAGGAATTGAGATTTATTTTCCTCTTTTCAGAATATACTCTAACCACCATCTGAGATAATAGTCTAGTGGTACTTAAGTTACATATTCAAGTTATTTGAATTTTGCAGAAAAATAATAGTGCTGTGTTTGAAAATTAGGATAAAAGTCATGTTTTATCACTTTTTTTTTAGTTTCTTGTTGATTGCTGACTTTTTTTTTTAATTGTGAAAATACCGTACAGAAGGGTTACAGTTACATGGGCAAGGTAATGAGTACATTTCTTCTCAAGCATTGTTGCCTCCTCCTTTGTTTCCCCTTCCCATCCCTCCCCATCTCCCCCTCCCCTTACCAAAGTTGTAAAGTTTGTTTTTCAACATGATGACTTGTACATCTCATTGTTGCAATAGGTCCACCTGTATCCCTATTTAAATGATTTGTTTTTTCCCTTCCCCTCCACAAATTATACCAACATCAAATACAGTGAAAGCAGGGGTTATACCGTGGAGGAGGGACATACAAAGCAACAAAAAAATTTTATAAATATGTTAGAAACAATTGCAAGAAAGAAAAACCATTTGAATCCTTATCTTGGGGTTCATTTCACCTAACATCAATTTATCTGACTGTTTCTGCTTGTCTCAGACATATACTAGTTATTGCAGTATACGGTAAACCATGGGATCTATGTTTGTTTGGGCCTGGCTTACTTCACTTAATATAATTTTTTCCAAGTCTTTCCATTCCCTAACAAATGGGACAATGTCATTCTGATGGAGGCATAGAATTCCATTGTGTGTGTGTGTGTGTGTGTGTGTGTGTGTGTGTGTGTGTGTGTGTGTGTGTGTGTGTGTGTGTGTGTGTGTGTGTGTGTGTGTGTGTGTGTGTGTGTGTGTGTGTGTGTGTGTATCACATTTTCTTGATCCATTCATCTACTGAGGGGCATCTGGGTTGGTTCCATATCTTAGCTATGGTAAATAATGTTGCAATAAACATAGTTGTGCTGGTAGCTTTAGTATGATCTTGTTTGTGATCATTTAGGTAAATGCCCAAAAGTGGGATTGCTGTGTCATAGGGGAGCTCTATGTGGATTCTTTTGAGGAACCTCCATACTACTTTCCAAAGTTGTTGAACAAGTTTACACTCCTACCAACAATGCAGTAAGGTTCCCTTCTGTCTATATCCCCTCCAGCATGAGTTGTTATTAGAGATTTTGATTATAGCCATTCTAACTGGGGTGAGGTGGTATCTCAGTGTTGTTTTGATTTGCTTTTCTTTTATGGCTAGGGAGGTTGAGCATTTCTTCATGTGTCTATTGGCCATCCTTTCCTCTTCAGAGAAGTTTCTCTTTAAGTCTTTAGCCCACTTATTTATTGGGCAGTTGTTTCTTTGAGGATTTGTTGTTGGGGGATTTAATTTTTTGAGTTCCAGGTATATTTTAGATATGAGACCCTTGTCCATTGTATGGCTAGTGAAGATCTTCTCCCAATCTGTGGGCTTTCTATTGATATTTCTAGCTATGTCCTTTGCCATGCAGAAGCTCTGCAATTTCATGCAATCCCATTTGTCCAACCTTTCTTTGATTTGTTGTGTTTCTGGGTCTCTTTTAAGAAAATTTCGGACTGTACCAAGGAGACCCAGGGTTTCTCCTATTCCATCCTGTAATGTTTTCAGAGTGTCTGCTTTGACTCCCAGGTCTTTGATCTATTTGGAGTTGATTCTTGTGCAGGGTGATATATAAAGATCTAGCTTTAGTTTTCTGCAAGTAGTTAACCAATTTTGCCAGCACCATTTACTGAAGAGGCTGTCTTTCTTCCATCCAACACCCCTTTATGATGAAGGTTCTGGAAAAATTAGGAATCCATGGAACATTCCTCAATACAATAAAGGCTGTATATGACAAACCTACAGCCAGCATTATACTTAATGGTGAAAAACTAAAGCCATTTACTCTTAACTCAGGAATGAGACAAGGATGTCACTCTCTCCACTTCTCTTCAATTTAGTATTAGAATGCTTAGCTACAGCAATAAGACAAGATGCAAACATAAAAGGGATCCGAATAGGGAAAGATGAAGTAAAACTCTCCCTCTTTGCAGATGACATGATTTTGTATTTAAAGATTCCCACGGACTCCACTCCCAAGTTACTCAAGCTGATTCAAAACTTTGGCAAAGTAGCAGGGTATAAAATTAACCCTCAAAAATCAATGGCTTTTCTGTATGCCAACAATGAGAAAAGCGTGGCTGAAATTAGGAAAGCAACTCCATTTGTAATAGCCTCATAAAAAATAAAATACCTAGGAATTAACCAAAGAAGTGAAGGATCTCTATGGTGAAAACTTTAAAAACCTGAAAAAAGATATCAAAACAGAACTTAGAAATTGGCAAAACCTCCCATGCTCCTGGATTGGAAGGATCAACATCATGAAAATGGCAATACTTCCCAAGGCTATCTACAAATTCAGTGCGATACCTATCAATATTCCAACCTCATTCTTCAAGGAAATAGAAGAGGCAATCCAAAAATTCATATGGAACAATAAAGGACCCCGAGTAGCATAACGATCCTTAACAGAAAGAACAGTGCTGGAGGAATATCAATACCAAATTTCAAACTCTACTACAAAGCCATAGTAATCAAAACAGTTTGGTACTGGCACAAGAACAGACTTCAGGACCAGTGGAATAGAATTGAAAACTCAGAAATGAATCTATAGACCTATAGTCATCTAATTTTCGATAAAGGAGCTAAAAAATGTTTTTTTAAAAATCACTTTTGACTTAGCTACTTGATAAAGTGTATATAACACTAAGCAGTTATAGCATGTCGTATATAGGAAATGAAGAAGTTATAGATGAACAAATGTTCGTGGATGTTATTTACTGCAAAATCTGTCTCTGGCCCAATTTCATGTCATCATGTAATGAGAGATCCGTCTTCAGTTAAGCTTATTAAGGCTTTAACTCTGAGTCTCCTGAGTACTTTACAACTTTGGTTTCCAAACTGATGTTATAATAGTAGAACTACACATTCTTTTTTTTAAGGGATGATATAATTTAATTAAAAAGCAATAACATTCTTTAAGACTTGAAATTGGCAAAGCAAGAGATACAAGATAGTAGGACACCAGAAGGTAGGTTATTATCTAACTGCTGATTATCTAAATGAGGCCATCTTCTGTTAGATGTGGTTTTAAATTCATCTTTGTGCTTTCTTCTTTGCAACTTAACTCGAAGGCATATATTGAAAGGAGTATGTGTACTCTGAAAATACTAATAGTAGTACCTCAAGTGTTAGTTGGTAGGAAAGTGTATGTGTGAATTTGTTGCAGACTATGACTTTAAAATTGATGTTATAAGGTCACTTGCTTTTTATTAAAAATATTAAACTCAAGAAACTTGGCCTACAAATAGTGGATAGTTGGGATACAAAGGTGAATTGTGGATTATGTTTAAATAGCAATAAGAACTAGAGTAAATTACTGAAGTGACCAGTAGATGAAGATACTTGCTTTAATGGCCTGGACACAATGTTTGATAATTAGAGCATTCATTATTTCAGTATACAATGATTAAATGTGTTCAGCAGTTGAAACTGTTTTAGCCTACATTTTGTTTTGAAAATACCACTGAGTGGTATTTCTTTTTACAATGGAAGGTATTAAATAAAGTACTGAGTAGTAGTTCAGATCATGGACTCTGGATTGAGAGGTACTTCATTTATTAATGTAGTTTTTTCACTTAACAGTGGACTTAGGACCTTGAGCTTGCTAGGCAAGTACGCTACTGCTGAACCATGCCTCAACCCCTTTTTGTACTTATTTTTGAGATGGAGTCTTGCTTCTTGTCTGGATTGTAATGTGCCTTTTTTAGGGTTTCTGTTACAGCTGCGATGACAGGTACAAGTAACCACACTAAACTTACTTTACTGGGATAGCATCTGTGAACTTTCTGTCCAGGCTGGCCTAGAACTATCATCTTCCCTATCTCAACCTCCATGCCCAGCTATTGATTGAAAAAGGATCTCTTGAACCAAAGGTATATGGACTGTATGAGATGGTCTTCAGGGCCAGCTGTTCTACTGAAGTCTACTCTGGTGAATAATATTAGTGGGGATTTTCTTAGGATCGACATCATAGTTATATCAATGCTAGATCATTTTGGAATAAATAGCATAGATTTCATGTCATGTTTTCAGTTAAATAAATAGAAAAGATTTATGAAGTTTACTTTTTCTCCTAGCTTTTGTCTTTTCTATGTTATAAGTGTACATTTTCTATATTTACAAGGTTTTAATTTTTATGTTTAATTAAAATCTTATGATTCACAGCTAAGGATAGTTTTAATTGTTCTTTAGTGTTTCAGTTGAAAATTTAGAAATGTTAAAATTTTAAAGATAAATATTAAATTCACTGTGTTTTATAACCACATGGTATTTTAATTTATCATTTTGTTGTTTTCTATCTTTAATCTGTTAGACTTTTCTACTATCTGATCCATCAGCTGGTTTCTTCTTTGACTCACTAACATTCTTAGTTGGATAGATTATAAACAGAATTAACAGGGGTTGCATAGGAGCTGCCCTGGTCCTGATTTATAGCTTCTTAGTTAGTGGAGGGGTAGTGGTTATCAGTAACTTGCATTGGGGGTAGGAATTATCATGCTCCACTATAGAGTGGATGGATGAATGATTTCTGCTCTTAAAGATATTAACCAGATCCTTTCCCAAATAAAGACTAATAACTCAGCTTTGTAAACAATCTTCATGACAGATGAGGGTATAGAGAAGAGTGCATCAGCACTAATTAACCATGTTGAGTGTATATTCTTCCTAGCAGTGATGGATTGTTCTTGGAGTACTATCTCTGCCAAGGAAGTGATGTTTTACATTGGGAAGTTTAAAGGTTACATTTTAATGTACCCTGTAAGTTGTGTTCCCTAAACTCTGTGGAAATCTACAAGTAAATTTCAAGTTGAAAATTTTACTGATGCCCTCAGTAAAACTATCACAAGGCTTTTAAAGGACCAGTTTTTTTCTTCTAGGAATAGAACAGTACAAGAAGAGGTTATATGTCAGTTTTGAAAGCAACAAATTTGCATAACTATTTATCTATGCAGAGAGTCTGAATCTTCAACAATTCTTATTTTATCTAGAGAGTAGAAGTGTGAAACAATTAAGTAGGTTACATTTCTTATCAAAAGATTTATATCAGCTCCCATAAAATGTATCACATACGAGAGTAGACTATAATTTATAAAACATGAACAATTATTTGAAGATTTGGAAAGTTTATTCTCTTTATACATCATAAACCAAAGCATTTTTTCCCTTCCCTTATTTCTTAGAATGCTTTTCTTCTTATTTGCTTATTTTTTGTAGTAATCCCAAAGCATCAGACTCCAATGTTTTTTTGTTTTTGTTTTTCCACATGATCCTTGTATTTCTGTCAATATTGCTAATACTGCTGCTTCTTTACTTCCTTAATTTTGACCTGTAACTTTTCCAAATAGAGCTATAGCTATATTCTCACTGGAATGAGAAAGATATACACACACAAAAGTGTTCTCTTACATTAAATTTACACTCCTACAATACCTTCAGGGCATGTTGGTAGCATTTTAAGTTTATCTGGGTGAGAAATATGTCTCCCAGTGAGATGCAGCTGCTTCAGGCTGGTGTGATTGACAACTCTTGGGGGAGAAAACATATGGTGAGTGCTGTTTTATAGCATTAATCATTCTTTTCATGAATAGTTGCTGCCCTGATGTTATTTTGTTCTTTCATAGTTACTTTTTTAGGTAGTGTACCTCAAACCATACTGACAGTGTCATAATTTACTTAGCCTAAGAAATATTAAAGCTTTTTATTATTTAAATTTTTTATTGTAAAGATATTGCTTTTGTACTTTATTTCCTTTAGTTTTGAAAGCACAGTGCACCTTGTTTTTTATATTATAAACGTCTGATTTTGAATTTTAGAATAAATTGGATATTAACTATTAAAGTGGTATTAGAGAAAAAAATAGAGATATTAAAGCCTTTAAATCTCTACCTCCATTGTGCTATGTTCCCATGGGGGAAGACAGGCAGTAGAGAAGTAAGTAAAATACATGTCAAATGATAACAAAAATTGTAGAGATGCGTAAGCAGGAAAGGACGAAAATGAAAGTTTGGGAGACACTGAGTTCAAATATGGCAGGGAGAGTGTGAGAGGTGGCATCTGAGCACTGAGGTAAAGGGGGAGGGAAAGGGGAAGTGGAAGAGAAGAAAGGTAGAAAAAGAAAGGCAGGGAAGGAGAGAGAATAGTGACTTGAATAGCAGATGAAATTAAAGATATAAAGAGGGAAGGATTTAGGAAGAGGACGGATTAAGAAGGATTTTGTAGCCTATTCAAGGGCTTTGGTTTTTACATTGAGTGAAATGGAAAGCCACTGAGGGTTTGAGTAAAGTGAAGTAAGTTAACTTATATTCGAAAAGGATTGGTATAGCTCTTGTTTTGGTGTTATGTTATGGTGAGCAAGAATAGAAGCTGGAGGACCAAATAGGAGGCATTGCTATCATCCAGGTGAGAAATAATGGTGCCATGGAACAGGGTGAATACAATGAAAGTAGTTGGCTTTTGCGGTTTTAAATTTTGTGATAGATTGGTTGAGGAGAAGACCAAAAAAAGCCCATATTATCATCTTGAAAGGCTGAAGTTCAGTTCACTGAGATGAGAAGAATGTGGGAGGAATAAATTTAGGATCAAAAGTTTAGTTTTTGACATACTAAGCTTGCTGTGCTTCTCAGGTATCTATGTGGAAATGTCTAGCAGGCAGGTTGGATGTAATAATCTGGAAATTAGGGGAAGATGTGATCAGCAGAATGTGACATTTAAAGTCAGAAGCCTATATGAATTTTATCAAAGGAATGTGTATAAAAAAATAAAGGGGGGGAGCTGGGAAGGTGGCTCAGTGGTAGAGCGCTTGCCTTGCATGCATGAGGCCCTGGGTTCGATTCCTCAGCACCACATAAGCAGAAAAAGCTGGAAGTGACGCTGTAGCTCAAGTGGTAGAGTGCTCACCTTGAGCTAAAGTGCTGAGGGACAGCGCCCAGGCTCAAAGTTCAGGCTCCATGACTGACAAAAAAAATAATAAGGGGATTTAAAGATTAGACTATACCCATGTTTTTAGTTTGAAGTGCATGGGAAGCCAAATGCATAGCTATCTTAAGGAGAAGAGAGTAATCAATAGACAAAGACCGAGAATTATAATTAGATTCAGCCTTGTAGAAGTAATTAATAGTGAGCTGGGCAAGAAGATTATTTGGCCTGGTGAGGGTGAAAGATAAGAGAAAATTAGTTAAAGAGAGATAAAGGAAATAGCAGGCAATGAAGGAATGCAACATACACAGGTAATGCTGTTGTAAAAGAGAAGTAGCTATAAGGAATATGGGTCGGGTTCTTTTAGTTTTTTTTTCTTTTTAAACTTGGAATGGGTCATGGCATGCCTTATAAACATGAACATTTTTGCTTTTTAAACATAGATCTGAATGAGCCATCCTAATCTTTCATCTGTCGGTTACTGCAGTGTTTCTGATTGAGAAGGTATAACATGAAAAGTCTGTGAGAACTTTCCCATTTCCCAAATTATTTATTAAAGGTCTGAGGTCTGTGAACAAGTAGACTGACTGGAACAAATTCTTAGGTAGATTCTTATTAGTTCTAAATATTTTGAAACTTGGGCTGGGAATGTGGCTCAGTGGTAGAGAGCGTGCTTGCCTTACATGCATGAGACCCTGGGTTTGATTTCTCAGCACTACATAAGCAGAAGAAGTGGCGCTGTGGCTCAAGTGGTAGAGCGCTAGCCTTGAGCTGAAGAGCTGAGGGACAGTGCCCAGGCCCAGAGTTCAGGCCCCACAACTTATTATATATGTCTATATCTATATATATATTTTGAAACTTTTTTTTTTAAAAAAACAATGTGATTATTCTGGAAAGGTCAGATCATGATCCTTGCTCATGGTAGACACTTACTTTTCATTAAGCTAAACCTCCAACCCTGACTTTTTTTTGATATGTGAAAAATGTCAGTAAAATTTTGAGAGGAAATATATTGAATCTGTAGATTATGCTGGATGATGTCTCTACTTAGACATTTTAACCATGTGACTTTTTCATTAGTGTCTTTGAAAAGTTTCAACATACCAGCTTTTAACTTCTTGATTAATTTATTCCTGAGAATCTTATTTATTTAATATTTTATTAAGTTTTTTTATTAGCAGATATTAGTAGTATGAAGGGGATTTCATGATGACACTTCCACAAAATAATGCACCCTGATTAAACTAACTCCATCCATTACTCTCCCTCATCTCTCTCCCACTTCTTAGAATAATTTCAACAAGTTTCATTTTTTTATTTTCATATGCATATAAAATACATCGACCAAATTCCTCCTCATTCACTCCCTACCTCTACCCTCAACTGGTATTTTTTGTCAATCATTTTTTAGTGTATATTAATTGTATCATTAGGTTTCACCATCGTACTTCACATGTGTGTATAGTACACTTTAATCATAGTACCCTCTATAGTTCTTTCAGCCCCCTAGCTCTTCTAACGCCGTATCAACAGTTTTCAGTGAGATTCCTTATGCCATCTTTGTGCACAGACATAATGTATTTCAAATTCACCTTCCATTAGTTTCAGTCTCTATCTCCCCTTCCCATGTTATCCATGTCCTCATAGTTCTATGTATATACATACATACACATATGTATACACATGCACAAGTATGTCTTTATGTCTTTTAGATATAAATTCCACAAACGAGCAGAAACATGAGACATTTGCTTTTTGAGCTTGTTTTATCTTGCTCAGTATGGTGTTGTTTAGTTCATCCATTTTCCTGCAAATGATACAGCTTCATTTTTCTTTATTACCATATAATATCTATGGTGTATAGACATATGTATGTACTATATTTTCTTTATCCATTTATCAGTATTGGCACACCAGCTGATTCGTTTGGCTGCTGTGAGTAATAAACCTGCTCTAATAAACATGAGTGTGGTTGTATGAGCCAAATATTAACTTAGATTCCCTCAGAGGTGCCTAAGGTCTGTATGGCGATGTCATAAGATACACTTACTTTTAGTTTGTTTGAAGCAATGCAGAGATACTGCCTTGCATAGTGGTTGTAGTAATAGTCTGCCAATCATGTTTAAGTGTTCCTTTTCTCTCACATCCTCTCAAGCATTTGCTTCTTGTTTTCTTGATGACTGCCAGGCTGACTGGAGTGAAATGTAGTACTACTCAGTGTAGTTTTAATTTTCATTTCCTTTTTGACTAAGGATGTTGAACATTTATTTATTTATTAGCCATTTATGTTTCTTTTTCTGAGAACTATCTTTTCACTTTCTCTATTTAGATTATTTGTTCTTTTATTGTTTAGCTTTTGAGGTGTTGTATACATATTTTGGATATTAATTCTTTACTGATCGTTGTGATTTTTTTTTACATGCAGAAACTCTTTAACTTGATGTGGTCTTATTTGATAACTCCTTATTTTCTGGACAGTTGGAGCCCTATGTGTATGTCTTTCAGAGTTTACCTATGTTTTTCTGTAGTAGTTTGAAGCATTCAAGTCTTTTATTAAGATCTTAGGAGTTGATTTTTGTACAGGATGAAAGGTAGGGATCTAGTTTTCGTCTTTTGAATATATATAACTAATTTTTCCAGCACCATTTTTTGAACAGGCTGTCTTTTTCTCCAGTGTATGTTTTTGGTTTTTTTATAGGTCAGATGACTGTAATGGTGTGGTTTTATTTTTGAGCATTCTATTCTGCTCCATTGGTCTTTGTATCTGTTTTTGTGCCTATTTCGCGCTGCTTTTGTTCCCATGACTCTGTAATGTATTTTGAGTTTCAGTATTGTGTTATCTCCCATGTGTCTCTTTTTGCGAAGAATTACTTCTGGTATGTATGGGTTTTTCATTCTGGATATTTCTGGGAATTGCATTGAAGCTGTTTTTATGATAAAGTTAAAATTTTTGCCCATCTAAAGGCATTACCAAAAAATAAAGATAATTTGTAGTAATAAGAGAAATTATTTATGTCATGCTTCTACTGTGTTTGATATCCTATAGAGAAAATTTAAAATTCGGCAATAAAAGGCAACCTAATTTAATAATGAGCAAAGTACTTGAATATGTATTTTACCAAAGAAGACATAACAGTCAGGTATAATGAAAAATGTTAGAATTAGATAGTGGTAGCAAGTACACAGTTCAGTCAGTACATTAAAAGCTGTACCCTTTAAAATGTTCAATTTTATAATATAGGACTCACTAAAGAAAAGATCTCATTACTGCAGCATCTTAAAGTTAGGAAAAATATAATATTGTTAATATTAAAATAATACTATAATGCAGTACTTTGATTATTATTATTATTTATTATTATTAATTTTCTTTTGTCACTCATGGGCTTGAACTGTGGGCCTGAGCGCTGTCCCTCGGCCCTTCAGCTCAAGGCTAGTGCTCTACCACTTGAACCACAGTGTCACTTCTGATTTTCTGGTGGTTTATTGTAGAGTTTCATGGCCTTTCTTGCCCAGGCTGGCTTTGAACCTTGATCCTCAGATCTTAGTCTCCTGTGTAGCTAGGATTATAAGCATGAGACACTAGTGCCTGGCTTTATATATTATTGAGTCCCTCCCCGCCTTTCGACTGGGTTTCAAACTCAGTGTTTTGTAATTGCTACGCAGGTTCTCTATCACTTGAGCCCCTCTGCTAGCCCTTTTTTTGCCTTATTTTTAAAAAAAATTAAAAAAAATTGTGCTGGTACTGGGGCTTGAACTCAGGGCTTAGTTGCTGTCTTTAGCTTTAAATTAAAAAAAATATCTTTAAGTACAAGGAGGTGCCATATAAGACGGCAATTTCAAATATTATGTTTCTTGAACATTGTCATTGCCTTCAACATTCTCACTCCTCTTAGATGTACTCTTTCCCTTTTCTTCATTCTGTGGTCCATACAGTGAATTCTTGACTGCATCTCCCCTCATCACCCTTTCATTTGTCTACCCTTCTCTCCTTGGCGCCACACCTCGCTCTTGCTTGTACCCATTTCCTGTTGTTGAATTTGTTGGTCTTTGACCAACAAATATAATCTGTAAAAGATTATAGTATAAAAAATTATGCTATTTGAGCTCTCCCTAGAGTCTAGTCTATTATACTTCAGTTAATTCATTTGTAATCACTTGGGAAGCCAAAAAGGAACTTTAATATGTTGGTAAGAATGTAAGCTGTTCAACTATTCTGGAAAGCAGTATGGAGGCTCCCCCCAAAACTAAACATAGAACTGCCCTATGACCCAGCAATCCCACTCCTGGGCATCCAGTAGAACACGAACAAGGTGACAGCAGTGCCACAAGCACAACCATGTTCATTGCAGCACTATTCATTGTAGTCAAGATATGGAATCAGTCCAGACGTCTCTTAATGGATGAATGGATACAGGAAATGTGGTTTATATACACAATGGATTTTTACTCATCTATTGAAAAGAATGTTATGTACCATTCACAAGGAAATTATATTAAGTGAAATAAGCCATACCCAGAGAAACAAAGGTTGCATGGTTTACCTTACCATTTTTTCTCAAGGCTAGTGCTCTACCACTTGAGTTACATTTCCACTTTCAGGTTTTTGTTGGCTAATTGGAGATAAGAGTCTCATGGACTTTTCTGCCTGGGCATGCTTTGAAGTATGAGCTTCACTTTTCAGCCTCCTGTGTAGTAAGTATTACAGGCATGAGCTACTGGTGCTCATCTTGTATTTTTGAGGTAAGGTTTTGCTTTATGTCTGAGGCCAGCCTGGACTGTGATTCTCTTACTTGGGTCTGCTTGTGAGACTAGGATGGCAGTTGTGTGCCACTGTGCCTAGCCATTGTGCTTTCCCTGTAGTTTGGAATAGCAGCCAGCCATTGGTTTAGATAAAGTCTCACAAATTTTTAGGCTCTGCTGGCCTCCAACCATGATCTCCTGGTTTCCATCTTCCAAGTAGCTCAAAGTACAGACTTGAGCCACTGTGTCTGGCTTTTTTTCTTTCTACTTAGGAAGCATATACTAATACAAGTTAATATCATACACTCAAACATTATTATTTGTGGTACAAAACATACCTGATCAAGCATATCAAATGTGCCCCGAGTGCCTTTGCATCTGAAATAATTCTCCAGGACAATCTACTTGAGCAATAGAAAAAAATTAAGAGATTTTTTAAATTAAGAAGTTTACAGATTATAGTAATACTGATTTAACTTCTTATCAAAAAATGGATGGATCTGGAAAAAATATGTTAAGTGAACTGCCAGGTCTAAAGAGGCAAAGTATACAAGTTTCCTTGTACATGTGGAAATCTAATTTTTAAATGTACATGTAAACATATACAAGGTCATATGCGTAGACACACATAAACATATTACTTAAACTATGGTATACACAAGAAAATTCCAATGGTGAAACTGCTTTGAACAACTGTCTAACAAAATGAATACCAAGAATCTGGAACTTGAGGAGGGTGGGGTTGGGGTCAAGGGGAAGGGAATAGACAGGAAGAGTGGGTACATGCAGTTATAATATTCTATGCACATAGGTGAAAATGGAACTAGGAAAGTTGAGGGGATGGGTAGGGCTGGGAGAAATGGGGGGAATGGTAAAAGGGGTAATGTTGATCAAGATACATTGTAGTCATAAACTGACATGTACTGAAACCCCAACTACTTAAGGATAATAAAATACTGCTACTTTTTTTGTGTGGCAAATTGCTTCTTGAATACTAACTTTGTGCTGTTATCTTTCAAAAAGGTGATTTTTCTTATTTTTTTTAAATTAGATTTGAGAAAAAGTATTAGAAGAAACAGATTGTTTCACGAAGCGCTAAAATAACCAAGATTTGGTAATTAAACCTACAATATTCAGTAAAAAAAAGGGGGGGATAGATTTATCATATAAAATCTGCTTCTAAACATTGTATGAAGTATTTCTGTAAGTCACACATTCGCTTTTCTTTTGGCTTTCTTTTTTTTTAAGGGGGGTCATCTTGTTTAGATGTTTTCTTAATTTGCATGCTGTATGCATTTTATCCTACTGATAGTAAAAAAGGTACTTAAATATTTAATATGGCTAATCACATGAAGTTTATATTTTTATATGATAAATATTTAAAGTTCAGGTAAACTCTTATTTTTCATACTCTCAAAGGACTCCAATTTTGGTTTCCTCATTAGTAAATAATAAGTTAGAAGATTTATTCTATGATTCTATGGAATCTCTTTTTTTAAATTTAAATTTTAATTAATTTTTTTTGTTGTTGTTGTGAGAATACCGTACAGAGGAGTTAAAATTACATGGGCAAGATAACGAGTACATTTCTTATCAAGCATTGTTGCCTCCTCCTTTGTTTCCCCTTCCCATCCCTTCCCATCCTCCCCCCACCTCTCCCCACCTGATCCTCCCTCCCCCACCAAAGTTGTAAAGTTTGTTTTTCGAAATAACGACTTGTATATCTCATTGTTGCAATGGGTCCACCTGTATCCCTAGTTAAATGATTTGTTTTTGCCCTTCCCCTCCACAAATTATACCGACATCAAATATAGAAAAAGTAGAGTAGGGGTTATACCATGGGGGAGGGACATACAAAGCAACATAGAACTCATCTTTCTTTCTTGCTTGTTTGCTTGCTTGCTTCCTTGCTTACTTTTTTGCTTTCTTGTTTCTTGTCACGGGCTTGAACTCAGATCCTGGACACTGTCCTTTAGCTTTTGTGCTCAAGGCTAGCAGCACTTTGAGCCATGACTCCACTTCTGTTTTTTTTTGGTGGTTAATTGGAGATAAGAGTCTCATGGGCTTTCCTTCCCAGGCTGGCTTCAAACTAGGATCCTTAGATTTCAGCCTCCTGTGTAGCTAGGAATGCAGGCATGAGCCACCAGTATCCAGGGAGATTTATTTATAATACATTAAATTACAGTGGCTCTGTTAAGATCTGAGTTTTGTTCTATACATTTCCCCTACCCCAGTTCATATGTTGACATACTTACACCTAGAATTTATTTATTTTTTCTTTCTTTCTTTCTTTTTTTTTTTTTTTTGCCAGTTGTGTGGCTTGAACTCTGGGCCTGGGCGCTGTCCCTCAGCTCTTCAGCTCAAGGCTAGTGCTCTACCACATGAGCCACAGTGCCATTTCTGGATTTTTCTGCTTATGTGATGCTGAAGAATTGAACGCAGGGCCTTATGCATGCAAGGCAAGCACTCTACCACTGAGCCACCTTCCCAGCCCTACCTAGTACTTTTAAAGGTGAATATATTTGAAGATGGGGCTTTAAAGAGGAAATTAGGGTAAAATGAAGTCATGCTCATGTCCTTGTAAGAAATTAGGATACAGATATGCATGGTAGAATGACAACATGAGGACAAAGGTAGAAGCCAGTCATCTGAGGCCAGAGAGGCCTCACAAGGAAACCAACCCCACTACCTGAACACTGATCTTGGAACTGTGTGGAAATACATTTATGTTGCTTAAACCACTTAATCTAATGTACTTTGCTAGAGTGTCCTAGCAAAATGACATAGGCTGTAATATTTTTCATTTGTTTAGGTTTTCTAACCTGCTAGTAACATGAAAACAACACCAAAATACCAAAGGTGGAGCTCCTATTTTAGGAAACTCTAGAATGAGTTCTTTGGAGATAAAGATGTATAAAAAGGACTCTAGATCTGTGAATGTGTCACGCTATAAGCTTCCTCAATAGTACTGAGTTTTTGGAAGGCAAGATTCATGAAGTACGTTCATGCACTCACAGAATTTAGTGCTTTATGCATTGATTCTTTTTTTTCTTCTTCTGGTTGTGGGGCTTGAACTCTGGGCCTGGTCTCTGTCCCTGAGCTCTTGTTTGAACAAGGCTAGCTCTCAACCACTTGGAACCACAGAACCAGTTTGGTTTTCTGGTGGTTAATTGGAGGTAAGAGTCTCATGGGCTTTCCTGCCCAGGATGGCTTCAAAGGATCCTCAGATCTCAGCCTCCTGAGTAGCTAGCACGCACTGCAGGCGGGAGCCATCATTGCCCCGCTGCTTGTGTTTGATGTTCCTTTTTTATACTGCTTAAAGATATTTTAAATGATGGAAAACTTAGCATATGCCTTTAATACATATATAAAAAGCATTCTAAAAATCACCTAATTTAGCTTAATGAATTATCTAATAATTCTTTAAAAGTAATCAGTGGACAAAATGCAGACCACAATAGTATTCTTATTTTTCTATTGTTAGCAATATATCTCTTTTACAGTCTACAGCAGTTAATCGCTACCAGTCCCTAAATGATAATGAGAACATATTTTCACAGTAGCAATCTGACATTTCTATAAATCAGTGTGTTACAATGATACCTAAATAGAAGCTTACTTCACTATAATGATGCTTCCAGGCTCCCCTCAAGTCAGGTGGTTACTTGTAGTTAATGGTCTGTGACGTACCACACAAGTAGTCTTAAAAAGACTTATTATCCATTGCATGTGCAACAATATTTGCTTTATGGATGGCTAAATGAATGAAGACATTCAATGTAACTGTAAAAGTAAAATCAAAAGAAAACTTACAAGTAACATGTTTTCTTTAAGTAAAAGGGCTGTGACCATTTTCCATTAATACTTAACCTTTTGCTGGAGCAGTGCAGCCATATATAATGCTCAAATCCAGAAAGTCCAAGAGCCGTTCCGGGTTAATGCTAATTAACTGCCCCCAATCAAAAGAGCAGTCACTTTCCACAAATGTGAGATCATTTCTATTGTTGGCCTCAGAGTCACATTTTGAACCTTAACTACAGTTAAAAAAAGAGAGAGAGAGAGAGAGTTTTCAAGTGTAACTTAAGGGCACATCTTTTAATAAAATTTTTATATATATACATATGATATCAACATGCCAAAAAAGAATTATACTTCACACAAAATGGATCAATCTCTTGTAGGCAATCATATGTTTACCATTTATAATTTTATTTCATTTACTATACTTAGCTTTTGTCCACCACATGTCCACTGTGGATTAACTATTCCCTTAGGTACAATTAAGAGCTTTCCATTTGTTGTAAGAGGAACTAAATATGAAGGACACAGCCAGAAATAACATTTATGCCTCAGCCTAAAACAGAAGCACATTCAAACTCAAATGATGGTTTATGCAGCATCTTTTTTTTATTAGACACATGTCTACATAGCAAAATAAACTTGAGATGAAAATTCATGGCCATAGCACAACAGCTTTCACAATTGAGATTGAGTATCAGAATTATTTTATGTCTATCAATGGAATTTAAACCATTTTCAGAAACTATGCTTTTTAACTGTAAAAGGAGGTTTTGTTTCCAAAAATTGAGTATAGCTCACATTGTAATCATGGTATATTTCCAAGTTATTCCAACAACTTTTCAGCTTGTGCTATTTGAATATTCATAGGAGAAAAATATATACAGGTTGGTACTAACAGTGGTAAAGCATTTACCTAGCATGTCTGGGACCCTGGGTTCGATCCTCAACTCCTAAAAAAAGCTCTTAAAAGAGAGAAAAATGTATTTATCAGATTCTCCAGTTATTTTTTATAAGGAGAAGACAAGATTTGAAGATAAACTTGAAAAGACAATAATAACAACTAATACATAGCAGTATTATGTTTTGTGTGTAGATTGTATTTGTGTATACCTACAGGAGGTAAGTGGAAGGTCTTGACTTCCTAGTTTCTCAATGAAATAGGAAGCATAAGCTTTGTTGGAGGTTGACAAAACATCTGCAGAAACCCTAACCTCCAGTTCCTGTGCATGTGAATGTGGAAGTAGGTCTCTACTGCCATCACCAGCTGAAGTTGAAGTCATAGTTGATAAGGGTGGCCCTCTCCACAGAGGTGGAGATACCTGGGAAGATGGGCCAGAGGTTGGAGTGTTGCAGCTGAGAGCCAGGGAATGCAAGGCTTGTTTGTAAACACATATAAGTAGGAAGAAGGAAGGCCCGATTAGCACCTTGTTTCTAAATTCTAGTCTCTGGAACTATATGAAAATAAATTTTTGTTCTTTTCAGCCGTTCAGTTGGTAATTCTTTGTTATGACAGCCCTACTATAAATCTGTTCTCATTCAGCTGAAAATGAGAATGTTTGTTTTTCTTTGATTCTTCATATAATGGACAAGGTTCTTGATTTTTATTGCCTGATAGGGATTAAATGTGTATGTTTTTATTTATTTATTTATTGTTTTGGAGACAAGAGTCTTGCTATAGCGCTCAAGCTGATTTCAAACTGATATATCACCTCCTTTTAGGCTTGTTTTTTTTTTTTTTTTTTAATTCCTAGAACTCTTACAAATTCTTAGTCTTGATTCTAGCTTTCTCGTCTTCTGTGACAATGGATCTGTCATCTATCATCTTTCTTTTCTTTTCTTTTTTTTTTTTTTTTTTTTTGCCAAAGATGTGATTTTCTTCCAGGTACATTTTAGGGAAACTGACTGGTGAATTTAGAATTGAGAGACACCTCCCAGGCTCCAGAGTCACTTTAGAATCACCTCACCACCATACTGTTTACTTCTCACTTAGATTTTGTATGTGCTCTCCGCATTCTACCACTTGAGCCATACCTCCCAGTCTGGCTTTTTTGCTGGTTAATTGAAGATAGAATCTCATAGATTTTTCTGCCCAGGCTAGCTTTGAACCTCAATCATCACATACTATCTTCTTGAGAAACTAGGATTACCAGTGTGAGCCACCAGTGCCCTACTTTTTTTTTTTTTTTTTTTTGCTTCTTTTAGGTTTAAATTCATTAGTGTATTTTTTCAGTTTCATTATTCACATCACATCACAGATGTGTTTCTAGGGTTTTACTTTAAATAAATTTGAATTCATTTCAAAGTTAGAATGTATCATTTAGCAGTATATCCCAGTTAAAGTAACACTGCTGGTTTCAAGTCAGATATTCTTTTTTTTTTTGGGTCCTGTCGTGGGGCCTGAACTCTGGACCTGGGTGCTGTCCCTTAGCTCTTCAGCTCAAGGCTAGCGCTCTACCACTTGAGCCACAGAGCCACTTCTGGCTTTTTTCTTTTTGCTTATGTGGTGCTGAGGAATCGAACCCAGGGTCTCATGCATGCAAGGCAAGCGCTCTTCCACTGAGCCACCTTCCCAGCCCCACAAGTCAGATATTCTTGGAGTGAGATTTTGGCTGTGTGTTTTCTAAGTCAGAACATTTTCAGTCTTTATGCACAGGCCAGTTACTTTCCAAATATGAATTTAAATTCTTGTTAACAGATAGAGATACTCAGCACAAAAACATTGAATCTTTTGAAAATGAATACCTGAATTTGGAGTTTTATTTTTTTAATTTATTTTTTTAAATAAGTTTTTTTATTGTGAAAATATTGTACAGAGGGGTTACAATCACATGAGCAAGGTAATGAGTACATTTCTTATCAAGCATTGTTGCCTCCTCCTTTGTTTCCCCCCTACCATCCCTTCCCTCCCATCTCCATAACTACAGTAAATGAACTTTACACTTTGGGAGGGGGCATTGTGGGGAAGGGAGAGTGGAGAAGAACAAAGGAAGGGGTAATTATGTATTCACTGCCTTACATATGTAACTGTAACCCCTCTGTACATCACCCTAACAAAAATAAAAAAGAATATCCTTAACAGATCTGAACTTTTTAAAATAAAATTTGTTAGTTCTGCTTGAAAAAAGAGTAAATCTCAAATCCTATTTCAGAATTTTCTGTAATATCAGATTAACCGAAAAGCATATTGTTTTTGAAGGTAACTACTTTAGTCACAGAATGGCAAGTATCTGAAAATGAGCAAAAAACATGTTATCATGATAAAACTTATCAACTGAACTTCCTATTTTGGTCCTGAGGTTTAGAGCTGAGTACCAAAGATGATTGGTATAATTTTGTTTTCTTCCTTGTTCCAGCTTCTTCCCACCACTGCCATTTATATCCATAGAGTTATAATTTGATATGCTAATACATTGTTCCCATGAATTGAATGCTTTTCAGAGGAGAATATTTTTAAGGCTTGAAATTAAAATTTCCTGTTTTTTTTTTTTTTAAGATTTCTTCTTTTTTAAGTACTAAATTTACTGATCACCATTCTATTTTTTAAAAATAAAAATTAGTGAAAATTGATTACATTTTGTGTTTAGTCTTAGGTCATTCCAGTGTGGATTTTTCTTTTTTTGTGAAGAGATTCTTTCTACTTGGAATTATCTCTGTGCTTCTCCTAAGTAGATCCATTACTTTTTTTTTCAGAGAAAACCTTTTATGGACAATTGTCTTATTGATTACTTGGTCCTTGGATTATTGCTGTATTGGTCTAGCATCATCTTTTCAGTTGGTTACTTTACTGTTAAATATTAACACCTAAGGATGTTTTGTAATTAAAAAATGATCATAGCTTTATTGAAATTAAAAAAATAATTTGCTTAAAGTGCATTTTCATTATTTTAAATGTTAGAATTTGGCTGTTAATTATAAAGAATTGCACACATTCAATGTTCTTATTTTACTTACTTTTATTATTTAAGTAGGTGTACAAAGGAGTTGGACTTGCCATTGAAAAGAGCAGTTTATGAGTACAGTTATATACATTCAATCTTCTGTGTACCAAGCTCAGAAGTAGGAGAGCCACTATCATAGTATTATCTTTGAGTGATAAACTTTCTGCAAAGAGAGCTTTACAGAGAAAGTGCTCAGGAGAGATTGAACAGTGACAATAAAGAAAATTTTCAGGGGTGTTCAGGAGTGTCTGATGAGGCATGAGGTTGGACACCAGGGGTTCACATTGTAAAGCTAGCCGCTCAGAAGATTGAGATCTGATGATCTCACTTAACACTGAATAGCTGGAGGTTGGAAGCAGGAATACCTATGAGACTCCTATCTTCAATAAAAGCCAAAGGTGGAGCTGTGGCTGAAATGGTAGAGTGCCAGTTTTGAGCAAGTCAGTGACCAGGCTCAGTACTGGTACAAACCAAATAAACAAACAAAAAAAGGAGGAGTGAGAAAGGGAAGTTTAGAAAGAAGTACAAGAATGAATAAATCTTCAGCTTCAGAAGTTGGGAGACAGTTTGTATTATAAGAGGAACTCTCGATATTTTATCACACCTGGACCATAGGGTACGTGGCAGGAATTGCTGAGAACCATACCAACTCTAGCAAGTCACTATGTTTGTTTGTTTTAGCAGAGGAGTAATTCGAGCAATGATGCAGTGGACAGCACAACCTTAACCCTATTTGAAGCATAACTAAAACAGAAAGCACTGGGCTACAGATCAGGTGGTAGGTGCCTAACTATCAAGTCCAAGGCCCTGAATTGAGACCCTAGTACCACCCAATCAAACAAATAAGAAGTCTCTGGAGTAGCACGGATTAGGGATTGAGCTCTGGCTCTGTGACTTAATAGGTCTGTGGGTTTACATAGTCATTTGTGTCCTCTGCACCTCTGTTTTCTCATTTGTCAAATGATTGTTGTAGTACATGATTAAATATATAACATGCCTACAAAACAGTGTAGTGCTTTGTATTTGTTATTTTTTCAATATATATATTTAATATCTCTAAGTATATGTATATATTTATATCTTAAGGAGTTTCCATTCAACAAAGCAGTTTTTGAAAAAATGCATCTTGATTCTATTGCTATTGAAGAAATTTTGTTTTATGTTCTATCATTTTTCCCTTTTCTAGTAGATCTAATATTACAGCTATTGTTGATAACTGGTAAATAGGAGAAAAGTTTAATTTGAAGGCTACAATTGTGTAAGCAAGTCAATTTTTGTTGTAGCTCTGTTTCTTTAAGATGTCAGATGTACTAATCTCTAGGTAAGAGCACTTTTTTGGGTACAAGCCTATGTATGAATAGTATAAGTGAACTTGGGCCTAATTATATCTACCTGTTACATAGAACTTTTCTAATAAACCTATGCTAATGTGAAATTGCCTAATATTAGTTCCTATGGGAAATGCCCAGCACATGAATTAAAATAAGGGGAAAAGATGATTAATTTTCCAGTTTCTTTAAGCCTTTGATAGATGGACAAAGATTTATACATGAATGTTGCACACAGCAGCAAAATTGTAGTCAGGCACAAATACAAAAAATGTTACTTACTAGATAGTATGCTCTCATTTTGTTCCATTACTGTTTTCAGTTGAGCTTATAAGAAAAGTGTTATATGTTGTCACCAGAGGGATTTAAAAAACTAACAAGACTACACAAGCTGAGGAAATAATAGGAATTTTTACATACTCCTTTTTCTCTCTCCTCTTGGTTTTGGTTGCTGTTGGTATTTTGGTAATTATTATCTGCTCAGAATTCTTAGGGCTTAGTATGTAGATTTGTATGTCACTATACAAATGTGAACACAATGCAAATTGATTAAGCCAATCTTGAAGCATTTTTAGTAGCAAAGAAATGAGCAAATGAGGATTTAGTAGTGTCAGGTAACACGTAGTTGAAAGAAAGATTCATGTTCATGACCTATATAGGTAGGCCAAAAGAGTATGACCAATAGCAGTCTTCAGGCAAATGAAAACTACAAATGTTTTTGCAACAGTGACCTTTTCTTATGACCATAATGAGAAATTAGATTTTAAGAGAAGAATATCATGTATTATCATAATTTTTGGAGAAAATTTTAATGTAATGAGATACACATAGAGAAAAATGTAAAAAAACAAGTATACTTTTAAGAAGTATTCCCAGGTCAGAAAATAGAAAGTACTAGCTCCCTGAAGCTCTGTTCTGGTTGGTGCCTTCCTTTATCTAGTCTCTTCTTCTAGAGGTAACTTTATCCTTTCTCCTGATCTTTTCTTTTTGCTTCACAACCGGTACTTGCCTCCTCTAATAGTTAGTTGTACCATTTTGGAATTTCATATACATGCAATCATTTATGGGTATTCTTTTTGTGTTTTAACTTATTTATGAGATGTATTGTTATCATCTTGTGAAACTATTGATTTCCATTCTTGTGTTGTATTCCTGTAAAAATGAAGGAATAAATATTATTTTGGACAGTTTTTGAATTTATTTTAAAAACTCAAAACACTTTTCTGTACTCAACAATTACTTTGTGAGTGCCTATTTTTCATTCATTTGCTTATTTTTGTTTTTAGCTGCATGTAACATAAAAACAAACATAGTTGAAACAATAATATACATAAAGATAAATATACATAAAGATATACATAAAAATATACATAAAGATAAATAAGATTAATTTCTGTTTCTCAAAAACATCATGAAATATTTTAAAGGATAATCTAAGAGGAATGTTTGGAACATACATGGTAAGTGCCCTTATTATAGAAGCTCCTTGAACAGATTAATGAGCTGAAAGCTTAAACCTAGTAGAAGGTGGGAAGAGGAGGAAAGAGGCATTTCATAAAGAAATGTGGAAACTAGTATGCAGGGCAAATGTGAAACTTCACAGAAGTCTCTAGCTGTATACTAGAAATTCAAATAATTTCTTTAATGACCACTTTTTCCTTTATCTGTTTGTGGAATGTGGTAATATTTAGGCAGTTAGTTTTGTAAGAGTTGGCTTAAGCATTTGCAGTCAGTGTCAAGTTTTGGTAATTTTTTATTTTTTTACATTAGCAATTCTTCTAATATGGCATGATTTACTATGTCATCATAGAAAGACAGCATTAGAGAGTGTACATGGCATGGTAAAATTAAACACATGCTCACAATCAAATTAATGTATTTCATCTGTCTTCAACTAATAACAATCTGTCATGTTATCTATCTGAGTAGGGGCATAAACAGTTTATTTTGTGTTTGGAGTAACTTCCTGGAGGTAGTTAATGTGACAAGTAGTTTGTTTGAATTGAGTATAACCAGATCAACACTCTAGATGTTTCCTTGATAACCTAAAAATTACTGTGACAATCTATACAAGTGCTGTATTTATATTTTGCTTTTACTTCTTTTAAGATACAAACATTTCACTAAGAATTTCAGTTCCTGCTGTTATATAGAGGCTAAGGAGCAAGATGGTTAATATTTTCAATGTTTTCTTTCCATGGACAGGGAGTAGACATTAATTCTATAATTAATTAACATCATCTACCTTCCTTTTTTGGAAACATGAAGTAACATTCTGATGGGAGTGAAAAGTCACATACTTTATAGAATATATTCTTATAGCATGTTGAGATAGACATACTTAGAAAATATGATCGTTATAAAGCCTCAAGCCACTATAAAAACAATATAGGGATTATAGTAATGTGTTTTAGAATATGAAATAATTTAGTCAGATTGGTGTTTGTGATTATATACATTTTATATATTTAGTTGTTGTTGTGGTTCTTCTTCTTCATCTTCTTCCTCCTCTTCTTCCTCTTCCTGTTCTGCTTCCCCTTCCCCTCCTCCTCTTCCTTCCTCCTTCCTCCTTCTTCCTTCTTCCTTCTTCCTTCTTTCTTCTTTCTTCTCCTTCACTGGAGATAAGAGTCTGTGGGACTTTCCTGCACTGGCTGGCTTTAAACCGTGATCCTTAGGTCTCAGCCTCTTGAGTATCTTGGATTATAGGCCTGAGCCACTAGCACCCAGCCATATATTTAATTTAAAAAATAAATTCCAGCCGGGTGCCGGTGGCTCATGCTTGTAATCCTAGCTATTCAGGAGGAGGCTGAGATCTGAGGATCACAGTTCAAAGCCAGCACAGGCAGGGCAGTCTGTGAGACTCTTATCTCGAATAAATCACCAGAAAAACCCAAAGTGGCACTGTAGCTCAAGTGGTAGAGTGCTAGCCTTGAGCTGAATCGCTGAGGGACAGTGCTCAGGCCCAGAGTTCAAGCCCTATGACTGACAAAAAAAAGAAAAAAAATGCCATTTAACAGTATTTTTCATGAGTCTTCATGGTTATAGGTAGGTTCAGTGAAGATTCTGACAGTAAGTAAATAGGACTTAAAAATGAAGTTGTTATGTAGTTGGCTTATTAGTACTAGTGTATGTTTTAAAAGTCAAAATATATACCTTTTAAGTTCCATGTAAATCAAATTTAATACATTATTGAGGGATTTTACTTGTCATGTTTGGGCTAATCATGATGGATCATTTTTAAACATTATACAACTTCACAGCTGGTATATTTAGCTGCAAGTACTTTGTAAAGGACTTTAATGCTTCAAAGGCAAAGCATATCTGATATTCTTCCATAATGGTTATAGGCTCATTTTATGATTTATTGCTATTAACTAATACTCTCAAAGTACTAATGTATAAATAGCCAGCTATGTAACAGTTCAGTTTAAAAAGTAAGGATGGCTATTTAAAGTTTTTAAAATTATCATAATTAGAATTCTAGTCAAAAGAATTAAGTTATCATTATTAAAGCTGATGCCTTTTTTTTTTTTTGAAAAACTAAATTTGAGTAGAATTCACCTGGAATATATGAAATAAGATGGTGAAAAATGTAGTTATGTAAATGTTTTCCTGTGTGAATATCAACTGTTTAGCATCTCTTACAGAACCTTTCTGCTTCGGCCTTGCTGAGCTCACCAGCTCAGTTTCTTTCAGATGCTTTTTGTTCATAGTCTCTTGGCAGACCATGTACATCTTGTCTACCCTCAAGGTCATCGGAATAATTTTTCCTCACTCTTTAGTAGTTGGTTGAAGTACCATATTTTCTGGGAGGTATTTTCTGTCACTCCCACGCAGTTGTGGACATTTTTCATTGCCCCTGTCTTACCTTACCTTATACAGAGCTTTTGGTTCCAGAATTTCATAATAGTATGTTTTTACATGTTTACACATGTCCCAGCATTTAGCACTTGAAAAATGCCAGGGAAATAGTTTATAACTGAATGTGTGGATACATTCAGCACAGCTATTCTGAGAGCCTGTCCCATGTGTGCCTATATATTGCTGTATTTGCTGTGTAGGTATCCTATCTACTCCTTTAGCCTGTGAGGTCAGTACTGCTATTGTCTACATTTTGTTATCTGAGAAAACAGAAAAAGAGATTAAGTGATTTGCACAAAGTCTCACAGTAACCATTGAGGGAATCAAAGCTAGGAAGTAGTACTAAGGAGAGTGCTTTTTTTCAATTAAAAACTTTTTACTGATTATTTTAATTGATAAATATTATATGTATATATATATCTCACATGTAATGTTACGTTTTGATATTTGTCTATCTATCTGTCAGTTTATCTGTCTACCTACCTACCAACCTACCTACCTACCTACCTACCAACCAATCTGTGTAGTAGAATGGCTAAATGGAACTAATTATTGTATGCATTACCTGACCTTTTTTTAATGGTGTACGCACGTTTAAATCTACTCCCACCATTTTTCAGGAATGCAATATATTTTTATTATTATGAGAAGAAATAACAAGTACTAGGCCCAGTGTGGAACCGCATATCTGTAACTGAGGACTATCACAGCTAGAAACCAACCATGGGCAAATTAGCAATCTCAAAACAAAAGGGCTAGGAGCATGGCTTAAGTGCTTGGAGTACTTGCTTACCAAGAGCTAGGCTGTGAGTTAAATTCCCAGCATTGGATGTGGGGAGAGAGGGGAATGTTAGGAAGCAGAGAAAGAGGAGGGACAAGCGCTGGAGAGGAGGTGGAGGAAAGGGAACACTTACTTATACTCCGTTGGGGAAGTGCATTCTTTACTATTATAACCTGCTTTCTCTCCAAATGAGTCAATGAATAATTGAAGGACCATGGGTATATCCAGCCCCAGTTTCTTTTACATTTGCTTTAATACAAACAGTTGAGAAGTTGAGAAAAGTTATTTCTCATATGGGACTTTTTGTATATAATTCATCATCTTTGCTCTGGAAGGAGATATCACCTTTATTATACCAGACAATAAATAAAACTACCCTGTATTCCAGAGGGAGACTCTCTCTCTAGTCTGCCCACCATATACATATCCTTGAAATGCTAAACCAAAAGAAAAGCTATCAGTTTTTTTTTTATCTGATTCCTTTCTGTTTTAATTTAAAAATTATTTTAAAATGTGAATATCTTTGTTATGTATTTATTGGATTGTACATATACATATCATTCTTATAGTCTTACTGTATGCACAATTATCTACTCTAAATTTAACATCTTGTATGTTTCACCTCATACATTTTGCATTTAATAGTCTTTAAGTCTATTACTTTTACTTCCCAGAGAATTATGTTATATAATTTTACTATAATTTAACTGTGTAACTACTTCAAGAAATTTATATTGATTCTAGGATTTTTTTTATTCTACAAACAACTCTTTGAAGGTCTTAATTTATAATTCTTATTATATATCCTGTGTTTTCTTTGCATTAAACCCTTTCAAGGTGTGTTACTTGGTCACAGACTAAAATGTTTGTAAGATTAAAACACATATTTCCACATTGTCTTTCAGAAAGCCACTACCAGCTTTTGTCATTACTACAGATTCTCATTTTTTTCATTTCTGCTAATTTAAAGGTAAACATTTTTTTCAGTTGGCATTTCTTCCCATTTCAGTAAAATTGATCAGTTCCCCCCCCCACAGGTTTACACAAGTATTTAAAAGACCTCTAAGGTACCCTAACATTCTGTAACATATTAGCTATATTTTGAGAAAGTCTTACTGGATTTTAATATTCCATGAAGCCCTGCAATGTGCTTTTGCTAGCATGTTTCTTGCTGAAAACCTAAATTATAAAAAATGTACAATTTATATTTTTAAAATAATTAAATTTTCTTATGTTATTCTTTAGAATGATACTTTTCATGCTAGTTCTTGAATTTAGGGCTCTGATTTGACTTTCTTGCTCAGCACCTTCCAGCAGAATGTGTGCTTGAATAAAATTATAATACTTTAACAAGCTTAAAATCTAGAATGAGTACTTTCAAGTGACTTCTCTGTGTTCCTCACATCCTTCTTCAAATTCATTAACGTATCCTATTATGGCGTGCACATGCTAGTTCCTGGGCTTGAACTCAGGACCTCATGCTCTTGTTTGGCTTTTTCACTCATAGCTGGACTCTACCATTTGAACCAAACCTACAGTCTATCTTGTTTTTTTCCTGCTGGCTAATAGAGGAGTATTCTGTTTAGGCTGGCTTCAAACCATAATGCTCACATCTTAGCCTGCTGTAATCCTAATCTCTTTGCCCAGGACAATGCCTTGCCATAATAGGCATCCAAATATTTGTTGAATGAAGGATGGATCAGTAAAATGGATATCCTCTGAAATAGTTACACACGTTTAAAATGAATTGTACATATTAATTCCATTATCTTTCTACTGTTTAGACATTAAAAAGTTGTACATCAAAATGTTAATTGTCACCTTTTAAGTTATGACAGTTAAATTTTATTTTTCTGATTCCTTTTCTTATATCAAATTTTAATTCTTTGTTCAAAAATAAAATGTAAGATGTAGAAAAATTATGTGATTAAATAAGGTAAGGAAATTGTAACAGTGAGGGTGTTACTATTGGTATGATAGATGTACTAGCAATAATTTTAAGAATGATCCTAAATGTTGAAGAAGAAAAAGATTTTGCCAGTGTCTTACTAAAATTACATCTTCATTTTCATCTGTCTTATTTAGGATGAATTACTCAACTGTCCTATTAGTACTGACATAAGAAAAATCTCTGAAACTGAGTATATTTGTAAACATAGAAATTTATTTCTCACAGTTCTAGAGGCTGAGAAATGAAAGATCAATATCAGGGCCCCATCTCTCCTTCCAAGACGGCACCTAGATTGCTATGTTCTCTTCTGGCAGAAGGTCAGAAAAGACCAAACCCACTCCTTCAAACCCTTTTATAAGAATTCTGATCTTATCCATAAAAACTCAGGCCTCATGATTCAGTTGCATCCTACAAAGTCCTCACACCTTTTGATATTATCACCTGGGCAAATACATTTTGACAGAATTTGATCACTTAAGATAGTAGCAGAATCTTCTTAATGTTGCTTACTGGATCCTAATACATGGGGATAGCTTTGTAGGGAAGTGTTGTGCCTTTTCTTTTATATCTATTATCTCATTTGTGAGAGGGTCAGTTACTTAAAATAATTTTTATAAATCTTAATTGCCTTACCCCTCCCCCCTAAATATTGACAGTAGCTCTTTTTGAAGGAATGGATTGGATATTTTTCATATTGTGTTTCATGGCTTACTATAGTGTCTGGCTCAATAAATGCCTGTTGTTAAATATTTCTTTGATTAAGCAGTGATAGGCATTTCTATTAGAAAAGACAAATGTAAACTGACTTTTATAATACAACTTCTTGTCTTTTTAACTGAATAGAAATTTCACTGGGGATTTTCCATAGTGTCATGGTGGTTCTTATTCTTATGAAACTAGGGAAGTATTCTAGTTTCAAAATTATGACAAACTAGATATATAATTTTGGCAGTACTAATAGCTTAGTATTTTAGTGTTCTACAGGTAGCTGCTATGGCATCTGCACATCTTAGGTCCTATTCCTGTAAGTAAGGTTTCAGTGGTATTTAAGGAACAGCAGCTTGTGGCCAGAAAACAAAACACAACTCCCTATTTTCCAAGGTAAATCAATATAAATAGGGCTCCCGGAGAAAGATCTTTTGAGTCTTCACACTAAAAACTTCCAATATAATTTTAAATAAAACCTTTTATGAAATATGAGAATAGTATTTTAAATTGATAATCAATTATGACTATTATGTAGGCTTACTAGATTTTCAGATATATAAACTTTTACAAGTCAGTTGGGTCCATTCTTCAGGAAATCAGTTTAGGTTTTTTTTTTCTCCCTCATTTACTCAAAGTTGTCCTTAAGTCCTGTGAATATATTTGCTTCATAATTTGACAGCATTGACTCAATAGCCTTATAGGGTTTGTAGTCTTGTAAAAAAGGAAAGTGTTTTCTAAAAGATCACATTTAAATAAATTAACTGCTGGATAAAACCAGCACTGGGTCTGAATTCTGTGCTCTGCTTTGAAGTACTCACATCTGTTCAAGGAAATACATTGGCCCATTACTCTCAAAATGGAGACTGTAGACTTGGGAAGCAGCTGAACTGTATCATTGTAAAATTAAACCATGATTATGAATAAATCATGCAATATAGTGCTGATCTTTTTAGAAGAATATTAGGTTTTTATGATAATGTATAAATTACAAATATTAAAGAACATCTAATTATCAAAGCAATTATTGGTTCAGACAAATATGATTGGATTATGTATACCTTATCTTCAATTTTTTTTTTTCTTTTTTGGTGCTGGTTGTGGGGCCTGAACTCTGGGCCTGGGCGCTGTCCCTCAGCTCTTCAGATAAAGGCTAGCACTCTACCACTTGAGCCACAGCACCACTTCCGGCTTTTTCTGCTTCTGTGGTGCTGAGGAATGGAACCCAGGGCCTCATGCATGCAAGGCAAGCGCTCTACCACGGAGCCAGCTTCCCAGCCCTAATTACTATATTTAAATGCTTGTATTAAGTAGTTTTTTTTTTGAGGGTCATCAAAGTGCCTAAATTTGTAGAGATAGTGGTAGCACCATCTTTTATTGTTTATTGAGGTTACTAGAGTTTGTACTCAGGGACTCACGTTTGCTAAGCTGTTCACCACTTTAGCTGTGCCCTTATCTATTTATTGCTTTCCTTGAGTTTTAGGTAGGGTCTTGTCGTTTTTGCTCAGGACTGGTCTTAGACATGAAAATTTTCCTATCTATATCTCGCACATAGCTGGGATCACAGAGGTGAACTACCACACTTGCTGATTGAGATGGGATTTTGCTTACTTTCTGTCTAGGTTGGCCTTGAATCACCATGCTCCAGACATCTATCTGAGCAGCTGAAATTACAGGCATGCAACATAGTGCCCAGTCTGATAATTCAATTTTTGAGCATTTATATGCTGGCTTTTGCTAATCATTCATGAAATGTTTCTGAAAAAAATGATAAGATATGTATAATTATTATTCCTAACTTGTAAAGAGGATGTAAAGAAGTTAATATTATATACCTAATGTCTAAATTGGAGTATAATATTAGAAAGTAAGTCAAATTTAAGCATGTTAGGAATGTTTTGTTTAATACTGTATTTTCTGTTTTCTAGTTGATTTGGAGCATATGAGAACAGTAAAACCTGAAAAACATCTCCGATTTTGCCAAGAAAATGGTTTTAGTAGCCATTTTGTCTCAGCTAAGACAGGAGACTCTGTAAGTAAAATAATAAATATTGCATATTATAAATGATGTTTCACTTTTATTTTGTAACATTCCTAAGAAAAATATTTCTCTTGAAAGAAATTCATTCTTATTGAAGACAAAGTATCTTGATTTGAAGTAATATGTTTATTATGGTCATATTACTTTTATAGTTATGGTAATTTTCCTATTTTAAGGAATTTAAACATGCAGAGATTTACAAAGAATAGAAAGCATCCATAATCACAACATTCAGAGATGACCACCAAGCCTCATGCAATCCTCATGGCCTCCCTTTCCTGGTGTTCACAGATGTTAGAGCTATGGCCTGCAACAGATGGCACTGGACTCTTACTATCTCCATTGCCCAGATATGCCGTAGGGAGGCCAGGTAACAGGGCCCAGCAGATGCAGCTAGAAAGTTGTGGTAGAGACTGTTTTGTGACCAAGGCAGGTAACATTTCAGGGCTCACTGTCATCCCTGAAATAAAAAGTAAGATCATAATATACAAGTAATTTTAAAAACATTTTTATCTCTGGGAATATTTCTCATTTTCAAGTAGGTCTAATAATCCTTTATGTTCAAAATATATTTAGTCCTGTCCCTATTGTTAGGTAGGTTGTTTCTAAGTTTTGAACATATTTTAGTGTAAAATTTTCATGTACACTTTTGACATTTTGATTATTTTCTTTAAATAGATTCCCTATCAGGAATTCCTTAAAAGGAAAGATATTGCCAAATTTTCACTAAGAAGGCTAAATGAATTTACACCTTTACTGTATAATTTATACCATTGCATTGTGACACTCTTTCCCACATCTTTTTTGAAGTCCTTAATGTTCTGTGTCCTCATTTCATCCTCTTCCTAATTGAGATCTCATGGTAAGGAAAAATTATTGTCGTGTGTATCCTCAGTTCCCTTTCTTTCTCTTCCTCTGTCAATCTGTGAAATCTACTTGGCCAGATCACTTTCAGCATAGTTTCTAGTATCACTGCTGCATTTGTCACCTTTTGTCCCACCCTTTCTATGCACCCCATACCCTCCTAAAGACAGATAAACAAGACAAAAGGAAAAGAAAACAAAAACAGCAACAAAGAAAAAAAAATCTTGTTTCCACTTAAAAAAGACAACTTCTATTAGTTCTTCCATCTTATCTATTGTAGAGTTCCTCTTCCCACCCCACATTTGTTGCCATATCTCTATCTTCCGTGTGGTTTCTGTGGGATCTGTGCCCCTAGCTAGTTCCAATTCTCTGTCTAATTTCGGATATTGCTTTAGTAAGAGAGAGAGAGAGAGAGAGAGAGAGAGAGAGAGAGAGAGAGAGAGAGAGAGAGAGAGAGAGAGAGAGAAAGTGTGTGTGTGTGTGTGTGTGTGTGTGTGTGTGTGTGTGTGTGTGTGTGTGTGTGTGTGTGTGTGTGTGTGTGTGTGTGTGTGTGTGTGTGTGTGTGTGTGTGTGTGTGTGTGTGTGTGTGTGTGTGTGTGTGTGTGTCCTGGGGGCTTGAAGTCAGGGCATGGGTACTATTCCTGATTCCTGAGCTTTATTTTTTTGCACTAAACTACCACTTGAACCACATCTCCAGGTTTGGCTTTTTCAGTAGTTTAGTGGAGAATTTCCCGTTTGGGCTGGCTTCAACCTGGATCCTTAGATCTCAGCCTTCAGAGTAGCTAGGATTATTGGCATGAGCAGCTGGCATACAGATGCTTTATAAAATTCTTTTTCTCCCTCATCATGATGGCTTTTTTTCCCCTTGTCTACTAATTACTCTGTCAAAGACACTCTTGATTCCACATCTTTTTCTATTCTCTGCCTTCTGCCTTTCTTCACTTCTCAGATGAATGCTTTAGAAAAGTTATCTCCTGTTTCTCTCCTCCAGGTTGCTCATAAACAGTTCTAGCCTCACATACATCATTCAGACTGCTGTTATCAAGGTCACCAATGACTTTTTTTTTTTTTTTTTTTTTTTACTGACTTTAGCACTCACTTTTTCATCCTCATCTTACTTACCTTAGTAGCAACATGTAAAATAGTTGATGCATCACTCTTTCAAATACTTTTTTCCACCTACCTTTTAGCACAATGCATCTGTTTTCCTTCAGCCTCGCCCTATTCGATGTTAGGCTGATCCCTTCTTGTTTCTGCACCCACTAAATGATGTACTGTATACTATAGTGCTTAGTTCTGGGGCATCTCATTTCTAAACTTACTCCTTTAGCACTTTCTCCACACATCTTCCTTGAATTCTAGTCCCAACTGCCAATTGAGCATGTCTGTTTGGGTGTCTGCACATCCAGGACTGGGCTATGTATAGTCCCTTCTCAAATACCTCAATTGAATAAATAGCAGATCTATTCTACCAGTTGCTCAGGTCAAGAAAATGGAATCCTTCCTCTGTCAGTGAACGTCCATCCATCACCAACTCCTATTGACTCTTCTTTGAAAATGCGTCTGGAACTTGGTGACTTTCCTATCATTCCCACTGGCTATCACTTTGCTTCAGCATCCATAGTTTCTCATTTTGCTCACAGGCTATTGTGTGATGAGCATGTAGTATTCTACCAGAATGGTACTACCCTCCAGTGGCTTCTGATTCATTCAGAGTAAACTCAGAGTCATCCCAACAGCCCTCATAATCCTATATGATTCGTATGTCCTGCATCTTTTGGCTCATCTTCTTTTATAATCTTTCATTTCTCTCCACACCACCACACTAGTTTTTCTGTAGTTCCTTGAACTAAACAATCAGTGAACTTAAATATAAATAATATAAATATAAACAACATAAGTCTTTTAGGAATAAACTTTTCTTTTTGATTAAAATTCAGAATTAAATTAGTAAAGTTGTGGTAAATATTCGGTAAGGAGTTATGAATAGGACTAGGAATATTGTAGGACACTTGTGAGGCAAAAGTTACACTTCTGTAAATGCCAGGACTGGAGCTCCAGGAATCATAGTCTTTTTACCATGTATGAATGCTGCTTATAGAAAAGTATTTGTACATTTCTGTTTAATTAGAATGCAGTATAGTGCTCCTTTACCCTAAATGGATAAAATGCAGTATAGAGTACCAAAGTTATTTTACCCAAGAGTTTGTTGAAATTGAAAAGAAGCGTAAAAAGGTTGTTGATGGGTTGAAACCAAGAGCTTTTAAAATGGACTAAACCCAGCTCAAAAGACCAGCAGAAAATTGGTAATGAAAAACCAGAGCAATATACATTATTTTTTTTTTTTTTGTTCAGGAGTTCTAGGTATTCATTATGCTAGTAGATATCATGCATTGTTGTGGTTTTTTAAAGTAGCTCTAATTTTCTTGTTAGATCTTTAAAAATGTTTTTAGGAATACATGTAGGTTTAGACAGTAAATTCCATGGATTTTCAAATTATTATTATTTAATCTTTTAAATTATGTTAGTATAAGCTATTTTTGGAATGATCCAATACATCATATTTGTGAACTCCTGCTGTTTATCATTTTTTTAAAGTTGAATTTATTTGAAGGTAAGCATGCCTGTTTTAAATCATTTAAATCTATTTTTTGTTATTTAGGTCTTCCTGTGTTTTCAGAAAGTTGCTGCAGAAATCCTTGGCATCAAATTAAACAAAGCAGAAATAGAACAGTCACAGGTGATGATCTTGAACTTTTTATTTAAAAATTAATATATTTCCTAAAATTATTTCTTACCCAAGAATTTTCCCATATAATATGCATTCAATTTATATATTTCTGAACACTTTGAAAATAGATTGTATATAAAAATCAATGTTCATTGAAGAAATTGAAGAATTAACTTTCTGCAAAATTATAGTACCTTTGAAGAAGTATTTTATTAGTGACTAATTAATGGATTGAGATTCATTTTGTACTTTTTAAAGTTCTTTCAGGGCTTTGTGTTCATCTCTAAAACCACTCCGCTACAATTATAGTGGTTCTTGGTATTATTTTAGAATTGTTATCAATTATTGAGGATTTCTATATGTTTTCACTATTCCTACACAGTTTGAGGCCAAGAAACAAACATAAATGCCAATTGTCAAGAACTTAAAAATACCATTATAATCTAATGCTCATGTTTAACAGAATGAAAAATTAAAGCAAGAGTGGTTTGGATAGAAGCAAAGAACAGTTTTTTCTCAGTATCCTCTACCTCTCTCCTACCCATGCTGCTAAAAGGATTAAGTTATCTTTTTTTCATTTTTAAACTAACTTATTTAGAAGTAGTTTGGTGACATATTCTTATGGTCACTCTGTATTTGATGAATGCCAAAGCAGTTAGGACAAATAACAACTGAAATGCTGTTTCTTAAGATTTCATTAAAATACTTAGAACTCTGGAAATTTGCTACTTTTAATTCTCATCAGAGGCATTTTTTCAGACTTCCTTTGGCCAGACACAGTGGTAAGATATTTTGTCCTTTGTAAATAGCCCAGGAACATTGAAAAAAAAATTACTTGATTTTGGCCTAGAGGAATATATGAAAGAAAAGTCCTGATGATTTGCTTGATCCTACAGACCCCAAGGATCTAAAAATTCAAGTAATTTCTTCATTGTTCATTTCTCTTTCTGAATGATGCTTGTGTCTGGTTAATTGGGCCATCTATGAATGATGATCAAATAATCGTAAGTGATTCATTGGTCATCGGTTGCCTATGAAGTATATTGGTGGGCCCCAAAGGAATTTAAAGTATAACCCTTGCTTCCAGTAAAGGTCATTAATATATATGTGTAGGTACTCTGTTAATTCATTCAGTCATAATAACTCTGAGGCAGGTGATACTTCATAATTGCACCATCAAACCACTGCGGAAAAGCTAAGTAACTTATTACTAGGCTATAATGGCGAAGCCAGATTTGAACATAGGTCTGCCTGATAGTTTGTTTCCACTCAGCCATATTGACTCTGCAGTGCAGAGGAAGAAAATGGCTGAAAGAGGACCTGGATATACAGTATACCTGTATAGAAAAGATTAGGTTGTAATTTGGAAGCTGAAGAGCAGTTTGACTTAAAATCAATGCTCATGTGTAGTCAAGTATAAAGGGAGTTTTCTAACAGATTATGAAGATTTATGAATGCCAAGCTGATGAGTTTCATGTGCCTGCAGAGCATGGGGAAATAATATTTAGACAGGGAAGTAAATGAAAGCAATTTCTAGATAGAGTTTTTACAATGGGTGTCAGTTGCTGGGAAGGAGTTAGAAGGAAGATTACTACTCCTGTGTGGTAGATACCAGAATCAAGGGAAGGGAGAAGGAAGAGATGGATGGATTTAATCCAAGAATTAATAGGGTTTGTTGAATGATTGGGTAGGAGTCCTGAGATGTTTTTTTCTTGGGCTTTATTTTGCACTAAGGATGCGACCCAGGGCCTCAGGCAGGAAAGCCAAGCACTGATCCCTGGGCACCTGTCCTTCCAGCCTTTAACCCTGCAGCTTCAGTTTCATACCTGGAGGAATGGGGACTGGGACTGTCAGTGATTAGGGAGCCATCCTAGAAGGGAGGTGTGCTGGTGTTTCATGGGGGCATTCTGACTGGAAAAGAACCCCTGGTACTCTGAGCTGTGCTGCTGCCTGCTCAGGTACAGGAAATCTTCAGAGAAACTCTTAGCTCCCTCCTCTCAAGCCAGTATCTTGGGCTTAACACCAAGGCATATATAAATTGAAGAGAGGTTAGCTGTGTTTAGTGATGTTACCTGCCTTGTTTATGCTTTGTGATTCAATTCTGTCTTCGTGTATTTGAAGGCTAGAGCCCTCCTCTATGATGTTAGTCCGAATTCTTTGTGTATAGTGGGAGGTCTCATTATCTTTTTTTGAACCCAATTAATTGGTGACTTTACTGATTTAATCATGAGTTTCACAGTTGATATTTCTCAGAAGAAGTGTATTTAAAAGTTTATTTAAGAGAATAACAAGCCCTAAGAGCATGAGATGGCACCGGCCTGCAGTGTCAGCACTTAAGAGTCAGCAGTACAAAGGACACTTCAGCCGGTGAAACTAGGCAGTGTAGTGAGACCTCAGTTCAGAGACAAGAGAGAGAAGAGAGAAGGAAAGAGCAGGTGGGACAGGGGGTGTGTAAGGGACAGAGAGTCAGAAGGGGAGAAGGGAAGGGATTAGAGAATGAAGAAGGTTGAGGGGGGAGGAGAAAGAAAGCAGGGAGTAAAAATGAGTAAGAAGTCCAGGTTGTTTGTTGACATGCGTGTATTTTGCATGTTTTCTGTTTTTAATGATACCTGAGAGATTCACAATGGATTCAAGGTAATGTTTAAAGGTATTTTGTATTTTATAGAAGAGTTAAATGAATGATTCACTAGCCACATGGGAATTGACACTATAATAATTTATCTTGTGACATAAATATTAAAAATGAGGTTTTAGTTTTAGTTCCATTCGCTGATGATTTAGGTTCTGCTATATTAGTTCTAACCCTAGATTGCTTCTGTTTGAGAGTCATATAAAATTGAATTACCAGCACATTTTTGTAAGTTTTACAAGAAGAAAAAGGAGAGAAGCAGAAAAGGAAGTGAATGCAGCAACCTGTAGCCAACTACTTTGAGGCTCTCTCTCTTTAAAGGAGCTACCATGGTGGAATGCAAGGCTACAGAGATGGATAGCTCCTTGTCCTCAAGGAGTGCCCAAATAAATGCACAGACATTTTAACAATTAGATACATGATAGAAGCTTTTTTTCCCCTCACAATCCTAGGTTTAATTGTTTTATTTGCATCGTTTATCCTCCACTCCTGTCCGGCCCCCCCCCCCCCCCGCCTCGCCCCAGGGCCAGGTAGTGTGAAAATCAGGGCCATTGATAATAATATGCCCAATTTCCCAGAGTGTTGAGATTTTTGTTGTCATCTGCAAAGTAGTCAAAGCTTCAGGGAAAAAATACGTTTATAAGTATTGTTTCCTAGGAAAGCTGAATTGAACATGTGAATATTTTGCATAATCTTTGAGGAAAGTAAATACTTCTATGTCTTGTTTCGTTTAGTCTGAATTTGGCCATATATACTTGAGTTATGGTTTATTCATACATTTTAAGCCTTGACAATTTCACTTGTCAGTAAACTATTGAGTTTATATTTGGTTTGAATTAGTTATGCATGAATTTTCTTATAAACAGAAATTTTTGTTTTTTTGAGACATTCACTAAACTTATTAAACTATGTATTGCTTATTGTCTTCTCAGATTATTTTCATATTACCTATGGAAGTGTTTAATATGACCGATCTACCATATGGTAGATATGGGCTAGATGTTAGTCTTATTTAGCATCTATGTACAAAAGTGTCCCGAGCCTAAGGATCTTTGATTTTATCTCAGTATTACCTGTCTTTAAGGCACTTTTTTTTTTTATTGTGAAAATCCCATACAGAGGGGTTACAATTACATGGTCGAGATAGTGAGTACATTTCTTATCAAGCATTGTAGCCTCCTCCTCTGCTAAGGCGCTTCTTTTAACATAGGTACTGCTCTTTGAGTATGTTCTTGAGGGCCCATACTGGAATTCTGTTCTCTTCCCAGATTGCACTTGCTTTCACTCATTTTATATATACAACTCAGACCCTCAGATACTGAATGTTGCCTAATGGGCCTCCATATCATATCTAGTTTTTCTTTTTTTTCCTATTCACCTTTACATAATTCCAAAACCAGATATGATACCTTAGATACCATGTAGATAAGCCTTGCATTTTATACATTAGAAGACTGTGAAGCTGAAGAGGTGAAATCGCTTGAGCAAAGTTGTGAATGTTACTCGCAACATGTAGTGGTCCTGGAAAAGGAGTAGCATAGTTATTTTTAGTTCCTACTACATATAAAGTACTGTGCTTGTTACCAGGTTGTATCCATGCTTCATATGGCAATCTATAAACTATTTTTTTTTTGCCAGTCCTGGGGCTTGAACTCAGGACTGGGCATTGTCCCTGAGTTTCTTTTTGTTCAAGGCTAGCACTCTACCACTTGAGCCTCAGTGCCAATTCCGGCTTTTTCTGTTTATGTGGTACTGAGAAATTGAACCCAGGGCTTCATGCATGCTAGGCAAACACTCTGCCATTAAGCCACATTTCCAGCCCCAATCTTTTTCTACTTCGAATATATATTGATTAGTCAAAATACTCTTTCTTTTTTTTTGTTGGTTGAGGGGCTTGAACTCTGGGCCTAGGTGCTGTTCCCAAGCTCTTCAGCTCAAGCCTAGTGCTTTACCACTTGAGCCACAGCACCACTTCCAGTTTTCTGAGTGGTTTATTAGAGATGAGAGTCTCATGGACTTTCCTTGCCTGGGTTGGCTTTGAACCGTGATCCTCAGATCTCAGCCTCCTGAGTAGCTAGGATGACAGACGTGAGCCACTGGTGCCTGGCTTCAAAATATTCTTTTAAAACCAGTTAACCTCAGTTTTCTATCCTAGACTTTTATGTATCAGAGCTCAGTGTTGTATAATACAGAGAATAATGATATTAACAACATTTAGCAAATAGTTTAGCTTTCATTGCAACTTACTCCTTATGCTGGCCGTGGTGAAGCATGGCTCTTGCATTGGTAGATACTATCTAGATTAAGGCACAATTTTATGATGGATAGAATTTGAGTTTTATTCCTTATACCTTTCAGCTTAGCCCTTGGGTTGGCTCCTTATTTATGCTTTGTCTCTCTACCACTGGCATTTCTATTATCTACTTGGAAATGTGTTGACAAGATCAGAGTTAAGCTGTTGTTAGTGCCAGTTCATTTATATTCACTCCAATTTCAGAGAATAATTGAGTGAACTTTTTTCTACAAAAATAAAGGCCTTTTTTTTTTTTTTTTTGGTAGGTAATGTAGGCTTGTAAACAAGTGAACTGCTGTGAAACCACCTACCCTGAAGTGCTAATGACATGACAATTACATTTTTCTACTCGTAATGAGTAAAGTTTGAATCTGCAGAACCTTATTTATGGCTTTGAGTTTGGAATAGTTATACAAACCTTTAGGTCACATAGAACCCCTATGAAAGATGTTGCCTTGTTAGTTTTTTAAAAATTAATTTGATAAAAATGGTGAAAATTAAATCATGCATGTTAGTACCTTAACAAAATGTCTTGAGTCAGGTCTGTAACCTAGTTGTGTTTATAGGATAGACCTTAAACCAACATTTTGTTGGGTTAATCATTGCTTACTGATTATGATCTCTCTTCTCTTCATTGTAACCCATAGTTTGGCATGAAACAAGTAGGTGGAAGGAGGTCAGATAATGGTGGACGACATTTCACAGATGTGCACTCCTCATGCAGTTGGTAATTCTCTGTCCGTAGCATCAAGCTGAGAGCCTGATAAATCACGATTCTTGTCTAAAGGTTAATACTGCTTGCTAGAGAACATCCAAGCTTGTATATTCATACACTCCAGTATCCTGTTCATTTACTCTCAGCTGTCTGTCAAATCTTTATTTATCACTGTCTTCATAAGTAGCAGCCATAGTGAAGTGTTTTTCTGTATGTGTTAAGAAATGAATAGAAGCTTTTATGAAGGAATATTTTCTGAACAGTCATGGAATTTGCAATCATGGAAAAGTGAGGATACTTTCATATCTAAAAAAGTTGGAGAGGTTCTCTTTATCAGAAATATATGATTCGTATGGTCTTCTCATCCCTAAGTGCACTTCAAAACATGAGACTGTAGTTTCCATTTTTATTTAGAAGAAGCTTTTAAATATTCAAAAGCAATAGCTGTTGTGCTTAAATGTTGTATTGATTTTCTCAACATGTGTCACAACTGTATTTATAAAAATGAGTATAAGTTAATTGAGGCTTTATTACATTGCACATTGCATATAAAAATCCCTATTCTAATCATCTTACCTCATCTCCCCCTTTTAACAGTTTATAGAAGGCTTCCTATGCTATTTTCATACATTTTTGCAATGTTCTGTAAGCCTATAAATCCTGTCACCCTCTCCTTCCCTCCCTCCCTCAGTCTCCCTTTTACATTCACATCCACAACTGCATTTGAACTTGTTTCTTTCTCTATTGAATTTAGAAGTATGGAGATTTGGGTTGGGAGGAATGGTGGAGTGGGTGAGTTACAAAAGGAAATCTTGGTCCAATAGTAAGTATTGTTACATATAAAAATTGCAAAGCCAGAGCTGGTGGTTCACACCTATAATCATAGCTACTCAGGAGGTTGAAATTTGAGAACTGAGGTTCGAGGCTAGAGGAGGCAGACAAATCCAAACTTTATTTCTTCTTAATGAGCAAAAAGCTAATTGTGGTGTTAAAAGCAGAACTCCTAATTTGTCTAGGAAGTTCAGTGTATTTCTCTATTTTAATAATTGAATTGAATTATTAAGAATACTGTTTATAGAGTCTCTCCTTTTTTTCGTTTGTGTGCATACATTCTGCTATTTCTTTTGTGATATGTTTAAACTTATGAGTTAATTTTCCTTTCTACCTTGGTGTTTTCCTTCTTTCAGTCATTAAACATACTTTTCATATTCTCTCTCTTTTCTTCCTTCATCTTTTTTTATGCTGTATGGAATTGACAGCATATTGTCAGGGCAGAAATAGTGAAGTACCCGGAAGAAGATAACCAACACACCAGCTCTTCTCAGAGTAGAATCTGTTCAGTACAGTAGTGCAGGTATTAATGCATAAATTGTTGCAATTTGGGGAGGGGAGGTGGGAAGGACTAGTGAATGTTATCTTGTTCTTTATTCCTTAGGAATAGGGTAGTTCAGATGATTGTTGTATTTTTTAATAAAGTAATACTACATAAGTTCTGTTCTAGAGCTTTGAAAAGTTGATCTTTGGTAGAACACTTAAAAATTAAAGAAGAAACTGAGAACAAATTAAAATAATATTTTAGTTACTTTTAAATGAATTTGTTTTATGGTTCTGTTTATTATATATTACTGAAATAGAGAATTGAAGCAGTTATTTTAGTATTCGTTTCTTAACATTTTTTTTTTTCTGTGAAATAGCCCGGTAGTTGCAAGAATGTTTTTAGAATTTTCCTTGAATTGCCTTTCTTTGTCTGCTTATGTGTGCATTTAGCAATAGGATTTAATACAGTAAAGGATTTGTTGTAATTTAGATTCCTTAGAGATGAATATTAGAGCATTTTACTGAATTCACTGCTTCAGGTTCATTTTAAGGAAGGAAGGGTTGAAAGTATCTGCTTAAGTCATTTTTAAGACATAAATATGAGTTAACTCTCAAAATTCCCCAGTATGCCATGTTTTGTTAGAGTCATTATTCCCAACCTAGTAGTGAGCTATTTGGAAGGAAGTTAGGGATTTGGGAGAAAAGTTTTAAAAATGGGAAAAGTTCAAAAAATTGGATTATGTGGATCTCTTCTGCTTTATTTGTAAATCCTTTTGATATACCTCAGTAATTCACAGACTGCTATAAATTTTCCCAGAAACGTATGGTTGAGGATAGTTGCTCATGTCAGTATTAAAAAATGAAAAATTTTAGCTTGAAGCAAAGAGGTCTGATGTATGAATTATGTGTGGATGGTTAATTTGAATTATTTTGCTTAAATTATAACTGTTTCATTTTTATATTGATTCGTTAATTTTCATTGAGACTTGTTATACCCTCAGTGTTGTAAGACTAGAAGTGACTCAGTTGCTGGACTGCCATTGCTTCCTTAAAAAAAGACAAAAAAACTGAAAAAACCAAACAAACAAACCCTCAACTCTTCATTAGTCCTGGCTGATGCTTTTAAAATCAGCTCCTGCTTCATTTATGCTGTTTGTCATCAGGAATTCACCATAGTTCAGAAAATGAAAATGTGCTGTAAGAAACTCTTTCTGATGTCTTGGTAATAACTCTTTTCTTTTATGGCAGAGGGTGGTGAAGGCAGATATTGTAAACTACAGCCAGGAACCTGTGTCGAGAACTGTTAACCGGCCTAGAAGCTCCATGTGTGCAGTTCAGTGAGCACATTTTTCTTTTGTATTGATGGTCCTGGCTGCCCTTCACCTCTGAGTGGGCCCAGGCTGTCTAGGAGCGTGTTTTATCAGTGACCATCTCCGTAGTTCAGCTCACACTTCCTCCTGCTCCGTCCTCACTAAGTGCTGCCTCACAGCCGCAGACAGCTCCTGGGATGGAAAGAATTCAACTGCGGGACCACACACTTTGAAATGGAGCGCCCATTCTCTGGAGTTAGATTGCATCATTGAAAAAGAGTGATGTTGTTTCTTTATGTCCTCACTTCTTGTTTCCCTGATGTAATTGTTTTTAACCAAATGTGCAAACCCCAGATCTTGATCATCAGCCAGGATTTTGCCATAGCATGGTTTCATTCTCCTCTTGGAACTCAACATATGTCAAGGTATACTTCAGAGTGCAAATATTGAAGAAAGTAATATATTTTATCTACAGTTACTTAAGAAGACATTCCTTTGCTGTTTATTGAGAGTGAAATGTATAAAGTTATATCTAACTAAAAATGCTTGCGATGAGGCTGTAATAGAAATATTTTTTCATTTTTTAACAAGGGGCCTAAATTGTTTATATTGTAGTTTGTAACTCACAAAGTAGCGAGTATTTGATATTGTATTTTTCTTACTGTATCATGGTCATTACATATCGTATCATATTCAGCTTAGATGGCTTTGTGAATTTTGATAAATGTTCCACATGGACGTTCTTCTACACCCTGCATAAAAGTGCTCTCAGAATGAGTCCTGCCACCTTGTTGGATCAGTGTGGAACAGACAGTACCTGATGTCCAGATGTTTTTCTCTCACAAATAAATTGGTTTAAATTACTTTTCTTGTTTGGAATTTTCTTTCAGCCATCTTCCTTTGTGTTATAGAAAAACAAAATGCATTTGGATACCCTCTTGGTGTCGCTCTGTCGCGGGTGGTTTGCTTGGAATGGTTGTAGACTCCACAGGCTGGCTTCAGCAGCTCTGTGCCTGCTTGTGTCTTCCACCCATCCGCTTTGCAGTGCTCTGCTTTCCTCACTGCTCTCCAGGTCCCTCCCCAGCATTTCTCCTTGCTAGTATTTCTCCTACCACCAGATGTTGCAGACATGAGGTCCAGTTCTGTCTGTCTTGGTCATAGTTGTGTTTTGTGCTAAGGCCCGGTGCATGGCATGATGATTGCTCCCGGCTATCTACATTGTGGCAGGAACGAATGCCACCCTGCACGTCCTCAGCTCCACCGCTGAGAGTTCCTTGTCAGTACTTCACGCATGGCTTCACCCCTTCCTGCCTTGCATCAGAGCTGTGTGTGCGCTGTCAGTTACGGCTCCATAAACCAGGAGGGTCCTCACCGGGCGACTGTGGGCCTCATTCACGTTCATCATGCCTAACTTGGTGCTGCCTCTCTCGTAAGAGGTCTGCCACAGGGCATGCAGCAGCTTTGGGCATCTATGTTTTTAGAAAACTCATTTCCTATCTTTGTGTGGCTAAGGAATCTCAGAGCTAGACTTGATAGATGTCTGTCTCTAGGCCAAGAAATTAATTTAAAAATGATCATTGAAAAAAGATTTAAAAGTAGTGACCTAACTCTTTGGGGAGTCCAACATCTTTATTTTGACTTCCATATTTCATTTTATGGCAATTGAACGCTCTTAAGCCCTTGAGGTGATAGGCCCTTTGGTTCACGCTTTTTCAGCTGACCGATCTTTCAGAATCTTCCTGATGCATGCAGCTTGGCCTCTAGGAGAATATAAAGTTGAATAAGAGAGATCTCAACCTTGGGGACCTTGCAGGCTTGTAGGAGAGATGTTTGCCAGTGTTGCGATTGTAACTGCATAACGGGCCCACCTTCAAAGGAAACGTTTCAAGGTTGTGTATTTGTTAATAGGTAAGGGCATGTTCCTTTTGGCAGTTTTGTGTTGTTTTCGCATCTGTGTGGCAATCTGATACAATCTGGTACAGTTACGAGGGTGCTGTATGATAGGACTCCACACGTGTGCAGGTGGAGGGCTGTGAGCACCTAGAGCACATAAAGGTCTACGGCGAGAGCCAACTTCTGACATAGGATTAGAATTGGATCACGGTGAAGGCCTGGACACGGGCAGGTAGGAAATGGTCTTTGTAAGGTTTGTTCTCATCTGGACATTTCTAGGTACCTCCTATGTGAACAGTTTGATTTTTATACTAATCTATGAAGAGAAAAACCATTGTCTTCTCATAGAGAAAACCAGAGCTAAGAGTAAGCAATTATCATAGATAATAGTAGCCTGCATGTCTTCTCATAGAGAAGGTGATTCTCATAGCGTTGGCCATTATTCTTGGATAATGGAGAAATGCTTCTGAGATCGAATGGAATAGATTGGCCTAGGCTGTGGCTGCTTTGCAGTTGTGTTACTTGGCTGATGTCTTTTCTAGACATTGAACAGGTCTAAGTGGTCTGGCCCTCTGCCGGTCCATTTACCCTCTCATGCTGGCTTCCTTGGGCAGCAGCACGTGTCCAGTCTTGCTCTCTAAGCATAGAGATGAAGACAGAAATTACTTCCACTTCCTCTCCGTCCATCCTCGCTCCCATCGGTTTTATGGGACTCTCAGCTGAGTGTGACAGTCAGTGGGGAGCCTTTTGGCCCTAAGAAAGCAGGCCTAGTGAACGTGCAGAACATATAGCCAAGGCAGATTTCTGAATTCCTTATTACAACTTCTCAAATAGCTCAGTTTTAATTTTGAAACAAAAATGTGGGATTTGTGCTTATTTTACTTAGACTGTTACCTCTCCTGTCTATAGTGTTTAATTAAAAAAATTACAAGTTTTTCCATCTCTAGTTTTAGGCACTTGGTCTTCTGAAGACACACGCTAGGTTTCAAACACATTGTGGTCACTTGGGCTGCTTATTGAGCTTTTGAAAAACACAAAGTCTTCAAGCAGAACTGGTCAATGGATGTTGCCTTTCAATTGTTCCTCCAGTGTGTGTGGCAAACTGCTCTGGCATGGCTTCTGGAGAGCTCCAAGGAGCTCTTGGCACGGCTTACTTATTCCAGGGGGAGGCAAGCCAAAGCACTGAAACAATGGGATACGCATAATCATTTGGGTGCTGCTTAAAACCAGGAAAGTTTTCTGGCTAGTAACCACTGAATAGTTGAGAGTGAAGTGCAGTCCCGCTAAGCATTATTACATGTCTATCCTGCCACCTTCTAGCAGCGCTGTCACATCTCCCAACTTCAGCTTCCTGACTGACTGCCTGACCTGGCCCTTCTCACTTTCCAACCACTCCCAGTTCCAAGAATGGATCCTCCAGGGCTTCAGCTCATCAGGGTATAAAACCTCCTTGCCTAAGTGTTTGGCTCAGAAATGGGCTGATAACTTTGTCAGAGATCTATAAACTTCTGGGGACGTTATCTGATGTTTCTGAAAAAGGAAAGAAAAAGTTTGCACCCAGAAGTTTTCAGAAGACCTTCCCCCTGGGTGTGGTTGAGAAAAGACACAGCTCTGAGCAACAGTGACAGCTGTTTTCTACCCACAGGGGAAGCAACTGCCCAAGGACCCATTCTGGGCTGACACCACAGAAGCAGAGTTAGAACGTGGGGCCAAGGATGTATACAGCAGTATCTAGCACCATGTTTGAACTAGCATCTGTAAGGTTTCATTTGCTCATCTGATTATTGTTTCAGTGCTAAAGAATGAACCCAGAGTTAGAATACACAGAATATATCTTGTACGTGGCTAGCCCCTTATGCTCAGGCCACATCTAATAAAGAACTGTTGTCCAGAATATTCAGAGAACTCTTTAGGAGTTAACACTAAACAAACAACAACAACAAAACAAACTCTTCACAATCTGATTTAAAAATAAGCAAAAATATTTTAGTAGACAGCAAGTTACAGAAGATACACAGATAGCAAGCCTGTGACCAAATGTACTATATCACAGTAATCAGTAAAATGCCAGTTCAAGGAATCAATACACACATTGAAGCAACCTAGAAACAAGAAGCCAGAAGTCCAGAACAGTGACAGCATCACATGCTGCAGAGGGGGTGGAGCAACTGGAACTCTTCCTTGCTGGTGGGAAAGCAAATAGTGTGACCACTTCAGAAGTCAGTTTTGTGGCTTATTACAGTATGCTCTTACCATACAGTTCTCATAACTCTGGTATGAAATATTACTTACACAGAAATATCTATAGCTTTATTTATAAATTGCTAAAAGCTTTGAAACAACCAACATGTCCTTCGTTAAGTAAACTAATACATTGTGGCTTGCAGAGACAATGGAATATTTCGGTGCTAGAAAGGATCAAGGCATAAAAATAAAACTCAAATTAGTTATATATTTGTATATATATATATATATATATGTATATATATTTAAATGAAAGAAGCTAATCTGAAAGGACATTCCTTATATGATCACATGGCATTCTGGGAAAGACAAGACCATGGAGACTGTAGATCAGTGGTGGCAAGAAGTTGAGACACATGAGAGATGAACAGAAAATTTATAGAAGAGTGAAAATTCTGTGTATAAACCAGGCACCAGTGGCTCATGCCTGTAATCCATGCTACTTAGGAGGCTGAGAATAGGAGGATTTCGGTTCAAGACCAGCCTAGACAGAAAAGTTCAAAAGATTCTTTCTCAACTCATAGCACATGTCTGTCATGGCAAGCTCTGTAGGAGTTGACGTTGGGAGGATTGTGGTATCAGGCCAAGAAATCCAGGAGACTCCATGTCCTTGGTGGGAAGCTGATCAATGAGAAGGACACAGTGACGGGAATATTAAAAAGAACAGGTGGATGGAAACTCAGACGCCCTTGTGGGCAGGAATGGAGACTTTATGTAAAACACAGCCCTTTGACTAAGGACTGGAGGTAAGTTGCTGCAGCATCTGTACACCCACCGAACAAGCGCCAGGCCCTGAGTACCACTAAAAAAGAAAAAGCTTTATATAATGGATAAATGCCATTATACATGCAAACGTACAGAATTTTTTTTAAAAGGTCAACCCTGATTTAAATCACAAACTTTTAGCAATTTCCAAGCTTGTTTTGCCCCACTGGGGGTGGGGGTGGGGACTACAGGTGTATGGGTAGAAATATACAGTGCCTCGCTGTGTGCCTTAAATTGCTCTATTAAAATGAGATCTTTGAAAACAAGACTCTCCAAGCTCTCAATGACCTGTGATCCTCAAAGGATCCTCCTATAGCTCTCCTCCTCCTCTTCCCCGCCCCACTTCTTCTACTCAGAGAGAGTGCACTCAACTCCGCTGGGATTTCTCTTGGGGAAAGTGAGTCGCTGCAGGAGGCTAGCTCCAAAACGTACTTCTTCTTACTTAGCAGACCAAAGCCTGCTGACGAGTAGGAGCAGCCCAGTTGCTTGGCCTTTCCCACCCATTTTGCTTACCTGAAGGAACCAAGAGACCGGCTCCAAGCAGGGGCACTTACTGTGTGCCATTGTGTGCACTTCATCACCACATCAGGTCTGGTAGCATGGAAGGGTTCTGAGTTCTCGACAGATGTTTTCTCCATTCATGTGTATGGATGACCACCTTCCCCATGGGCCTGATGATTCTCACTGCTTGTAGTCTGTGTCCTGCCTCTCATTAAATCGGCTAACCTGTGACCCACAGAACACTACCAGAATGGGCATGTGTGCTTCCACAGCCCAGCCCTCTGACCTCCACCCTGGCCCCTTGAACTGCTCGCTAGGAGAGGATCCAGACACTGCAGTAAGGACACTCCAGTGATGCCTTGAACTTACAGAGGAGACACTCACCAACTTTGATGAAGCCAGCTTGGAAACAAGTCTCCCAGCCCTTCAGGCCCGTGGACAACTGTAGTGCTAGCTTTTTATCCAACTCCAACTCCAACTATAGGGAAGATGCCAAGCTAAAAGCACCCAGAAACCATTCAAGATAGTAAATCCTTATTGTTGTTTTAAGCTCCTAAGTCTGGCAGCGGGGTGGGGTGGGGGAGCAATTTGCTTCCTCATGGTCTATATGAATATGATGATATTTGTGTTATTTTGGACACATGAGTAAATGGAGTCTCAGTGCAGTTTGGTAACCCAACAAGGTTATGGGGCAGGGGTGTGAACCCAGACCACCCAGGGTGGGAGCCTGACCTCTGCACCATTGGCCACTCTCCTCCATCCCCTACACTTGAGTCCTAGGTAACAGTTTCTAGTGAATGAACACACTTTCTATTACTGAACACAGAAATAAATCATGTGAGTGTGTATTTATAAGGAAGCCTATAAAAATAATGAATTTTTACAGTCTTTTTTATTGCCTGTAACTAATTTTGTGGAAAATGTTCATCTCCAAATCAAAGTAACATCATTATTTGTTCTATTTAGCTCCATCTTGTGAAATAATACAGAAGGGGGAAAAATGAAGGTTACCTCCTCCTTTCATTATTGTTGACATTTTGGTGAAAATTCATCTTCTAAACATCTATATATAAACAGGTCTCCAGAAGCTATCCTTATGTACAAGTCACATTTTGTTCATCTTTTTCACTGAGGGATATTATAAACATTTTTCACATCTATGAACATAAATCATTGTTAATGACCTTATGATTTTCAAGTGTACACTTGGGTGACATTTCATCATTCTATCTGGATATTTTATCTCAAATTTTCACTTTTATTATAAACCATGCTGTGTTGGAGTCCTATGTTTTATATATATATACATATATATGTCCTATGTTTTGCATATATATATATATATATATATATATATATAATATCTCCCCAGGATAAATTCCTAGAAGTAGAATGGCTGCTTCATGGGGGATTTTGGAAATGTGTGTATTTTCACCATTTTTCCAAGATGCTCTTTAGAAATAATATCCTGAGTTCTCTTGCAAACCCTAATGAAAATGACAGCTCTCCTTTGTAACTCGCACTGGAAACAATAAGTTCCAACACTCAGAGTGCCAGCACTAGAAATAGCAAGTTCCTCCTGTAGATTTAGTGGGTGTGCTGGTCTGCCCAGCCTCTGACATCCTGCTGATGAGGACTAGCTTAATCAGCATTCTGGCAAAGGCAGATAGACCTCTCAGACAAGGAAGACCCAGACTCATGCCTGCCACAAGGTTTTCTGTGCTGCTGTTTGGCTTCTAACATAGCTATCCAACTGTTTGAGCAAATTGTTTCAACATTGAATTATATGTATGATATTTAGCATTATAAAGTCATATATAACATATAGTATCATAATAGTGTTATAAACATTAAATTTATACATTATATAACATAGGATAGTGTTATATGTAAAATATATATAAATATGAATGTGTAAATACATAGTCTGCATAAGTATCTAAATATACATAATATAAATTTGTATATATTATATATCCAATATATATGTGTAAAATATATACATATTACATCATATAGTATTTAAATATATGTGAGTGTATATAATATATAATATTCAGTATTATATATAAATATATGTATGTATGCATATGTAATAATATAATATTCCCAAACACAGGGTCCTGGATTCTGTTTGTGGATCATAGGACAGACTCACCTCTTGCCAATCTCCCCTGCTCTTATGGGATGGAGAACATATTACCAGTACAGAGCCTCAGCTCACAAATCTGTAAGATAGGGTCAGTGACCAAGGTTTGAGGCCTGAGAATGTCATGGGGCTAAGGTGAGGCTCTAATGATGATGATGGGTGTCTAGGGGTGGGGGGGAATCTAAACATGGCTCGACTCACAAGGGAACTGGGGTTTGTCAGTGTGACTTGGGGTGGGGTTTGGGGTAACAAGTTCTGACAAAGTCAAGGCTGTCTCTTGTGGAAAGTTCCTCCCTGGCCGAGGCCTGGATTTTTGTGGTTCCCAGGCTTAAGCCAGGTCCGTCTGAATTCCTGCATTTCCTGACACCAGCAGAACTCTAACATGGATGTGGAGGATTGTTTCTTTCCTGCTTTCTAGAGACCTTGCTTTTCAGACAACCTAATCATCTCCTCTCACTCCAGCCCCGCCCTCTCTGCTTGTTTCTCTCTGCTGACTTTCTCAAGATAGTAGTTGGAGTTGGCCAATGGCCCCAAACAGGCCATTTTGCTGCCCTCCACTTTTGCTGCCCTCCACTGGCTCGGGGTAAATATGACATCGTAAAAGCTGAGCAAACCAAGATGTTCTTGCTGTCTCTTTACTGCCCTACAGCTTCAAGGGCCCTGCTTGGTTTGGGTGCTGTCTTTGCAGGTCAGTGCCTGAAAACCACTGAAGGTATGGGGCAGATGAAGGAAGAACAGAAGATAGATGGAGTAGCAGCTGTCTGCCCGGTGCACGCTGTACATTTGGCATGCTGTTGGTGATGGTCAAGCTGTACAGAGCACTTGCTCTGCCGTTCTGATTTACTCCTTGGTCTGGGCTGCAGCAAGAGTTGGTTGTCCTCTTACAGCGCAGGAAGCTGAGACATGGAGCAGTGGATCGTCTCATCCAACATCACGCCACATGGGACACAAGAGGCAGAAGCAGGATTTGAACCCAGCTCCGCCAGCGCCGGAGTCTGGTGCTTCTTCAGACTCCCTCTTACCATTTACATTCCAGGAACAATATTTGAACCGAAAATAGGACTGCCTCAAAGTTTCTGGAGCCAAAATTATTTTAATTTTATGGCTGGGAAAGATGTAAACTTAGATTTTCAGCAGACCAAAGATGATAAAGTATGCATTTGTCAAATAAAATTCTTTGCTGTGATTAAGTAAATCATTCCTTGGCCTTGTAAAAAATTAGGCCTCACTTGAACTGTTTTCACTCGGCCCTTTGCTAATATTTCTGTTATCTCCATTAGGGATTACAATGATGGATGCCCTTTTATTTGCCTCGTTAAGCACCTCGGTGAATGTGTGAACACACAAAGAGCTTCATAATTCATGGAAATGAAGCAACATGGAAAGAAGAAAGAGCTAGAGAGGCTGACAGATGAGCGTTAGCGTTCTGGCTGTGCCACTTGCAAGCTCTGCAATCTCAGCTTCTCTGGGTCTCTTTCCCAGTGTGCAAAACACAGATAACAGTACTCATTGCTATGGGTGATTTAAAAATGGGGTATAATGGCATGCTAGCCCTTGGCCAGTAGAGTTCCAGCTATTGAAGTGAGTGTAATAAAATGTCCTAGAATTGTTGGAACAGCGCCCAAAGTGCCCAGTTGTTTTATGACAGTGCCCAGGGCTCACCACTGCAAGAATATATCTGGGTCCTACTGTCCAGTGGGCCTTAGCTTCTGATGTTCTTGTGTCCCTGTTAGAAATAGCCCAGGCCGTAGGCAGATGAAACACAGCAGTGGTCGTACCTGTTGTGATCCTTTGGGCTGCAAGTTACAGAAGGTCCACATGTCTATCATAAACATTTTAAGGAACTGGCATAGTAGCTAATGCCTGTAATTCCAGCCAGAGATTGGTGGGATGTCATTTTCAGGCCAGAAAGGGATATGACAGAAGTAGGTATGTGTCTGAACTAGCAAACCAGGAGTGGTGGCTCAGCCTATAATTCCAACTGCATGGTAGACATACGAAGTAGAATGCATGAGGCAAGCCTGTGTGTAAGAACCAGGTCACTTATTTGAAAAAGTAAGCAAAAATGGTGAGAGGCATGGCTCAAGTTGTCGAGCACCAGCATCCTCAGGTTCAGTGAGTGCAGGATTACTTTAGTAAGTTTTCCCAACCATCCCATTCTGAGATTCTTTGCTTTTCACCCTGAGTTGTCAGCCTGCCACTGTTAGGCTGGCTCCTTCATGGTCCCAAGATGGCTGCATTCCTCCAGAGCTCTGTTCATTGCAAAATTAGAAGGCCAGAAAAAGGAAGAAGGGTCCATCCTCTTCACAGCTCATTTGATTTGATTTGATTTTAATTTTTTATTTTTTGTCGGTCATGGGGCCTGAACTCTGGGCCTGGGCGCTGTCCCTCAGCTCTTCAGCTCAAGGCCAGCACTCTACCATTTGAGCCACAGTGCTACTTCTGTCTTTTTCTGCTTATGTGGTGCTGAGGAATCGAACCCAGGGCCTCACGCATGCAAGGCAAGCGCTCTACCACTGAGCCACCTTCCCAGCTCTCCCTCTCCCCATTTCATTTTAAAAGAAAGAGAAAAGAACTCCACAAAGACTTCTTATTCTTCTGCCGGATAGAATTTTATCAAATGGTTACTGTAGACCAATGATTAGGGCCAATGACTCTCAGCTCTGGCTTGGAGCAGATGGGGAGCCCCTAAGAAGGTATGTTGATATCTACCTCTCATCCTTCCTTACAGGTGATGTAATTGGGCCTAATTGGAGCCCTGTTTCACAAGCACGTTTGCGTGTATGTGTACTTGTGCACACTCTGGGGAGCTTCAATGGCTTATCTTGGATTAGGGCCCTTGTTTAGACTGTCCACGTCTCACCCCTTGTGTGTGTGTTGGGGGGAGGGGTTGTGTTTTAGTCTTCACTGACAATCACATTGTAGAGAGTGGAGCATGGCTGGGAGGTAGATATCCAAAAGGTTCTGCCAACACAGCTGCCAGCCATCAGGAGCCTAGGAAGGCCTGGGAAAGAAGAAATGAGACTCCTCACTGGAGAGCCAACCTTCCGGTTTCACTCCGGCAAGGAAGGAGACTTCCTGCAGCTCTGAAAGGAAGTGAATCCGTACACTTGCTCTGTATTGGAATGCAGCTTCTAGGATGGAACTACAGATACACAGACACACGGTCTGTCTCTATGAGCCTGTTTTTTCAACAAGCTCTCTGGTTGAGGGTTTTGTTTGTGTGTGTGTGTGCTTGTCCTGGGCCTTGAACTCAGGGCCTGGGTATTGTTGCTGAGCTGCTTTTGCTCAAGGCTACACCCAGCCATTTGAGCCATAGTTCCACTTCTGGATTTTGGAGAGATGTAACGGACAGGTGTTCATCGAGCGGCCTTTAGAGCCTGTGAGGGAAGGCCAGGGGCCAGGGGCCTGACTGTGTGTGGTGATGGTGCCAGCAGGAGCAGTACGCTGTCCACACCTGCGGATGGTTTGCAGATGCCACGTAGCCGGCCCCAGAATGAATGTGGAATGATTCGTGATGGACTCAGGACAGGTGGTTAATTGAAGGTAAGTCTCACAGACTTTCCTATCTTGACTGGCTTTGAACTATGATCCTAGTTCTCAGCCTCCTGAGTAGCTAGGTGTGAGCCCCTGGTGCCTGGCTGGGTCATGTTTTTATTACTGTATATTCTACAGTGTGGGAGATTTCATTGATAATCCCATACATGCAAATAATATACTAGTTGATTTGTCTGTGTACTGCCAATCCTAACTACTGTTGCCCTCCTCCCCTCCGGGGCAGGCCCACATTACTCATAGGAAGGTTAGGAGAGCTTGGGTTAGGCCACAGGTGAGAAGAATATGTGTTAAAGGCTGGCTTCTGTGGCTTGAATGAGCCTTGCAAGTGCAGGGTGAAAGTTCGTTGCCATGGTGGCAGTGCAGATGACTAGATCGCGACGGCTTCCCCCTCATGGACGGCTTCCCCAGAGAGCAGCTTCCTGATAACAAGGCTGCTTTGCTCTCGCGTCCCCACTTGTCCCTTGGCTTCCACTCAGCAATGACATGGCACCGGGTCCTTGCTGCTGCTGGCACTGGACCGCTGCACCGCCTATCCTCCAGAATCACAAGCGAATCAACCTGTATTCTATAGAAATCATCCATCCTTTGGTTCTCTGTGATAGCAGCCTAACTAGAGCCAGACCCCACAGAGCTGAGTGAACTCGACCTGCAGCCTCACCGCTGTGGTTCAGTCGCTGCCCCGAAAGAGAGTAATATCTACTTCTTAGAGTAGTAAATGAGGCCAAGAAGTGAGGGCCATTGACATAAACGACGGCACTTGCGCTGCCCATTAACTTGGCTGGGGGCAGATTCTTCTAATTGGGATCAGAAATGTAATCAGGGTGGCCCTGGGGTCACCCCACCTAGTTAAGACCTCAAATCTTGGCTGACGTTTCATTTGACTGTGCCTCTGATTGGAGCCATTCAGTAAGGCGCCGTAGGTAGCGATGCATGGCATGTTTTCTGTCTATTTGGGGGATAGTGAAGCGTGAGCTGTGGCTGTATTCTAGGTGCTTAACTGCTTAATGGAAGCCGTGGGCATGGCCAGCCTCCTCCCTGTCAACCCGGTGGCCTCTATATCTGCCTACCGTCCAGGAAGAGAGCCAAGTGTAAACTAACTGCTCATGTAAATGGGCTGTCAGGTCACTCAACCAATATGTGATAGTTAACCTGTTAAAACCAGCAAGGTCTCCCCATTTGTAAACACTCCTTGATAAGCTCTTTATAACATACACAACCCAGGAAAATGAATGGTACCCCACCAGCTGGCTGCCAACTCCACTGTTTGTCCAGATAACCTCTCAATTCAGCTCAGCTCAAATCCTTGAGCCCTTTGGCCCCAGAGAGCTCAGATCTGCGGTGCCTTGGGTGGTAGTCTGGGATTCCAAGGAGCATCAGCAGAGGTCTTTGAGCTTACACAGGCTGAGAGAGTGGTCTGGGATAGCTTAGCTACTGCCTGGTGCCAGTGACAATCCTGGATTAAAATTCAGACAACACCAGACTTGAACCTTGTTCCTAAACTTCTCCCTGCTTGGCTTTGGTGAGTTAAAGAGTCTCATTCTGTAAGCACTTAGCACATAGATCTAACTCCATGTACTTGATAAAAGAGTGTGAGAAGGAGGAGAAAGGCTACATAGACAGGGTAGGTGGCCTTGCCTGCCTGCATGTCCAGTGGAGTGAAAGAGAAGCTGGGAGCCGAGCTCACCCCCGGGGTCGGCTGGCCTCCCAGGCCACAGATACCTTGGCTTATTACACTGTCGGCATGTCCCCCCTGCTTTCTGACTTCAGGATCCACGCCCTGTGAAGTAGAGTTCCATCCTACTTACCCAGCAAGCTGACTCTGCTTTCTCTAGATCCATTCCAACATAGGAGGAGAGGATCTCCTAGAGGAGAGATCTGGTCCTTCTCCAAGGTTTTACTTCCCTTGCTCCCCTCTCTCCCAGAATCCAGCACAGGGCCCTAGACTTAATACTACTAAAATTAGTGCTTAGTTCTTACCGTGGGTTTCTTTCCTCCGCCTCATCCTTAAATGGAAGCGCAGAGAACATTCATTGTGATTTACTTTCTCTAGCCAAGTTAGTCAGCTCCAGAGCAAATCCTTCTCTAGGACTACCAGACTGAAGAATGAACTAGAGGCTCGGGAGTGAGAGGTAGAGCCAGGCTGTCTCCATGGCGTTTGCTTACGCGTTCCAAACACCGTCTGTCCTCGAGGATCAGCCTCCTGGGAAGCATTCCACCAGGCTCTTATTTGGGCTGAGGATTAGATCGATCTGTCTTCTCAGATCCAAAGAGGTGGCCTTACAATTGACTACCTTCTTGGGATCTGTGTCAGGGGTGTCCTGTTTCCTTTCTTTTCTTTTCTTCATCTCTGCTCCCCTTCACTTTCTTTCTGACTCTATAGTTTTCTAAAGTACAGATTGTGTGTGTGTGTGTGTGTGTGTGTGTGTGTGTGTGTGAGAGAGAGAGAGAGAGAGAGAGAGAGAGAGAGAGAGAGAGACAGAGACAGAGACAGAGACAGAGACAGAGACAGAGACAGAGAGAGATTTCTTGCCTATGTTCTTTTCCCACAGACTATGTTCTAAATCCATTCCTCTCACATCTTCAACTTGAAAGCCTAAAGAGATGCACCTTTTTTTTTTCTTTTTTCTTGTGTTCTATATAACTCCCTAAAGAAATAGGTAGGTGCTATGGCAGAAGGAAGGATGTGGAGAATCCCAGTGTGTAACTCCCCCCTCCCCCCAACAGAGCAAGATGCGGAGCTCTGGAAGCTGTGAGCATGGCAACATCACAGTCCACTGCGAGATGGACCAGACAGACAGGTGTTCATCGAGTTGCCTTCAGAGCCTGTGAGGGAAGGCCAGAGGCCAGAGGCCTGACTGTGTGTATTGATGGTGTGAGCTGTAGCAGTACTCTGTGCACACACACCTATGGATGGTTTGGGGAGGCCATGTAGTGGCCCCCAGAACGCAGGTGGGATGATTTATGATGGACGCAGGACAGTGCTGCTAAGATCCCTGCCACGGGTGTCCTTTTTCTTGTTCCCTACATTCCAGGCACTTTCCTGCTGGGTAGAAGAAGCATGTCCGATGAGACCAAAGTCACATGGTCATCTCTGGACTGCAAGGTGAGCCAGGACACCTAATGTAGGTGATTATCAGTGAGTAGGAGATGGAAAAGAGGATAGACAATGAAGGTCATGATGCTTCTGTGTTTCCGTATTTGATCTTCTGGCCATGTAATGAGAGCTTCCTGCTCTGGAATATCACCCCTTTGGCCTGACACTCCCTAACTCCCCCATTTCTCTCTCCTCACCTCCATGTTACATCCCAGGGAATTCTGGCTCCCAGCTCCTTTCTAAAGTGGGTCCTACAGAGTCTCCCTGAGGGCTCATGGAGGCCTTTCTCAAAAGCGTGTCTTCGGTGTCTGCACCCCTTCAACCTTCCTGTTTTCCTCAGCCTCTTGTCTCCTCGCACCTGTCTTCCTCACTCACCTCACCTGGTTCTCTAAGGATCTTGTTATTGGCTCCTTTGCTATGCTAGACTTTCTTCCATTCTCAGTTTTAGCCACTCTCACTTTACGAGGGTACTCCAGTGTATCAGAGACAGAGACGGTAGGATATGCTCATGTAGAAATGTACATGAGTGGATCGCTTGTAAAATTGGCTCATGTGATGATGGAGGCCAACTCCCAAGATGTTCTGTCTTCAAGCTGAGGGATTCAGCATGTTGGTAGTATAACCTGGGTCAGGGCTAAAGACTTCAGCAAAGGATGGTGTAAGTCCTAGAGCAGGTGGCGTCAAGGCCAATGACCAGGAGTCCTTGGAGGCATGATGGCGGCACATAATGGATGTCCCAGGTCAAGCAGGAGAGTTTGGCATTTCATTGCCTCTTCTGTGCGGATCTCAATCAGCTGGCTGGTGTCCACCCACATTGGTGGGAGCCCATCTTCTTAATTCAGTCTGCTCAACCAAATTATAATTTCTTCTGGAAACATCCTCTCAGACACAGCCAGAAAGAATGTTTTTTGCCAGAATCCAGGGCATCCCTCACTTACTGAAGTAGACATATAAAATTAACCATCATACTTGGTGAATTACTAACTTCCAAAACTGGGATTTCTGACTCTTAATCCTTTTTGGTTCTCTTATTTCGCAACACTTGTCAAGAGCCTTGTGTGTGTTGGGATTTTTCTCTAGATAGATTCCCAGATAAATCAGCCATAGGCATCCACAAAGATGTGCCTGTCTGTTGGCCATGGTAAACCCCCATCTAGTGAGGTACACTTGTATGGACCTCATTCCATAGTCCCCTTTCTTCTCCACCTGTGCTGAACTTCCAGCACCATAGCTACCTACCGGAACCAGCAACTCAGATATTGCGTTAGCCCTAATCCCAGACCCCATGTACTGTGGTTCTGTTGACAAATCGTTCTGAGTCTTATGGCAGTCACCTGACCTCTCACCACTGCTCTGTCCTTGGTCTGTCTCTCCTGTCCTCTCTTGTGCAGTTAGTGAATGCGATTTAGGGCATCCAGGATGCTTCTGAAACACAAACAGGCCTATGTTCTCCTCTGACTAAAACCTCTGATGGCTTTCCAGTGTGTATGGCATTAAGTCCACATACCTTAGTATACTATGCAGGTACTCTGCAGATCCTGGCCCTTGCTTTCCTTACTAGCTATTTTTCTACCATTATGGGTATTACACTTTAAGTGTTATAAGTCAGTTGGGGCTGCTTGCAGTTTAATTACTTGATTGTCTCGAAGGTGTATTACTTCCTTGTCTGTAATCCTGCTCTACTCCACACTCACCAAGTTCTATTTTCCTTATGTCTAATCTCACCAACGTCTCCTGCAGAAGCTTTGCCCGATTGCTCCCTCCCAATGTCTCCAGCCTGTCACCCCAGGTTCCGTGTCACCCTAGCATCCTGTATATGTCCTTTGTGCTACACATGCCACTTTATCGATTCACATGTCTTTCTGCCTTGGGAATTCAAATAAACATGGAATATATTTATTTTTTAAAAGAACCTCATATATATGCCTTGCCATATCATGCTATTCAAAGTAATTGTGAAGTTCCTCATTATAAAACCAGGAGAAAAGCATCTCTTCAGGGTCACCCGAGGTTCCTCAACTGGATGAATAATTTGAATTTTACCTTTGACTTCCTGACCTTGTTCCACTGGGTGTGAGACCACAGCAAAGCTCCCAGAATTTCAAGGCAGTGGACAGACTCTGCCCAACAGATTAATTTTAGAGTCATTGAAATTCTGCCAGCTTTTGGGGGGAAATGATTGGGAGCCAGGCTGACAACCAGCAGAGGAGGAAATTACTCTCTGTCTGTTTCGAGATGAGAGAGTTGTAACCACGGTGCCTCCCCCCGTGATGCTGTTCAAAACACATAAATTTAATACTTTTATGAAATCCAATCTTCTAACCATAAGTGTTCCAGGGCTTGCTTTGATGTGTAGGGAAAGCAGCCTGCTGCCATGGTCCTTTCCATGGGGAGGATGCCATCTTGCTCATGAGCTGGGCACCTCTCGATTCTCTGAAAGAGCAGTCTTTTGTTCAAATAACTCAGCAAACATTTACCCAGTGCCTACCTTGTTCAAATGCATTGTGTTGCTGGAGAATGAACACAGATTTCCGAAGGAGTAGAAACTGGGTTCAGATCTTGTCTTGGTCTCTAACTGGTCAACGAGCATTGATATACCCCATGGTTCCTCTGAATGTGTTTCACCACCTATGAAATGGTGCTGGGAGATTTAGCTTTAAGGAAAACTGAGGTAGACTATGAAGGAGCTTGCCTGGCTACATGTCTAGTATCTAAATGTCTATTTAAGAAACTAGGAGAGTCTAGTTTTGTGTAATTTGAGTTGATATGATGTCATAGTTCTTATCATGCCACAAGTAATGTGCTCAGACAGAAGACTTTAAAAACCACTGGGCAGATATTTGGCTCAAAAAAATAGAACTACCCTGTGTATAAATAATCTCACTACCGGATACATGCAATGAGGGCGCTGTGTTCTATGCACTCCCATGATCCTTTGGGCACATTCACTCCCATGATTCTTTGCCCAAGGCAGCTGGCCTGGCTGCAGTCCCGTCCCGTCCAACTGTTGTCTAGATTGCTGGCTTCCAGATGGTGGATGCCTTAGACTTGTCTCATTCTAACTTGTTACACTTTTGTGACAGCTACCCTGTGACTAGCTAGGCTCGAGCCCTATGCTTGGAACTCAGGGCCTGTCTGAAAGTTCACATACACAAGCCATCCCCAGATTCACTCTACTCTTGTCAACATACACTTTTCTGGTTATGCATAAAGAAGAACCAAAAAACCCTCTTTCCTTGGGCATCATCCTACCCAGATGATCTTATTTCTCTTCCTTACTAAATTATTCTCTAGGTGTTCCATTGTTTTTCTATCACTATCAGTTGATCAGGCTCAGACTGAGATCTTGACATGGTATTTTGCAGAGAAAATCCACTATATTACCAGTTTCATTTACTCTTATATTAGTTTTTTTTTTTTTTTTGTCAGTCATGGGTCTTGAACTCTGGGCTTGGGTGCTGTTCTTGAGCTCTTCAGCTCAAGGCAAGCACTCTACCGCTTGAGCCACAGCGCCACTTCCGGTTTTCTAGTGGTTTATTGGAGATAAGAGTCTTATGAACTTTCCTGCCCAGACTGGCTTTGAACAGCGATCCTCAGATCTCAGCCTCCTGAGAAGCTAGGATTATAGGCGTGAGCCACTGGTGCCTGGCTAGATTAGTTTTGTTTTTTTTAAATGGCAAGATCTAAGTCTTACTCCTCTGACGAGAGAGTGAAGGCCAACGCACATTAGGCATTTTATCTTAAAATGTCCTGCTATTTTTTAATCTTTTTTTTGTCCTGCTATTTTTTTTTTTTTTTGTCGGTTGTGGGGCTTGAACTCTGGGCCTGGGTGCTGTCCCTCAGCTCTTCAGCTCAAGGCGAGCGCTCTACCACTTGAGCTACAGCGCCACTTCCGGTTTTCTGGTGGTTTATTGGAGATAGGAGTCTCACGGTCTTTCCTGCCCGGGCTGGCTTTGAACCGCGATCCTCAGATCTCAGCCTCCCAAGTAGCTAGGATTACAGGCGTGAGCCACCAGCACCCGGCTTTTGTCCTGCTATTTTTTAAATAGATTTATTTTTGTCAGTTTTGGGGCTTGACCTCAGGACCTGGGCACTGTCCCTGAGCTCTTCTGTTCAAGGCCAATGCTCTAGACTTTGAGCCACAGCTCCATTTCTGATTTTTGAGTGGTTAATTGGAGATAAAGAGTCTCACAGGGATTTTCCCAACTGGCTTCAAGCCATGATCCTCAGATTTCTGCCTCCTGAGTAGCTAGGATTACAGTTGTAAGCCACCTGTACCAGCCTATATAGACATCTCAACACACTCATTTTTCCAATGCTCTTTAGGTAATTATTGATGAGCATAGAAAATGTGTTTGGACTCTTCATGTAATAACTAAAAGAGCAGCCACTGAAAGGTATGTGATATGTATCTTATTCTGACTTCTATTTGGACAATTCCTTGGATGGAGAAGAAACCCGGGACCTGCAGAGGGGGGTATAGTGGGCAAAGATTTGTGCTCACAGAAGAGATATTTCCTTCTAAAAATATATATTTCCTTTAAAAAAAATCAACAACTGGGCTTAAAATTTCATCATAATTAACCATAGGACTGGTTAAATGACAGATCTGCCAGGGGAAGGACCATTTGAAGCCCATCCAAGCTTTTCATTTTATAAATAGGGAAACCTCTCAGATGGGGCAAAATAACCCAAGTTTCAATAGGCATGAAGTTGTAAGAGCCACACGCTGCTGATGCACGCGCACAAAATACACATGCACCTGACACATAGTGACCAGATGGTTCCATGCAGGTCATTCCAGATCATCGTCTGGATCCTCAGACTGTTTGCTGGTGGCTGTTACTGCCTTGTAGAGGCCCCTGGTATGTACATTTCCAAGGTCTAACATATGTGGCAGATACTTTCCTAAACATCCTGGGAAGTACAGAGGTGAATTAGACTTGCATCTTGTATTCATGAAGAATCTTGGCAAGCTAGTTGGGGCTTGTATCTGAGTCCTGACGGGAGGTCAGAGCAGCTGCTCTGTGTGCTGCTAGCACTGTGAGGAGCTTAGATGGTGTCAGGCTCTGGGCTAAGGCTTTATGAGCATGAAGGCTACCCACAGATTCATATATTAGCAACTTCTTTCATACAACTAAGCTATTGGACAAGTACAGTCATCAACTCAGTTTTGCAAATGAAGAAAATCCCACCGGCTAAGTGAATTGCTTAAGAGCTAGTGAGCAGTGGCGGTTCTAGTCAATATCTGAAGTCTGGATGCCTAATTAACACAATAAATGGAAATGAGTGACTCTAGAATTCGATTGAGGATCTGTCTAGCTTCCATGTCAGAGGAAGGTGGCAGTTGGGATTGGGACCTGGTGGGTCAAGCAGAGTGGCAGGAGGAACGCACTCCTTAGCAAGTGTGTCCTTTATGTCATCCTTTACGTGCTGGGCTGCTCTCTATCCACGCAGCCGCGAGCCACACAACTGCTACCCAACCCGGGAAGTGTGGGCTTGTGTGACTGAAGAACTAGACCTCCAATTTTCCCTCATGTAAACGTACGGTGGGGCATGTGACCAGAGGCTGCCATATTGGCCAGCATAGACCTAGGGAGCGTTAGTCCCTGGCTGAAGGGTCATGGAGCGCTGAGAGCCCTTCTTCTAAGAGATGAGTGGGCTGAGTGTGGGACAAAGAGCCGGAGAGGCGGGAGAAGGGAGGCCAGGGCTGTCAGGTCATCAATGTCATGAGGAGAAGCAAGCTTTGCTTTAATTTTAATTCATTACTTGATTTTTATTTTGCATATGCTCGAGCGTGGCTGTGCTAAGGACATGTTTTAACACCGAGGTGTACCACAGCCCCAGGGCTAACTAGCTTTCTTTCTTTCTCTTTCTCTCTCTTTTTTTACTCTCTTTTCTCTCCTTCCCTCCCTTCTGGGGTTTACACTCAGAACTTCAGGCTTGCTGGGCAAGTGCTGTGTCCCACCTGAACCACACCCCAATCTGTTTGCTTTCATTATTATTATTATTATTATTATTATTATTATTATTATTATTGTTAGGTAGGATCTGCTTTTCCTTAGGTCAAGCTGGATCCTCCTACCTCTGCCCCCTGTGTATCTAGGACTGTAGATGTAGAATGATTATGTTCCTCCAGTCTTGAGTTTTAAAGGCAGTAGAACATGGTCAAAATTCTGACTTGGGGAATAATTTGATAAGCCATGTGCTAAGGGAAGAAAGAAAGGTCAGGATGATTTGGAGAAGGGGCGGGATAAGTAGGAGAGCCTAGAGGTATTGCATTCAAATTCTTTCTGAAGAATTTTAGAACTTACTTAAAAATGACTACATGAACTGAGGAAAAATAATGAGACAACCTATAAAGGCTGTACAATGTCTTCCCTTTCCTCTTGTATTCGGTTCCCCTTCTTTCTTTTCTCCTCTCTTCCCCACACCTTCTTCTCTTCTCTTCCATTCCCTTCCCTCTAAGATAGAGGTCCTGCTGTATTGCCCAGACTGGCTTAGAACTGCTGAGCTCAAGTCATTTTTCTGCCTCTGCCTCTAGAGTACCTGTGCTTGTGCTACTGCACCCTGTCTGTTTTTAATTCTTTTGCACAATGTCATCTTGTTTGCTGTCATTATGGGCATTAATTTGTAGCATAGGCTGTTTGTTTCAAGAATCCAGCTTGAGAGGGCTTCAGCAACAACAGAAAGATGGCGAGGTAGCTCCTGGGATCCAAGAACCATGGGGCTCTGGAGGGCATAGAGCCAAGAACTGGAGAATGTGCAGGCCTCCTCTCATCTCCATTTTTCTCTACAGCTAGTGTGTTCTCCCTCACTGGGTGCTTGCCCATCTTCTCTGCAGCATGATGGAACCATGATGACTGTACTCAAGGTCGTACATTTGCATCTCCTTAGTTCCAACCACATGCAAAGACAACCCCTTGTCTCAGAGTCTGGGTTTGGAAACAAGGAGCTTGGGGGCAGGTGTCTGCCTGGTTTCAGCAGCCGCAGCCAGAGATGTAGTCACACATGGCCGCAGGGACAGCCAGGTGAGATCGATTCTCCACGATAGCACACCGTTGCTGTCTGTGCAGAAGCACATAAGCATGTGCCACACTATGCTTTTGCTGCTCCCATGTGAAAATGTTGACTGAGCTTGGGTCCCCGTTGAGAAATGAAGAACTGACAGGCACTAATGCCTACAATAAACACAGACAGGAGTTTAAACATTAGAGTTGGCAGTCGGAATGCAAACACAGCCCAGACTGGTCTGCTCTGCTAATTGTTCTTTCCTGCTGAGCTCATTAGCTTCCCTGTGGCCCAAGTTTTGTAGCATGTACTTTGCTCACAGAAGCAGCACTTTCTCCTGGTTAGGACACAGCAACTCTGTTCTCTGTGTATAGGACATTGAAAGCTACAGGCATTTAATGGCTTAATGCTCAGCCTAAGACCTTAGATGATTTGTTCTTTTGCAACATAATGATAAAAAACATAGGAAAGAATTCCAAATCTGAGATCCCTTCTCACATTCTTGACTAGCTTTTGAAAAGGTGCTGAAACTTAATTGCATAGTAATAATGAACGTAATCCGACATTTGGAGACAATAGCGACCTCTCCAGTCAAACTATCTCAAAACTCCACCTTATTTTGGAGAACACGATCCCCGTGCCACTTTGGATGGTTCCTAACTTTCAGAGCACCAGCTAAAAAGAGTGCTATAGTTGCCACTTACACATCTAACAATGTATTTTTAAAAAATAAAGCAATATAGCTTAGCTGGTTGTGGAGGTGGATAGCTAATCTCAGCGCTCTGAAACAGGAGGTTAGCTTGACCTACATAGCAAGACCCTTATCTCAAACCTCTGCCCCTTCCCACCAAAAGGAATGTAGGTTTTCAGGGTATGAGCTCTGCAAGTGTGCTAGGAAGGGCCAGGCTGGAGGGTGAAGGTCAAAGTTAGAGGACCTGTGTTTCACCCTGCCATATTCACAGGTAGGCCACACATACTTCGAATCAACTTAATTCTCTGTCCAGTCTTTACAAATGGTTTATTTAGTCCTTCCGCAAATGCTTTTTGAGCATCTCCTGTATGCTGGCAGACACGTCCTAAGAAGCGGGAATTACCGGGCAAAATGATTAGATCCTTTTCTCCCTTGTGCTTTCAACTCTAATGTGTGGTAGAAGGATAGTGTAAGGCAGACCACAAGTGATAAATAGATAAAGAGATAATTAAATGCTGGCATGTTGATTCTTTTTATTTTTTATTGTCAGTCATGGGGCTTGAACTCTGGGATTGGGCCAGCTCAAGGCGAGCGCTCTACCACTTGAGCCACAGCACCACTTCCGGTTTTCTAGTGGTTTATTGGAGATAAGAGTCTCATGGACTTTCCTGCCCTGGTTGGCTTTGAATGGCGACCCTCAGATCTCAGCCTGAGTAGCTAGGATGACAGGCGTGAGCCACTGGCGCCCGGCTTGGCACGTTAATTCTGAAGGCGGGGAAGGACTTTTCTCAGTAGAAGGGAAGCGGGTTGTACTTCAGACATGGTCTGCAGGGTTGGACTCACCGTGAAGTTGCTTTTTGAGCTGAGACTTTCGAGGATCTGTGGACATCAGTGGCTGTGGAGGGGAGAGAGGCAGGACCATCAGCTGCATCAAGGAGGCCGACGTCACCGCGATGAGCGAGCAAGATGGAGAATCCAGAATGAAACCAGGGTAGGAGCTATTGGTGTTACTATTCCACGCGTACTTGAAAAGGAAGTATACTGTGACATCGATGGCTGGAGTAAACGCCAGTTAGGTTAAGTCAGTTAATGGTTTCGTTCAACCAATGAAAGGTGCAAGCAGATGGGTGGCAAGATGCTGGTCCTTACCAGGACAGGGCAGGTCCTCTGACCAGGGGCAGAGTTCCTAGAGGTTAAGGAGGATTCCGTCTCCATGATGCTGCCTCTCTCGGTCATCAGGAGGCCCCGCGTGTCCAGTGTGGCACTCGTGTCTGGTCAGCAGGTGGTGTTCACGTGCGTACTGCAACGTACCCCATCCTCACTGGGACATCTTCAGGCCTCGCAACGCCCTGTGTTCACGGTGACTCTCCTCTTCATAATGACTGGTACGGACTTGCCTTTCTCAGAATTCTGAATAGGCTTTTGACTACTCTGGACGCTCCTCCTCACCAAGAACACTTGAGTTTTTGGACAACTTGCTTGTCAGAGCTGTGGTTGGTTTTCCCTAATACCGAGTAAATCAATTTTGTTCTGCCATTCCCCTGCAACATCTTCCCATAGAACCGCGGCATGGAAGTCAGCAAAGCCTCCCCTGTGTACTGAGCCCTGCAAAGCAGTCAGGACTCACAGCTGAGGAAGGTTCAAGGCGTTTGCCACACTCTAAGGAACATTTCATCACGCGTGTATCTCCTACTAGCCCGGGCCCTTCCAGATCTCTGTTTCCCTAATGCCCACAGACCTCTGGCTTCTAATGTTTCTGTTCCAAGCATCTCATGTTAGAGAGGACCCAGAACAGAGGCCAAAAGATTTGACAGTCAAGTCCTGCAAAGCATTGGCCTTTCCTCTTGGGGGCTTCTGGGTCAGCAGGAGATCTGAGGACTCTGAATGTGATTAAAAAATCCCAACCACACCTTATAGTCAGCGGGATTAAAGGAATTCCTCTGTGTTGGCGAATTGTGCCTAGATTCCTGTATTAGAAGAATTCATTTAAGAGCTCATGGAATTAATCCATGATATATCCCAATGCCCATATATTAGGTATATATTTGCTCGTATTGGGCGTGGAACTCAGGGCCTCACGCTTGTTTAGCTTGCAAGAACTCACTGGAGCCCTACCACTGAAGCTGCTCTTCCAGCCCAGTTTTTGGAGATGGAGTCTCATCAACTCTTTTGTTCAGACTTTCCTAAACCATGATTCTCCCTCCAGATGTTAGCTTGCTGAGTAGTTAAGATTATTGACATGAGCCACAAGTACCCAAATAATTGTTACTTTGTTTTTGAACATACACTAGAAAAAAAAATAAATCGAAGGCCTGCGCGCTTTGAGATTATTATTGCTTAACAAAATGTGCCAGTATAAAGACAAACATTAGATAATCATGGTTTGGCGAACAGGACAGGCGGTGAGAAGGAACGATGCGATTGCTGGTGGAACACGATGAGTGCGGCTCACTTGGTTTATAGAACCAGGCTGGGAATGGTGCTGCTCCAGGTCTCACAGCCTGACAGGCAACCCACCCACAGCAATTACGTCTGTGGCCACCCTGCCCTGGTGTCTAGGAGGAGAACTCGCTGCTTGTGCTCCTAGCTCCAGGTGGCTGTAGAGAAGGACAGACTGAGAGTTGGAATTTGGGTTTGGGCATCATGTGGCCCATTTGGAGCTGCCGAAGAGTGTGGGATCTAAAGAGGAAACCAAAGGGAACAGAGGAGGACTGGCTCTGATAATAAGCCTTCAGTTCAGTCTGGGCTGCGGGCACTGGTGGGTGGCCTCCTCGGGTTGGCGCTTCTCTGTGAGGGACAGGGTGGAAGCTTTGCTTCAGAGCCTCCGGCCCTTAGCTCTGCAGTGGTGCGAGGGAGACCCTGCTAACAGAAAAGGGCCAAGGAAGGGACTTGGTGGGGTTTTTTTCATCCATATCCAGACAGTGTCTCTCTTACACCACGTAGTACTCTTTGGTTCCTTTGGACTGGAGGGATGTTTTCATCCTGCTGGGAGACTTTTCTTTTGGAATGGAAATGGAAGGGGTAGAAAAAGAACCCCAGTATCCTCTGTGTGTTGTGTTCCACCCCCACCATCGCCAAAGACGGCAGCAAGAACAGACCTGGCTCCATCCCGAAAGAGCTTTTGGGAGAAATCTGACTTCCTCTGCAGAGGGATCTGTGAACCATCTTTCTGCTGTTTCTCCTTGGAGCTCAGTGTCATTTGGGGTTCTTTGACTTTTCTAGAAAGAATATCTTCTTGGATGATTTTTTTTAAAGCTAAAATTCAATGTAGGAAAACCTGGCAGCCAAGATTCAGCAGCTTGCCTTCCTATACTTCCTTCCCCCTTTCCTCCCTCCCTCCCCGCCTCTCTTCCATTTGTCATTTCTCTTCTATTCACTGTGCACGTGGGTTTCAGGTGCTGTCTCGGGGCCTAGGGACATGATGGAGGAAAAGCAGCCAGGCTCTCTGTTCATTGGCACTCTGTCTGGGGAGACACTGATACACAGTTAAGTTTATGAATAAAGGGTCATGCTACAAAGGAAGGCTGCTAGAGATGAGCTGGAGAACAACAGAGAAGCCTCTTTGGGGGAGGCTGGCAGTGCAGATCTATGTGGAGAAGTGACAGTAGTCTGAGGCTCGCAGAACTTGGAGGTAGCAGCCACATGAAAGTTTTGGGGTGCAGCCATCTTAACAGAGTGAGCAAGGCAGGACTTAGAGAGGGCAGAGACATCAGCATCTTTTCTAAGAGCCACTGTGGCTGGAAGTAGCTGATTGGGAAGGGAACAAAGGAACCTCCAGAGGTGGAGCCCCGTAGCCCTCCAGGCCACGGTGAGGAGGTCAGACTTTCCCAGAAGAGCAGCAAGAAGACTAAGAACTCAACACCAGGCCCAAGGCAGAGGAGGCCGGGGACACAGCTCCAACCACCAGAGAAATGAAACTGGGACTGTGTCACCCTGTACTCCTGTCTGGCCAGGTTCAGACTGGTAGCTCCCTCTTTAATACAAGGACTCTAATAATCATTGTCTAATATATAGTGATTGTGGCTGAAGGTGTAAAGTTTTCAAATGAATCCAGTGCGAAGTTTGCTTGGCAGGCCAATACGAGGAGAAGAGATTCCTCTCCCCCCGTGACAGAAAAGACAGCACGACTTCGGTTTCCTCCCCCTGTGGTTGTTAGACACTCAGAGTGGACTCGATGGCCACCCAAAGCAGCTGTGATGTGGCCTAAATGACCTCAGTATTCTGACTCTTCTCCCCATTTGTGGTATTTTCTTCTGCTTGAAAGAAATAGAGTCCTCGGTTCAGCACGGAAGTTAGCATAAATTTAAATAATGTCCACTCTCCCAGACAGTTCTCTTCACCAACAGACTGTTCTGCTTGGCCCCAGCCAACACCGCTCTCCTTCTCTGGCCTCCCAATCCCTCATTCTTTGAGGCCCAGAAGGGTCCCATGTCCTTCAAGAGTTATTCTAGATGATTCTTCTCCCCTCCAAGCTTCTGTAGCCATGCTGGCAAGGACTCTGCACCTGCACTACTGCACCAATCATGTTGTAGATTTTTTCTGAAGTTATTTCTTGAATGTTAATTTTCTCTCTCAAATATCTTTAAAATCAGGGACCAGTATTTAATAAAACTACCATGGACTGAGTACCTATTCACTGCTAGGTCTTTAAAAAAGGTTGTTTGCTAATGTTCACCTATACAGGAGGGATTGTCACTGTTTCTCAGACAAGGAAACAGAAGCTAAGACATTGACTGGCAACTGTGGACAGAGCGCGAGGGAGGAAAACCAGGATTCACCTCTGCTCGGTTCCAAAGCCCATCTTCCTGAGGCCACACTCCTGGTTACACTTCTGAACTCGCCACAGGTTGCTTACCGGGCCACTACCAGGTCATTTCTTCCTTATCATCTGCAGCTTGAAATTCTTCCCACAGAGTAGATTCTCATTTAGGGAAAGAGTGGATGTCAGTGCACATACCCCTCCCCAAGTAACTTCTAATGTCTCAGCAGAGAGGTCTCAAGCCTGTCATAGTCACTGGATTCCATCCCGAATACCAGCCAGGGGACGGAGGTGCTGGCTAGCACATGGTTCTCGTCCTTTAAGAGTCTGCATGCCAGTCTGCTTCGGGCAGATACTTTCCTGAGGTTTAGGAGAAGTAGGGAAGGAACTGCCCTGGGTGAAGTGGTAGGGAGGTAAAGGAAGGTAGAGACGGTGTTGTTCAACACCTTCGTTTATTTGCGAGCTTTTTGCTGAGCCTGGTGTTGGACAGACAGTTGTAATCCTCATATCATCCTGGGAGAGACATCATGAAAAAAATTGAGGAAACTATTAGGAGATGAGAAGCAGAGGGAAGAAGTAAGTAGGGAAAGGATAGTAGTAGTAGTAGTAGTAGTAGTAGTAGTAGTGTGTGTGTGTGTGTGTGTGTGTGTGTGTGTGTGTGTGTGTGTGTGTGTGTGTGTGTGTGTGTGTGTGTGTGTGTGTGTGGTGCTGGGGGCAGGAAGCAGCAATATTAAGTTCAGGAAGGCTTCATGAACATAGTGTCCTTACACAAGTAAGGATTTGAACAAGAGAAGGGAGTGAGGTCCAGAGATCACTGGAGGAAGAACATTCCAGACAGAGAGAAGAGGGCGTGAAAAGGGCCTGAAGTAGGAGTGATCCTGGTGTGTCAGAAGGACCAGCAGGCCAGTGAGTACTGAGAGAAGTGAGGAGTGTAGCAGGAGGTGAAGGCTCTGTGCCAGGAAGCCACAGGGGCTATCTGATGGCTGACACACCCAAACGATGAGCTTTCGTGGATCGTTGATGGGCAAGTGAAGTCTTGACATCTGCTGGTCTCCAGTGAGCTGGGGTAGGCAGGAGCGATGTTCCGGCTGGGACACCGGAATCGATGCCAAGATCCCAACGCAGCACCTGGGAAATTCCCATGCTCTGGGCTTCAGTGTCCTCATTATGAAGTGGCCACAACATTATCCTTAATGGTGGGGCGAATGAGAAAGGACAGTCTGGACACACGTGTGCGCTCTTGCTCGGAAAGGGTTGTGCGTTGCACAGATGCAAAAGGCCATTACTCCTGAAGCTCACCACTTACCACCCAAGATGTGTCAAGTCATTTAAGGTGGTGCATTTCAAACTCTATCCCAGGTTCTTCCGACCTTAGAATCAACTAGCAAAAGTAATGCAGATTCTTGGCTCATTTAGCTTTAGAGGAATCGATTTTGCTGAAGCAAGTTCTCTGCAGTGCATTTCCTTCCCTCCCCCAGCTAATCTTCATGTACCTAAGTGGTGAAGGATCGTAAGTATGCGGAGAAAAGGACACCAAGATGGCAGAGGGGGATGGGAAGGCAGTGTGAAGCAGGGATGGGCCATGTCTTCTACCGTGCGGAGGAGGCCGGCTGAAGCAGGCTGGCTGCCAGGCGCGGGCGGACTGAACTCCGGGTGGTGGCACGGAGTCGGCCTGGGTCAGACAGGCCAAGTGAGCATACCAGATGAGAATCAGAGCATCGGACCTACCGTGACCCCGTGGCCAAGGCAGGAAATTCAAATTACATCTAAAAAACCGAGCTTGAGGCTAGAAACGGCATGACATTTATTAGGGTGGAACGCGACAGCCAAGCCAAGAAGTAAACCTACGTTCAGGATGAGTCCGGAGAGTGTCGCCGGAGGGAGGCCGGCTGGCGGCCTGGTGCTGGCCACCACCGACCAGGTGCCTGCTGGGGGATGGGCCAAGTTCTGTCATCAGGAGATTAGCCCAGGCCGAGGGTGCTACAGGTACAAGTTCCATCTGTCCAGCCCCAGGCCTCGGAAGGAGGCCTAGAGAATGAGCCGCGCTTTCTTTGTTCTTCCCAGTGGCGGCCCCTCTCCTCCCTTCCCCAGCCCTTCTCACCACCATGTAGGTGGCAATTGATCTGTAATAGACATGTTTTTATTATAGTAATGGCACCACTTTCTGCAGAAAAGAGCAATGCAATTTTGTTAATGAAAGTCATGTGTTGAGACAGGGTTGGATGGGAACTTTTGGGTCTGGTTTGGCCCTGGCTCAAAACCTTCCGGGAAAACACAGATTTTCAGAGCCACACCCATAAAGTCTCCTTTACCTCTGTCAGCCCCAGCTGCTTTGCATTAGAGAAATAATAACCGCTCTCTCCCAGTGCCCTTTTCTAAATATAAAATGTGTCATAAAATGGTTATTAGTAGGTAATCAATGGGGCTTGTGTTTTCTTTGGTGAGGACATTGAGGGTGAATTCCCTGGAACCTATCAGTGCTGGCTCTGCTAGGTGTCCTTCCTGTATCACCGACCGAAGCCCAGCTTGCTTCTCGGCCCTTGGTAGGTCAGCGGGAGAATCCCAGCAAGTGCCCCACACGGGGGGGGGGGGGGGGGGGGGGGGAGGGAAGCATCTCTGTTCGTCTGTGCATCTTACTCCAGCAGGAAGGTCGACCGCGGGCTTCCCCCAGTGAAAATCTACACCTGATGGATAGCTTTAAGGCTGGTGTTAAATGAACTGACACGGACAAAAGATTTAAACTCACTGCGTGTCACACTGCCACAGGTCTGTTTCCCCTTTCCGCACCTCTCTATGTTGCTTTGCTTGAGCTTATTTTTATTTTTATTTTTTTATTATTTCAGGGAAGCGTGTACAAGATTAGAGAAAGTTAAGAATATACTTCTCAAGAAAGTTAAAACCTTCCTCCTTTGAGGAAGCCCACATGATTTTCCCTTTTCCCCTCAAACCATTAATTGGTGATCCCTCAAAGCTTAGAACTTGACCAAATACGCAGCTAGTGTGCATTACTTTATAAAGTTGTGTGTTAGATTATTTAATTTAAACATAATTTAAAAATAATATTATTCTTTATTGCTAGTTGAAAAATCTTTGGAAAGAAGAAGTGTGTATTTTGGTTCCATTTCTATCTTTTTTTTCTATCACATAGCACAGTACTAGGTACATAGCAGTGTTGCCCGGCCAGCAGTCATGGTACTGGGAACAGAGCAGAGTAGTTGCCTGGTGATTAGTGGAAACATTCATGTTTAGTACAAATGCACTCTTTGCTTTAAGTTCAGCAAACCTTTATCAACTATTTCAGGTGCAGAAGAAAATCATAACAATCCTAGCTAACTTATCTTTAGAACCTTCTACCTGCTACAACAGCACGCACACTAGCCCTTTTGAATCCATGCAGTTGTCCAGATTCACAGACCAAGGAATGGGCATAACTTGATTATGGCGCTGTACTGCCATTAGAGCTGCTTGATGAATAAATGAGTCCTGGTCCCTCTTCTCAGAACTTCCCTCTTGCCCGATGGGGTTAGGACCAGGTGTGGAACAGAGGGATGTGTGTGTATGAGCCTGTTGGCTAAACCTCAATGGGACAAGAGGATGTGGACTCAGACAGAGTTTGGATTCCAAGGATCCAGAATGCCTAGGGATAGGATGTGTCAGGAACCTTCTGGAAACCCACAGAATGAGGTCTACAGCATTCAGTAAATATTCTGTTTTAAGTGATAGCTCCAGTCCTCTCTTCTGACGTCATCAGCCCAGGTGAGGGAGCTGCCAGGTACCATGTTGAAATCATAACCCCAGAGCTGCCTGCCCTAGATGCACTAACGCTGGGGAAAATATCCATTACATCTCAGCTTTTATGCATTCCATGATGAAAAGCTCGCTACCTCACCAAGTGGCCCTTCCATTACCGGATAGCTCCAGGGCCAGGCTGGCATAATTTTCTCCCAACACTGACATGATGGCGCTCTGCTGTTTTCGGTGTCAGCTCTTTCTGGCTTCCTCGAGGCAAGTCTTCTTCCAGGACAACATTTGCAGATGCTCCAATTATATCTTGGCATTCATAGTTGCTAGACATCATCCATCCCTTTTGTTCATTCAACAAACACACACAAGGACAGGTTGCTGGTTACGCAAGGAGGGCTCAGGTTCACCGTGTGGATGGGAGTGAGAAACAGAAGCAAAGATTGCCTCGGCAGTGTGCGGGGACTGGAATGGCCACCGAGCGAGGTCCTGCAGAAGCACAGAAGGGAGGCTCTTTCTCCCTGATGCGGGCTTCCGGGCTGCGCTGTTGAATGCGTCCTGTGTTCCCCTCCTTGCTTGCTGCCTCCGCTCTCTGTTCTTCCCTCCCCCTGCTCTCTCAGGATGTCCTTAAAAGAACCAATGGCTTTAAGAAACACTTTATATATACAAATTAACCCTGAATCCTTCCCCCTCCCAAATGCTGCCTCCCTTGAGCTCCAGACCTGGTTGTCCAGGTGTCTCTACCATTGGTGACCTCAAAGCCACTGTCAGCTAAAGGCATCACCAACCAAAATCGTGGTCTTTTCCCCAAAGCATTCCCAGAGAGGTCAAGGAAACTTTCTTTTCATCACACACTGAGCAAGCAACACCAGACAATTCAAACTTGTCTGGCCATTGCCGCAGTCTTTGGGCAGGAAATGGAGACGAACGGTACTCCATTTGCTCCATTATTTGCACACACTTTCTCTACCTCTACACAGCATTTTGTGGTGCTCTTTTTGGGGAAGTTCTTGTTTCGGTAAGGAAACCAACACTGATGACATCTCCTTCCTTCTCGGAGGCCTTCATAGTCAAGGTCTGAAGCTACTTGTACCAACAAGGTGCACTCTGTGAGAACAGAAGCCATGCCAGCCCTCACTGGGCACTCACTCCCAATCACATCCTTCTAGAATCTGCACACCAGTGTTATTCTCCAACATAGCTCTGCATTCTGGGAAAGCACTGGGGTTATAGTTGATACTTAAAACTCAGCTTACTGGTTGAGAATATCGAGTCTCTATTCTGGGTTAAAATATTATTCTTGCATTCACATGCATCTGAAGGTTAGCTTTAGAATGCTAAGTTTGAAATGCAGGCCAGGGATTTGGAATGCATGTTAATACAACCTCCATTCCAACTACAACATACACGGCACTGTGCTGGCTACCGGGATTTCAGCCAGGAGTAAGTCACCAGCCTGAACTTCAGGCAGCTCTCTGGGAATGCGGCAGGAGGTGTGCTTTGGAGCAACACACGAACTGCACAGCAGTGGTATCGATTCGAGACCCAAGAGCTGACACAAGGCAGGAGAGACCGCGGGCGGCCACAGCGGTATGAAGGGATGAGCCAGCCCCACGGACCCTGCCGTCCCCAGCTGACCTCCCAACAACCAAGAGTGTCTCTCCAAGTCTCCTGGGTGGAGATAAAACTCCTTTTAGTCATTTAAAGAGAAGTAAACTAGGGAATTAGAATATTTCAGAGCAAAAGACACAATTGGCCTTTGGTGTGTGCGGGGCATTACTTCAAGGACCTTCCCAGGATGTCAAAACCCATAGCTGCTCAAGCTCCTTACATGGAATGGCCTCGTGTTTGCATGGGTGACACACATCATTCTGTGTACTTAGGTCGTCTCTACAGCAATATTCTTCTTTTTTTTTGGGGGGGGGTCCGGTCATGGGGCCTGAACTCTGGGCCTGGGTGCTGTCCCTCAGCTTTTCAGCTCAAGCCTAGCGCTCTACCACTTGAGCCACAGCGCGACTTCCGGCTTTTTTCTTTTTGCTTATGTGGTGCTGAGGAATTGAACGCAGGGCCTCATGCATGCAAGGCAAGCGCTCTACCACTGAGCCACCTTCCCAGCCCTACAGCAATATTCTTTGTAGTCCTCAGACAATAGGAATGCCGGGTAATTATGTTCGACTGGATTATTTAGGGACTAATGACAAGAAAATATGTATGTATATGTTCAATAAACATGTTATTTTTCCCCCCTGAATGTTTGTGATCTGTGTTGCTTGAAGCCATGTCCTAGGGCTAACAGTTCCCTGGATTTCCAACTTCCTTTTGGTAGCAGAAACTTGAACCTGAATCTTGCTAGGACACCCAGCGCCAAACCTCGCCTTTTCCTGGAAAGGAAAACAAGGACCAAAGCCCCAGAGTGCAGGAATGGCGCAGTTTTAAGGGCCTAGACTCTGGGTCCTGGTTCTGGCTCTGTGTGGGGGTGCGGGAAGTTCAGGTTGAGAGGCCGTGCAATGCTGGCCGGCTGAGATTAACCATCAGGTAGGGGAAGCAATTACATTCGCACAGGCGGAATCTGCTTGTCCCATTCTCTCTCCCTGCAGGCAATGTCAAAACATGAGGGCAGGATCCTGCTTCTTCTCATGTTTTAAAAACATACAGAGGACTTGTGTTTATAGTACTGCGAAGGGATGTGACGTGGGAGGGCAGACCGCACCCCTCCTCCCCTGCAAAGAGCCACCCTGTCCTCCCCGAAACTCTCTCCATAGCACACTCTGGGGCGCCAGCTCCCAGAGCACAGCTTGCCAGGGATGCGTCTGAGCTCCCGCGCTTAAACAATATTATACATTGTGCAAACAAACAGAACCAACCATGATCTGACCTTGGATCAGAGCCTCGTCTGTCTGGGTCACTGAGCCAGTGGGGAAAACAGATTAGGCAGCAGAGTTCCACTTCCAGACCAGGCTTTTCTGCTGCTGTCCGACTCTAGGTGGGCTTGTTAGTTATCCTAGCTTCAGCTTCTGAAAAATGTCAGAAGCTAGGCCACATTGAGCTCATCCACTGGTCTACTGGCTTTCCTAGGACTATGTGTCTGGGTATGTGTGTGTGTGTTGCAGTGAAAACTCACAAGCAGAGAGAGAAAGAGAGACAGAGACAGAGACAGAGAGAGAATAAGTCAAGATGCTGTAATGAAGGTAGGAGGAAGGACCCTCAGAACAAGATGGGGTATATCTTAGCCACATTGGTCGCTCAGGTCCTTACTGGCTCAAGCATCCAATAGCCCATAGGTGTGCTATAAATGTAAGGTCAGAGTTGTTACTGCAAAGTAGGAAAGATGGCGGGGGGGAGGGGGGAAGAAAAGATGACAAGATTACAGATGACAAAGTTTTAATGACATTTCATCTTGTTTTGCTCAAGATATATTTTAACATACTCTCTCTTGCTGATCAATATGACACCTTTATTCTTAGAAAGGAGATGTGTATAAAACACAAACCATCGGAAATTCTCCTCTGAGTTGAAAGACGGCTCTGCCCCTTACAAGCCTGTCTCGGTTGAATGAACTCAGAAGACACATGGAGGCCCCTGGGCACTGGCAGATTGTGAGGGGACCCTAGTTTCTCCTCTGTGCGGCCTCCATTGGTGCTGTAGTGTGAGCCATTTGCTCCTCAAGGCCAGAGAGGAAAGAAGCGTGGTAGACCACTGGGCCTCACGGAATTGAAGAAGATGCCCTTGTCTGCACAGGGAGGGCATGAAAGGCAGGCGCGGGCCCTGCCTCTAAGCTGACTGCTGAGAAAACTTTTCTCTTGTTACCACCTTGGTTTCCTTTCCTTCGTCTCTCTTTTGTCTTTGCTTAGCAGATACTTGGTGTCTTTATCCTGATCCTTGTCAGGCCTACCAATTCTCTCTCCTTCCCCCATTTTCCCAAGCTCACATTCTAGACTTCTAGAGTCCAGGATAGAACGATGTGGCTCTTGTTCATCACAGGGTGAATGGGAAATGCGACCATGGTCATGAAGTATCATCTCTACTCTCACTAGACATGCGGTGCTCTGTAGTTAAGGACTATATTTCCCAGGTTCCCTTGTGGTTGGAGGTCATATGACTTAGAGGTAGATACTAGATGCCTTTGCTTGAGATGTGGAAAGTTGAAGTGGCAGTTCCCCATAATTGAAACCAAACCAAACACTACCAGCCTACTTTCTACAACCTTTAGAAGGTATGAATGAGCTACTTCAGGTCATTTGCGCTACTGGACAATCTCTTTGGGTTTCCTAGGTTTCTCTTAGTTTCCAAGTTTTGTGGTTTCTGAGGGTAAAATAATGATGCACAGGGATTACTGGGCACCTGGTTGGAAGAGTGAGGGCAGATAAACTGAGTTTCTTCTCTGTTTTTCACTCTTCTCTAGACCTTAATCTACCTTACCTGGACAGAGAGATAGTCTCTGCCATAGAACAGTGGTGTCCAAATAGATCCTGAGAATGCTTATTACCTTCTGTTCACACATTAAGGCTCCAAACGGTCATGGAAAAGCTACCCAAGGGAATCCATACTGGAGAGAACCTTAGTGATCACTGAATTTACAATGCCTTACTCAGCTGCAGGGACACTGAAGGCCAAAGCGAGAAAATGCCCCTCCTGAGATTATCTGGCTGAAGACTTGCAGGGGAATCCTGGGTTCCTAATTTTAGGGTCAGGAGAAGTTAGCAAATCTCTTTGCGCCTCAGTCTTCCTATCTGTAAAATGGTTACAATGCCTGTTTTTTTCCTAACACACATGGGATAAAGAATGATAAAACATTACTTGTGAAAGTGCTTACATATATATGCGCATACACATACAGCTGCAGATGTAAATATGCATATACAAACGTATGAATATAGATAAAGATTGAAATTTCTGTACTCACATATGTAGTGGGAAAAGCTTTGCAGGAAGCTGTGACATTATTATTGATCAATATCTGTCAATTATTCAACCAGAGGTTTATACCTATCATATGTCACTTACTGCCTCCGTGCTGGCCACATAATGAAGGATAAGCCAGATGCATGGCTGCCGGCATGGAGCTGACAATGGAATGGGTTAGCGCTAGATGGAAAACACAGAGACAAAGGGAACAAACAGGCCCACAGGGAACACTTGGCGGTGCTAAGATCTCTGACATGAAGTAGGGTCTGTGATCAAGGGCAAGAGGCCGTGTAGATCATGTGATCGTGCCTCACCTTGGCCTTGGCCTTGGATGAGTAAAGGGAAGCAGGTGGAGGATCTGGGAGAGCGGTCCAGGCAGACAGGACTGCACCTTAAATGGACGGCATGAGCTGAGGATCTCTAGGAAGGCCTTTCTCTCTGGAGACCATTTAGCTCAGGGCAGGCAGCGTGGAGGAAAGAAGCAGGGAGGAAGAGCTGGAGGTGTAAGTAATAGTCTGAGATCTTCCAGTGAGTAGCTGCATCGCTTTAAATGTGCCACCACCTGGCCCTGGCCTCAGTTTCCTTATCTGTCAAATGGAAATATAACCCTGCCCTTATCTGGATTTGTGCAGGGAAGGATGCATGGTGTCAGGGTGACCTGTCCTCAAACACCCTATTCCTCGTTGTGGTGATAAACCCCAGTCTGTCTCTGGCCCTTCCTGCAGCTGTAGGGATGGGGGGGTGGGGGTGGGGGCCCAGACCCTCCGTCTGCACGCACCACGTGTGTGCTGTGCAGGCCCCACGGACAGCGGGCGGAGGAGAAAGGGTCTGCTTTTTCTTCCCGTGGACTTGAGCCTTCAAGCTTTTGGACTGAGTGCCAACAATAATTCATCAGGAACGCTTTACAACTCGGCATTACAAAACCTGTGAGGAGACAGATCGCCCACAGGACAGCCTTCAGAAAGGAAACGTGTTCAGGGCCGGTGACCTCGGGATGATTAATGATTTTTAACAGGGTGAACTCTGTCCTCCGCCTCCCATGTGCAGCAGACATTGCCGCCCCTGCGAGCTGAAAGGGGAGGGAAGAGAGGGGGTGGTGGGGCTGGGCGATGCTCCGAGTGGAAGGAAAATGGAGAAATGAGCTCTGTGCTAGAAAGGCATTAACGTCTTCTTGCCATTACCTTTTCTTTTGCAAAAACACCAATGGCCTTTTTGTATTTTGCAATCTTGCAATACGAGTCTTAATGAGCTCAGGACCTTGTGCTTTCAGTCTTGGTTTTTATTACCATCGGCTCTTCATCTCCCTCACTTTGCTGACTATAAGATGCAGTGAGAAAAGAGATTTTAGGTTTTGATGTTTTTTTTATCTTGTCAGATTAAAAAAAAAAAACACCCAAAGGGCGAACCAATGCAACAGTAATACTCACAGGGCAATATGTTGGAAATGAACTGTACAACTTGGGGGAATGGAGGGAGAGAAAAAATGGGAGAAAAATGAGGGAGGGGGTAACAAGTTTGACAAGAAATGTACTCACTACCTTACGTATGTAACTGTAACCCCTCTATACATCACCTTGACAATAAAATTAAATTTAAAATAAAAAACTCACAACTCAACAGCAATACTATTTTGTTTTAACAAACCAAATGTGCGTTATTCACTGAGAGAAAGATGGCCAATTTTCTCCTTACCCTGTGTATTTGCTGCTCTTCCACTGCTGTAACAAATGCCCAGAACAACCAACTTACACAATGAAAAGGTTGGTTTTGATGGACAGTTTTGAAGGTCTGACCCCATGGTGTCTTGGCTTGTTGATGTGAGGCCTTTAATGAGGCAGTGCATCTTGGCAGATGCATGTGGTGGAGAAAAAGCTGCTCCTGTCATGGTTGGAGTGCAGAAGCGAGAAAGAGGGAGGATCTAAGGGGCCTCGATGCACCCCCAGTGAGTAGAAGCAGTTCAGTGCTTCTCAAAGTGGAGACCCAGGCTTTCCTATGTGGCCACTTGGGGACGTTTCCCATCCAAGCCGCTTTAGTCTCACACCCTAAGAGCTCCAACCAGTGCAATCTGTGGTGTTGCCAATATTCATGTTAAACTGGAAATGTCCTCAGTGTCCAGCTACACCGAAGAATAGTAGCCAACCTTCTGAATCGTGGGAGAACAGCAGAGTTTCGTGGGTAGCTAGGGAAGCTAATATTTACCATTGAGGCACAGGTACTGAACTAGAATGTATTATATGTATGATTTAATCCTGTCAAGCCCCCAGGAGAGGTACTCACAAGTATTATCCCCGGTTTTCCTGATAAGATAAAAATGGAAAGGCAGAGCCAGGACTGGAGTCAAGGAAGTCTAACTCAGTCCCTAGGCTCTGCTGGATGAACTTTTCTTAATTTTAAGTTTTCCGCCTATAATCTTTTCTAATACCTTCTTGGCATCTTCAAGAATCAATTTGTAGGTCTTTAGCGGCAGCACAATAAACAAGAAAGGAGCACAGCTCGGCTCCTCTCAGGCCCTTGTTCTAGAGGAGATCTAGTCACATGAATGCATGCATTTTTCTACTCTTAGTTTTTAAAGTCTGATTAGCCATCTAATTACTTCTCAGCATTCTGGATGACGTTCAGGTGTTCCAACCACGTCCAGACAAGGGTGAGAACAAATGAACTTGACCCTGAGGTCTTGCATTGAAGTGTGTGAAACTCACAGTTATCAAGAGTCTCCTGATAATGTCATAGAGCAGTGCGAAGATCCGTTTACAGCAAAGCACTTAGGAGCGCCTGGTTCCGATGACTTGGCCCTGGCTGTAAGTGTTATGCTTCTTCCTTTGGCCCTGGCTGTAAGTGTTATGCTTCTTCCTTGTAGCCATTGTATGGCCTCTGGCCTCAGTGTGCCCTCATGTAAATTGGGGATATTAACACCACTTACTTTATAGAATTAGAATCAGGATTGTTTAATGTCTGTACCTAAAGCCTTTAAAATACTATAATGTAAGAGCTTCTGTTAGTGAAAATAACTTACTATATGTGCTCAAATTTATTATATCAACTTGATGTATTTCCTCATCATTCATTTGGAAGATTCATCATCTGAGATTTACTGGGAGTTCACACTAGATGTGGATTGATATTACATGCCTTTTTAAAGTGTTACAGACATACTATGAGTTGGTATATATGAAGGTAAAAGAAAACAGGACAACTTATAAAACATATTGTATTTTTTTAAATGTCAAGGTGATCTATAGAGGGGTGACAATGACATAAATAATACCCTTTCCCTCATTTTTTTTTCTCTCTCTCTCTAGTTTTTTTTTTTGTCTTTCATGGGTCTTGAACTCTGGGCCTGGGCGCTGTTCCTCAGCTTTTCAGTTCGAGGCGAGTGCTCTACTGCTTGAGCCACAGCGCCACTTCTGGTTTTCTGATTGTTTATTGGAGATAAGAGTCTCACGGACTTCCTGCTGGGCCTGGCTTTGAACTGAGATCCTCAGATCTCAGCCTCCTGAGTAGCTAGGATGACAGGCGTGAGCCACCGGTGCCTGGTTGTCTGTATCATTTTTTTTCTTTTATTGTGAAAATACTGTACAGAGGGGTTACAATTACACGGGCAAGATAATGAGTACATTTCTTATCAAGCATTGTAGCCTCCTCCTTTGTTTCCCCTTCTCATCCCCTTCCCATCCTCCCCCCGCCCCCCAATCCTCCCCGCGGTGCCTCCTCCCCCCCGCCCCCTCCCCCCGCACCAAAGTTATAAAGTTCGTTTTTGACACAATGTTGTACATCTCAGTGAGGCATCAGAAAGGCGAGAGGCCTGGAAGAGGATCTCATCAGTGGCCTCTGGAGGAACTCGTCTTGCCCATGTCTGGATGAGTCAGCCCATGCCTAGGCCAGATTCTCTGAAGTGGATCACTTGCAGTGGGTACCTTAGTTTGTGTGATGGATAAGATGTATTTTTAAAATCTAAAACAATGTTTCTGAACTGGGACACCATTTGGAGAGTGCAGAACTTCAACTTAAGTTTTGGGCATATTCACTGTGTCTCCTGGTCTGGGGAGTGGTAGGTTTCCATAGGTTAGAGGATAGACACCTGTCCAGATGACTATGGTAGTACACTTTGGATCTTAAATGTTCCTCTAAGGCCTGTGTAGGGAGGGCTTGGTTCTCAGCTCTTGACACTATTGGGAGCGGTGGTACTTTTAGGAGGTGTGGCCTAGGGGAAGAAAGTTAGGTCATTGAGGTCATGGCTTTGAAGGGGGTACTGTGACCTCAGCCCCTCCCCTTTCTCTCTTTGCTTGCTGGTCACCCTGGAGGAGAAAAGTTGTTCCACACCATGATACCATGAAAGGCTGCCTCATTAGGCTGAAAAGCAATGGGGTCAACTGATCATGAGTTGGAGCCTCAGGAATTATAAGCCGAAAGAAACCTTTCATCATCATCTTCTTTTTTGTTTATTTTTATTTTTTTGGTCGGTCATGGGGCTTGAACTCTGGGCTTGGGTGCTGTCCCTGTGTTCTTCAGCTCAAGGTGAGCACTCTACCACTTGAGCCACAGCGCCACTTCCCATTTTCTAGTGGTTTATTGGAGATAAGAGTCTTACCGACTTTCCTGCCCAGGCTGGCTTTGAATCGTGATCCTCAGATCTCATCCTCTTGAGTAGCTAGGATTACAGGTGTGAGCCGCCAGCCCGGCTAAACCTTTCATTTTCTTATGTTGTCATAGATGACAAGCACATCTAGTACTGCAACAGTTTTTTTTTTTTGTTGTGCTAATCCCATAGAGGATAGATTATCCCAAATATTCTGCTTTAGCCAGTGAAGAAATATGTTCTTTCTTAAAATGATTTGAGTTTGCTCTCAAATGTATATACTATACATGCTATATGTAATATATAATATAGACATAAATATATACATAATTAATTATAAATTACCTACTATCATAATGTACAAATAGACCTATTATCCTGAGCTCATATCTATTGGTGAGGTAGAAGGAATCTAATTCTATGAATTAAATAGACCTTGTATCATCTTCCTGGAATGGTCATAGCAAACTACCACAGATCGAGTGACTCCAACAACAGATTTATTGCCTCATACCTCTGGAGGCTAGACACGTGAAGAGAAGGTGTGGGGAAGGTTAGATCCTCCCAGGGGAGATCAGGGAGCATTTGTTCCATACGTCACTCTTAGCTTCTGGTGATCTGCAGCGTTCCTTGACTCTGGATGGCCATCTCTTCCCTGCTCCCCCCCATCATCTTTCTGCCTGTCTGCCTTGTGTCCACATCTCTCCTTTCTGTAAGGAGACCAGCCATATTGACTAGGAACCCACCCATCCCATTGATTTCATTTCCACTTGGTCATCTTTGTACAAATTCTATTTCTAAACACAAGGATTGAGATTTCAATGTTTTGAAGGGACAAAATTCAACCGGAAGAGTCATCCTCAATATTTTCAAAAGTGTCCACCTAATACCTACCATATCACCAGAAGTTGCGATTGTTTTTGTCTTTATAATGTGGGATTTTGTAGAGTGTGTATGAAGCGTAAGAGGCATGACCACCTTGCTGTTTTCTTATTGCTTTCTAATACTTGTAGTAGTATTGCTATGTGCTTTCTGTGCAGAAAAAAACTCCATTTTGTGAGGGTGAGTTTCACGATAACTAAATAATACAATCTGTAAATCACTTGGTCAGGTGTTTCATCAGCACAGTTTATGGCAGAGATTCTAAATTTGCTTTTCCTTTTCCTTTTTTCAAAAATTTTTGGTGCCAGTCCTGGGGCTTAAGGTTCCTCTAATCAGAATTCTGATGCACAAATAATCTCTTAAGTGTGAACAAATTTTCTTTGTGCCAGTCCTGGGACTTGAACTCAGAGCATGGGTGCCATCTGAGCTGTTTTTGCACAAGGTTAGTTATTCTATCACTTGAGCCACAGTTTCATTTCTAGCTTGTTTGGTGCTTAAGTGGAGAGACGTCTCCTGGACTTTTCTCTCCAGTTCGCTTTGAACTGTGATCCTCAGATCTCAGCCTTCTGAGTAGCGAGGATTCCAGGTGTGAGCCAGTGGTACCTGATTCCCAAATATTCAAAAAGAAGTTTCAAATGATTTATAACATTAATTCTCTGATACATAAGTGGATTTGAAATTTAGCAGAGTTGTGCAGTGGAAGCTGCGCCCATAAATTATTTGAAATTTTACAAAATCTGAACATATTCACTCATGTAAATGACAAGAGATTGTGAATAAGCTACTTTAGAATGTTAGTTATCACTTGAAAAAACTGGACGCAACCTAAAACTCCAACATGGAGGACATGGCTTGGACAATTTTTGATGTTTGGCCGAATTAAATGAATATTCATGAGCTCACACCTCCTCTTGGTGTCACATAGTGAGTATTCTTCTAGGGTCTCAATGATTTGTTGAAGACACCATAAGTGAACAGGAGCAAGCTTGTCCAGAGGGAAAATATAGGATTCCTAGATTGAAGGAAAGGAAGGCAAATCTTGTAGGGCTTCAGAGAAGATTTCTTGAAGAGAGTTATGAGCTTGTGTTTTTGACCCAGAAGAACATGGGACAGGCCTGGCAGCTAAGGTGAGACACACATTTGGGAAACTGAAAGAGCCCTACTGGCTGTCCCTGAGTGTAAGGTTTGACCTGGCGGTGCTGTCATGGTAAGCCATGTTAAAATATCTTAAAGTTTCCTTGTGAGGAACGGAGAGCCCCCGAAGACTTTGTTTTTCTAATTCCCACTAAGAGATAAAATCATGTTTGTGGAAAACTTTCAGTGGCAAAGAAATATAACTACAGTAGGCTACTAAAACAACAAAAACGTTTACATAATTCGGTATCCAGACTTTGTGTAAAGACTAATAAAACGCATGAGGAAAAACCCTAGGAGAAAAATACGACAGAATGGTTACAGTGGCCACTTCTGGGTGGTGAAAAATGATAAGTCACTTTTCTTTCTGCGTCTTTACTGTTTCTTATACTGTCTACATTATTACTGTTTTTTTCTCCCAGTGAGCATATGGGATTTTGACAGTCATAAAAATAAAGAGAGACTAAAGGTCTGGAGGTTGGTGAAAGATCAATGTTGTGCACATGTTTTGTGGGGCCCTAGGGCTGCCTTGCTTAGCACCTGCCCCGAACTGATTTCCTCAGGGGAGACCTTGGTGGACTCCTCCCCAGGCAGAGTGAGGCAGCCACGGGCCGTCCGTCCTGGCTGTGCTGCGTGGATGAACACAAGCCCAGCTCCTGCCTGGAGAACGCAAGGGAGATTTAGTCAGACCCAGGGCTCTGCTGGGGCATGGTCTGGGTGAGTATAGCAATTGAGGGAGAGGCGGGCAAGAATGGCCACTGCAGATGAGATCTCAGACACGGCTGGTTTGATCCGAAGACAGAGACACACAGAAGTGCCTACAAAGGAGAAGGTTGCGAAGAGAGAGGGGCAGGTTCGGATGTAGATCAGGATGGGCGCTAACTCTGTGTGTGTGTGTGTGTGTGTGTGTGTGTGTGTGTGTGTGTGTGTGTGATTTTTTTTGTTTTTGCTTCTTGATTATAAATCGGGATGATGGTGATGCAATGATAACACGTTTCTGCCCTGACCATGCTTACCTTGTAGTTAGGAAGACAATAACGCAAACACAAAGCTGCTCAGCTGGCCCTTGGGTTTTAGGTGGTATGAGTTTATACACTGGATTCTTTGGAGGTGAGAGTCCAGAATCTGCCTTGCAGTTTCTCTACATTCTGTCCTCTCCCTCTTGGCCTCCTCTTGTCTGCTGCTTGGACTCTGTCCACTATCTTGGATTGGTCTTGGGCCAGTTGGGAAATCGACTTTGGTCCATTTGCCATTGTGCTTATCTGAAATCTCTATTCATGTAGGGAATTTCGAGAGTTGAAGAAGTTGATGAGGACAGGAAGGAGAAGGCAAAGAGTTCTTCCTCTCAGCTCCAAGTTTTCCTTTATGACACAGATTTTTGGTGAAAAAGGCTTGGTATCTTCCAAATCTCACCCCCCCCCCCCCCACCTCCCAGGCTTGTCACTCACGCGGGCATTGACTGCCAGGACACGACATTCAGTGTTTCACCCTGTACTTCTCAACCTTATCCAGTCTTCCCAGGATCTTCTGAAACTGAAGGGGGATGGATGCATTTCCAGTATCACTTTATTGCACGAAGCAGTGAACGCCTCCGAGGTTTCTGTTATGAGGTTCCCCATATGTAGAAGCAAAGGTTGAGGGGGTACCGGGCCCCTCAGGGAAGGGACACTGGGGAAGAACACTAGAGCTGCACTCCCAAAAGGTGCCAAAGGTCTCAGATGGGTGGTGGAAGCACTCTTCCTGGTGCAGCTCCCAGGACTCCAGCCAACCCACGCCATGCTTTCTCTGAGTCAAGCTGACTGCAGTGCATCTTACTGGGCCGGGGGCCTGCAGATGCCCCTGCCCCACACCGCTGGCTTGGGATGGCAGGAGGTGGCAACAAAGCTTTCTCTGCCCACCAGGCATGTCTGCAAACTCTGTTGCAGTCATCTCTCTCTTTCTCAGACCCAACAAATCAGGCTTTCCTCAGATGATGACAGAAAGGCAAAAGGATTCGTGGCATCTGTTTTTCAGCTGCCTTCATCCTGATACACAACCAATGCCTTGGTGTGGATCAAGAGCCACAATGCATGCAGGCCGAAACAGAAAGTGATTGTGGCCCTCCAGGCCTCCTCCTGGGGAGGGGGGACCCAGCTGGGGGCCTGCAGGGTCCTCGGATGTCCGTCTGCCGTACACAGTCCCAGTTAGCGTGCCACCAAGTCTACATTCTCATTCTTTGGTCATTTACTCTGATGCACGGCCAGACATTTGCCCGTCAGAGTAAAGAGGAGGAGGAGGAGGAAGGCTTAAGTCAGAAACGTGAATGAGGGGCTGTTGTTTGTTGTACTGCATAGGCAAGAGACCGCATGTGCTGATGTGAATTATCCAACTTGCTACCCACAGGTAAGTCTTCTAATCCTTAAGTATCTATGTTTTTTTAGAATAATTTTTTTTGTAAAGAGACTATACAGAGAGATTATCGTTACATGAGTAAGGTAATGAGTACATTTTTTAATCAAGCATTGTTACTTCCTCCTTTGTTTTTCCCCTACCATCCCTTCCCTCCCCCCTTCTTTAACTCCTCCCCGCCCCCAAGTTGTAAAGTTCATTTTCAACATAGTGTCTTGTGCATCTCATTGTTACAATGGGTCAACCTGTATCCTTTTTTCGGCTTTGTGTTATTTCCCTTCCCCTCCCCAAATTAGAAAAATGTAGATACAAGATGCAGGGCACCTGAATCAAATACAGTGACAACAGGGGTTGTACCATGGGGGAAGAACATACAAAAAAAAAACAAAAAAAATCACATAGTACATTAAAAACAACTGTGACAAAGACAAAACCCCTTGTGTCCATATCTTGGGGTTCATTTTGCTTAGTATCATCTTATACGTACCTGTGGTTTTTTAAAACTTGTTTAGCTCTTTTTTATTGCTGTTGTTATTCTTACTCTCCAACATTTTTCTCTCCCTCCTTCTCTTTCCCTTCTTCCTTTGCTTCTCCGTTGGTGTCTTGCTGTTTCTCTTTTTCCCTGCCTTAGCCCTCCTCTTCTCTTCCTTGTTTGGCTGGTTCTGCCTTTCTCCTCTCTCACTTCTTTTCTTCTTTAGTTTTTTCTAGTGAGCTGTGTGGGAGAATGTGGGAGCCATTCAGCCATGCTAAAATTTACTTCCCTCTCCTTTCAGAAACCAACCCCAACATATGACTTGCTTGTCCAAAACTGGGGGCCGGTGACTTCTTCATTATTAATGAGCCAAGCTAGCCAGGCACTGGTGTCTGGTATCTGTAATCCTAGCTACTAAGGAGGCTGAGATCTGAGGATCATTATTCAAGCCAGCCCAAGCAGCAGCATCCAAAAGACTCTTATCTCTGATTAAGCACTAGAAAACCAGAAGTGGTACTGTCACTAAAGGGATATAGTGCTAGCATTGAGCAAAAGAGCTCAGGGACAGCACCTAGGCCCGGAGTTCAAGCCCCATGACTGACCAAAAAAAAAATCACTTTGTAGCTGACTTTATAGCCATCCCAGGGGATCAAGACCCAGGCCTCCATCAGATAGAGTGAATAATCTTGAGGATAATTCTTGAGGAGGTGACAGTGAAAGGTTGAGTGCCTGGCTCTCTTGAGTGGTTTGAGAAATGAATCTTAGGTAGAGGGACCAGCATGTGTGAAGGCCCTGGGGCAGAGACGTGGCTGATGATGGAATAGCAGCCAGTGCCCTGGTGGCTGAGGAAAAGGTGGGAGGCAGGAACGGGGGGTGAACATGGGGTGCCTCACAGACCACAGATGAAAAGACCACAAGGAATCATGCGCAGGTGAGCAACGAACCCCCCCCCCCCAACTGTAGCCATCTCTCATGTGTGATGAGGTGAGGAATGAAATGAACATCTTGGGAACGTCGTGGCAGCTGTAGTGTGGAGCGGAGCGGGGAAGGAGCAAGGACTGAAGAGGGAAGATCCGAGAGGGAGGCGGCAGGATAGAGGGCAACAGGTGCAGGGAGTACGTCGGTGACACTGGACAGATGTCACTAGATGCGGGTGAGAGGGACTAAAGTGAGAGGGACTGGGGAGGGAGCCGAGGGCCCGAGCCTCAGCGACACCTCACGCAGCCAGCAACACCTTTGGCACTGAGAAGACAGCAACTGGACAGGAAGACACAAGGGCGGAAGCGTCAACGCTGGCTTTGACGGCTTCCAGACGGATGTCACTTAGGTAGGAGCAACTTCTGCTTTCAGTCAAGAGGGAGTAACTGGGGTTTCCTTACGCCATACTCAGGAGAGGGGAAAACGGAACAAAAAGATAAATAAACAGTTCCCATTCGCTTCAAATCAGGCAACGCAGAGGCGTGGCAAAGCTCAAGGTGAGCTGTGAAGCAGCCACCTGCCCGCAGGGGTTCCAGATGTGGGGCAGGGCTGGAAGAGGCTGGTGCCCTCCCAGCTGAGCAGCAGGAGGTGTGCGCCTGGGCTCTGGTGACGCACCGCAGACTGAGCCGGGCTGGTGGTGGGCACCCTCCCCCCTTCTCCCCCACCCCCCGCCCCCCTCTCCTCTGTCCACTAGCTCAGGCAGCTTCCATCCCAGCTCCGGAGATTCCCGCTCTGCTCCAGGTCTGGACACGCTGAGTTCAGCATGGTCCCGCTGCACTCCAGGCACCACGCACCTCTTTCCATACCAGCTGGGGGCTCCTGGCGGGCTCCGGGCGGCCTCCTGGCTCTATTTCAGCCCCACAGGCCACATTTCTCTCCCCACCAGTTACTGGTGGTTTCTCTCCCATGTGAGCCCCATAGGATGGGTATCTTAGTTTGAAAAGAAAGATTCTGAACCTTAAAGGTCCTTTGCATTTATCTCCTCTTGTTGTTTTTACTTGTTAGTGAAGCTCAAGGAGTGGTCTTCTTGACTGGAAGGTCATTTCATGGGTCCCCTTCCAATCTTTGTCTGCCTGCACCTCCCAGCAGCGTGGTGCTCCTTCTTGGCTTTAGGGTCTTTCTTGGCTTTGGCAACTCCACCTCTTCCAGCTTTCCCCACCAGACACTTCATGAAGTGCTCCGCAGACCCACGCTTGTCAATACGTCAGCCACATGGGTGATGCCAGCCAGACGGCTTCACCCGTGTGCCACGCAGACTCTCCCAACTCGTCTTCCCCCAAACCCTCCCCGTGGCCAATCCTTCACCTGGATTATCTGCTGTGAAAAAATGGTGCCCCATGAACTCCAAGCTTAGTACAGACACCACAGGGCTGTCAGATTCCTCCTACTTAAAAATAAGTCGGACACATCTCATTAAGAATTTTCTCATCCGTTTTGTGTCTGTAATTCACATGCATCTCTATGCATTGGCTCCTGAGATTAGTTGGATATATAACAATCGAAACAAGCACACAAAATAAGAAAACAAATAAAAATGTTTGGAAAATGCAGTGAAAGTTTAAGTCTTCACAGACCCATTGCATTGTAAGCTGCTTTCATGTTAAGTAGCTCCAAAAATTGGTGTTATTGTTATTATTGTAAGTGCAAAAGTACAATCATATTTATATGTCAAACATCATCAGCATAGAATGAGAGAAGACTGGAAAGGGAGATCTTGTCCTGTGGAACTACACTGATAGTAAGACATTGACAGGAGGAAGGAAAAGGACAAAGGGAGGGGTCCCACATATGCATTTATGCACAGTAAACATTGCAATTTCCTTTCTTCCTCCTTCCCTTCTCTCTCTCTTTCTTTCTACTTCCTCCCTCCCTCCCTCCCTCCCTCCCTCCCTTCTTTCCTTCCTTCCTTCCTTCCTTCCTTCCTTCCTTCCTTCCTTCCTTCCTTCTTCCTTCCTTGCTTCTATCTCTATCTCTCTTTGTCTGTCTCTGTCTCTGTCTGGCCATCTCTCTCCTGTCTGTCTGTCTGTATGGTCATTCTCCCTTCTTTCCTCTTCCTTCTCCTCCCCTTTCCCCCTTTCTTTCCTTTCCCTTCCCTTCCCTTCACCCCTCCCTTTGTCCTTTCTTTCCTCCTGTCAATGTCTTACTATCAGTGCAGTTCCACAGGACAAGATCTGCCTTTCCAGTCTTCTCTCATTCTATGCTGATGTTTGACATATAAATATGATTGTACTTTTACATTCACAAAAATAACAATAACACCAACTTTTGGAGCTACTCTACATGAAAACAGCTTACAATGTAATGGGTCTGTGAAGACTTTTATACACCTGTTTGTAAACTTACAAACTGTTGTTGATAGAATGCATCCCAAACACTGTCCTGTGGTGTGTGAATGTGTTTGGGTTTTTAATGTGTGTTAATGACAGACAAAAGGAACTCTCAAAGTCCAACACATGGAGGTATGTGCTTTACTTATTTGCAGTTTTATTTTTCTGTGGCTAGGCCTTGTGTAGATCAACTGTAGTTGAACTTGTCTTCCATCAGAGTCTAACAATGACCTCTTGCTCTGGTTGGCAACTGGGATTTAAATCCCTTTTCTCAGGTTCAGGCAACTGTCCCTTCAGGGGACTTTGCATTTTCTCCCAGTCTGAGCTCTTGTAGGCAAATGTCAGAGTTGGGTTTTTTTTTGTCATTAGCCTTGTGAGAATTCCTGCAAATAAATAAACAGTTTGGAGAAGGAAACCCTCTTTGGGAGTAGAGACAAGTCAGTGCTGTGGCTGGTGGGGGTGGGGTGGGTGGGGTGGGTGGGGTGGGTGGGGTTGGGGGGGCAGGGAGGGAGGAAAGGTAGATTTCTTGGCTTATGCCCTGGGATTGAAACGTGAAACGTGAACCTTTCAGCTTCCACCCCTGCAATGGAAGTTCATGCTAACATCAGGATGATAGAGCGAGGCTTCTTAGGACCCTTTCACAAGGGTCTGAAGATGGCGTTCACAAGGATTGAAATCAGGTGACTCTGTGGAGTTAAGCATTCCTGGCCTCTGGCCTCAGGAGGGAGCTTCTTCCAGCCATCTCTAACCACCGTTCTGCCTCACAGCCCATGGAGGCTGCTCACTCTTAGTACTTAGGACGGGAACGGGTGACACCCAGCCAAGTCCTGTTGTCTTGTGTGTGTGTGTGTAGGGGTACAGGTTTCAACATCTTTCTGTTTGATTGTGTGGAAACGTTAGTCCTCCCATGCCTCGTGCCGGGTTGCTGCCTCGTGCCGGGTGTTCCTGTCACCTCCCTTCCACTCCATTTTCAGGGACCAGCTCACGCTCACTGGAGGCAGCAGGGGAGGGTAGGGGGTGTGTGCTGCCATGCCTGCTCCCTCGTAAGGAGGGTCAGACTCTGCCTGACAGCAGCAACTCCCTCTGCACAAATACGTTTCTTTTTTGGCAGTACTGAGGTTTGAACTCACTCCACTTGCTCTACCACTTGAGCCGTGCCTTGGTCTTCTTTTATTAAAAAACTTTTATTTTGGACATAAGGCCTCACTTTTTTCCCAGGTCGGCTTGGATCACAATTCTTCTATTTACACTTCCTGCTGTGGCTGGGAAGACAGGTGTGCACTGCCAGCTATTTTTGTTGAACAGATTTTGCCCTGGCTGGCTTTGCCATGGGATATTCTTCATCTCAGCTTCCTGGGTACCTAAGGCTACAAGGCACGAGCCACCACACCTGGCTATGGAGAAGCATTCAAACAAGGCTGGGGAAGGAAAGCCGGACTGACAATGCTGGAGGGAGTAATGGAGTAGGGCATTGTCTTCTCTGAGTAATGAGTTTGGGGGACTAGGGCTTCTCATGGGACTAGCCATTGTTGTAAGAGGAGGAGAAAGAAGCAGAGAATGCACTTGTGAAGGAACTCATGACTGTGGGTCATTCCAAGGCAACCGATCATAGATTTTTAGGTCTGACCTTTCTAGGACTTTAATGGTCTTCAGCTAAGATCCCTTCAAATTCAGGAACATCTTGCTGTGAGTGAACTTTGAACTGTGAGTGAGCAAACTGTGAGTGAGTCTGGATTGGAAGCTGATTTCTGCATCAAGTTGTAGCCAAAGCTGCAACTCACTAGGCTTGGAACTAGATGACATGGAAGGCCAAGACCACCTAATTCTATTAAAAAAACTGATATCACACAGTGTCTTCTGGCCACCATCTAGGGTCAGATATGGGATCAGCTAGAAGAGTGCATGAGTCCACTCAACATGGTCCATGTGTAAATGCACACCAAGAAAGCCCAGGGCTGCCTCAGACAGGAAATGGGGCCTCACTCCATTCCTTTTCTGTCTATCTCTCCAAAATAATACCAGAGTTGTTGATACGTGTGGTTTGGGGCAGAACTATTATGATTATTTTTTAATATGGAAAATGGGTCAATTCATATTTTTATTAGGCCACCAACAGTGAAACTCTTAAAAACAACAAAGTCAGACAAGATAACCTGAGATATAGAGGCTGATAGTTAGCCTCAATGTGATGTGGCAGAACCATAAGATGACAAGTTTGTTCTGGTGAAGCCTGGGTTGAACGTAGAGCATCACGGGTCTGTGAAGATGCTGGAGAAGGGTCCAATATCCAGGTGGCAAAAAAGGGCTCAGAAGCTTGTCAGGATCGGACCTGAGCAATGCACTTGGCTGTATAAGCTTCCTCTGGCCTGTGAAGATTGTATTTAGGGCAGGGGAGGACTGAGTGCCAGAGCGTCCAAGGAAACTTTGCTCAGTGATTTCCGCTTCCTGCCAACACAGATTTTAATGAAATCTCGGCACCCTGTCCGTCTTCTTTCTCCCTAAATAGGATGGAATGTTCTGCTTTCACATGGGCTATTACTAATGGGCATGTGTTGTGTTTGTCATGTAGAGGTAGCATGAAAACCTCCAGCAACTCATGCATTTTGGCATCTAGACACCGTTGGCTGTCACTTCAGTAGAGATCTGTACAGAATGCTTTTTTCACGGGTGGTGTCATTCTCAGTGACTCCTAGCATGGAGTACTGTCAAGTTCTTGCAAAACCAGGTAAGCAGTGCCTGCCCTGGGTAGAATCACACCTGAGCAAGGCAGCTCCGGAGAAGGTGTTCTTTGCTTTACAAACATGCCATTGTAAACCCCAGTGCTGCTCCAGTGTAACTGGGAATGATTTCTGCCTAGCCCCAGTGGTCTTCTGCACTCAATAAGTCACGGGCTCACAGTGGCTCCTTTATGAAAGGCCCCGTTCCTTCACTTCGGACTATGTAACTTGATATAGCTTTCTGGTACCTTCTTTGTAGGTAAATCGCTCAGAGGAAATTTATAAGCCCTTCCCACCATCCCAAGAATACTAGCCAGCGCTGTGCGAGTCGCAGATGGGATCTCATCCAGCACCTTTGTGTCTTTTTCTTCTCAACTTCATGTCACCCTTGTGGAAGGGGATAGGCTATGACAATTATTTTTTGGTGGTACTTGGATTTGAACTTAGAGCCTTGTGCAAGCTTGCTCTCTACCACTAGAACCATGCACCCAGCCCTTTTTGCTTTCAGATATGAGATTTTTCCCCCCCAAGGGTAGTTTCAGACTATGATGATCTTACATAGGCCTTCCAAGTAGCTGGGAACTACCATGCCTGGCCTGATAATGACCGTGTTACAAGTGAAGAATCTGAGACTCAGTTCAAGGGACTTGTCTAAAGGGTTTGTGCTGATGCACTGCTGACCCTTAGAATGTCCTCTAGCTTTTAGATGGTCAGCCTCCTGAGGTCAGGGGTGAGATCTCTGCTCTAGAGCTCATGGCTATGACTCTATAGTATAGTTTGAAGCCACAGTCTAATGATGCCTTCAGATTTAATGAATGAGTTAATGGCAAATAATTGTTTCTGGATTCCTAGGTGCCCACCTCAGTGTCTGGACACAGCAGATAGTTGCCGGGAGGATGGGGGAATGAATGAATAAATAAATGAATGGATACCTTTATGAGGGTCTGCACTCATCTGAGCTCATCTCCAGGTGCTGGGAACAAAGGCATGTCTTTAGCCCACTGCTGTCTATGGCTGATATTCAAGAGGGTGCTTTGCTCATGGTGAGCAGTCAGAACACACTTAGAGTAAACAGACCTGGAACGGGACTGGAAACTCTAATGCTACCCTCCCCCCTTATCTTTGGGCCATATATGAGAATCTTCTTGCAATAAAGTCCACTTGGCTACCCCTTAGGAGTGTTCCTCAGAATCCAGTCCTGGAGACCAGAGTTGTATTTATTGCTGGCTGGTTTCAGAGCTCTGCAGATCCCAGGGAGGCCTTGGTGCTTCACTTTGGGCCTTTAAAGGACTTGATACTTGATCCCCTGTCCCAATGAATCACCTGCTCTGTGCATTCAAAATGTGATTCTTACTGGCGTCTGCATGGTTGTTGGAATGCTCTCCTTTGTCATTCTAGCACTGGGGAAAGTAGAAATGATGCACACTACTTTTGGGCTGTCTGTTCTTTCCATCTCCCGAGCGAGCTCATTTTGTGCAGAAGAGAAAAGCCACTGTGTTGGATCCAGTTCCACTGTCCAGGGTTTGGCTTCAACTCTCCTACTTTCTGACCAATTGATGACTCAGTTTCTTTGAGTATAAAATGAGGACTCCAAGACCTGTCTTGCCCGCAGGCTAGATGTCAGCTTTGGCTTGACTTCACTCTGCTTCCAGGATATATTCTAAAAGTGGCTTGTTCAAATAAGCTTTTCTGGTCATTTTCATTTACTCTTCAAAGCACAATCCATGTGAAGGAAAATAAACCAAAACAGATAAAATAAAAATCATTGATGGGAACTGAAGAACAATGTGTACAATAAATGCCCACTGTCAGACTTTTAATAAGCTGTCTCCTCAAGGCTGTTGGCTATTCTTTATATCTTCATGGGAGACCTACTCTGTGTTGAACCTCTTAACTCTTTGTTTTGTTTTGGGTCCAGTCATGGGGCCTGAACTCTGGGTCTGGGCGCTGTCCCTCAGCTCTTCAGCTCAAGGCTAGCGCTCTACTACTTGAGCCACAGCGCCACTTCCAGCTTTTTTCTTTTTGCTTATGTGGTGCTGAAGAATCGAACCCAGGGCCTCTGGCATGCAAGGCAAGTGCTCTACCACTGAGCCACCTTCCCAGCCCTCCTCTTAACTCTTTGTAGGGAAACTCTCTCATGGGTAACATCTTTCACTGTTTTCAGTGAAAGATATGGATTCTTGATAAAGGCCTTCAAGGAGGTTGTGGGAGTTGGCCTCTTCCACTTTCTTTGTTTCCTGCCCATGAAGGGAACTTGCCCTGTAGCATGCTGCCTTAATACAGGGCAGAAGCAAAGGGCCAATGGATCATGGACCCCAGAGCCATGAGCCTGAAGAAACATTTTTGCTTTTAAATTGGTTGTCCCAAGTATTTGTTATCATGATCAACCAAAATGATTAAGCTAATTATTTTAAAGAATAGTGAGTATGAGATTTCTCCTAGATGTTACTATGTCTCTTAAGAAGTGACACATTCGGGGCTGGGAAGATGGCTCAGTGGTAGAGTGCTTGCTTTGCATGCATGAGGCCCTGGGTTCGATTCCTCAGCACCACATAAGCAAAAAAGGAAAAAAAGCCGGAAGTGGTGCTGTGGCTCAAGTGGTAGAGCACTAGCCTTGAGCTGAAGAGCTGAGGGACAGCGCCCAGGCCCAGAGTTCAGGCCCCATGACCAGACCCCCCCCCCCCCAAAAAAAGTGACACATTCTCCAATACAGTCACGGTACCATTATGACATCAAATGACACCAGAATGTCCTCCCTAAATAGATGAAGAAACATGTTCAGAGATGTATCATGCCTGACAAAAATCATCATTGTCTGGGGCCTTGGAGAGTGGCCCGTTTTAAGTTGTCATGCAATTATACTGAGTTTTAACTCGAGAACTTTGGTTTGGGAACCTGAATTCCCAAAATGTCAGAGCCTATGAGCAGGCTGCTGCTCCAAGTAGGGGCCATATTTGGTGCTCTGCATCTCTTATTTCTTTTCACACTCCTCGTGCCAATCAGCGCGACATAGCTTTTCAAATGTGAAATTCCTTTTATATTTTGTAAGTTTCACTCTTCGGTCATTGTCTATTTGGAAAACATATGAATTCTCCTCTACGCGCTTGCCATGTGTGCTTTGATATTTATTCATTAGTTCGTGCTCATCCAGGGCTCATGCACTGGATACCTATTAATGAACAAGTCAGACCTAATGGGGGCAGGGATGGCCTGACAGGTCTTAGAAACAGGAGAGGTGGCCAACAGCCTCGATCCATGGAGCCACCTCATGGGGTACAGTTCTAGTCAGTCAGCTGTGGCTTGTTCTTGGTCTAGTGAACTTACAGAAACTTCAATTCACTAGGCGTCCATTGCACATCTATTGTGTGCTGGATGGTTGTAGGCCTTCAGAGTGAGTGAGGAAGGTCCCTGGGTCCTAAAGAAGGCAGATGTGTAGCCCATTTATCATTTTCATGCTGTTGAGAAGGTCTGCAGTGTGCATAGCTTCTACTCTTGCATTCCATAGTGACTAATTCCTTCAGTTAACACGTAGTCATCTTAAGTGGTGGAAAGGTTGAACAAGACAGAACAAATTCCTGTCCTTGTGTACTTTAGTTTTTAACTTGGACCTATAGCTGCAGAACTTACGTTTTGCCCAGGGGATAGAGTTTATATTTCATTTTGATATAATACTCCCTGGAAGAGTGAGGGCAATTCACATTTTAAAAGGGGAAATAAGAAGTTCTGTGGATGGATGAAGGACAGACCTGGGCTGTTCACCACAGGAGCCCACATTCCTAAAGATCTGATCCTTGTGTAGCATGAGCATTTCAATCTCTTCCTTTCTTTCCTCCATGCCTTCCTTTCCACTTGTCAGTAAATAGCACTGGAATGCACCACTTGGCTAAACCAACATTCTAAGATTATCCTTGATTTCTCTCTTTTCCACGTTCATTTCCCAGCTCTTGTCAACTTCTCAAATGATTTCTGAATGTGTCAAGTCTTGTTCATCTCTACTGTGACCCTTGAAGTCCACTTACCCATTTCTCCCAGCAGGATCTCTGTACTGCTGCCAAAGAAAAGTCCTGCCCTGCCCTTGTCTTCAAAAGAGCAGGCCAAAACAACTTTGAAAACACTTCAACTATGAAGCTTCACTACAGCTGACATAATTCCACTCTTCTCTGTGTCTGCATAATGCTCTATGTTTTCTTTATCCATTCAAAGGTGTTGAACCCCTGGAATGATTGAACAACAGCTTATGTATTGTATGTAGTGCTGCAATTAACAAGGATGTTCAGGTATAGTGCTTGTAGGTTGATTTGCCCTCCTTCAGATAGATATATGCCCACTAGTAACTCTATGCATTTTAATATTCTACAATATTTCTATCACTTTCACGTGTTTCTTCTTGTTATTTGCTGTCTACCGATTGTCTGCATTCCTCACTAGAAAGTAAGTTCTAATAGTGCAAGAATAGTATGACTATTCTGTACCTATATATCCTCAATTCCCAGAACAGTAAGTGCCCCAAGATAGTTTTGATTAAAGGAACTGACAAAGTCAAGTCTGCTGTTCCACAACTGCTTATTGCTCAAGCAGTTGACTATAGACTATGACTAGGTAAGAGTCCCTGAGCATAAAACTCCGGCCTCGTAAGAGAGCATAACCAGAGGTCTACGTGCTAAGCCTCAAGTAAGTGGTGTGAGGAGCCCAGTGATTGCCTCCTGCCAAATCTTGTCTTTCAGATGACTGGGCAGTAAATATTCCATGAGAACTCACGCTAGGCTCAGTAGTTTCAAGTTCTCCATCCATGAAATAACCTGCAACATGAAACTTAACCCCTTTCTGACAGAGGTGAAGAAATGATACTCAGAGATGTGAGTTCACTTGTTCAGTCACACATCTAGTGGGAGGTAGAGCTGGGAATCAAACTTGGGGCTACTCTACTCCTGTATCATTAACCTCTTCCAGCCCCTCCCCCCAAAAAAATTACACTCAGCAACAGAGTATCTTGTAGATTCAAGAAACAAGCATCTGGGTGTCAGGAAAGCCATGCCATCTTTGAGTGACTGGTGCGTATATCTTCAGTGTGAGTGGAGCAATAGTATAGGACAACCTTCTATGTGAGAGCTGTTTTCATAAAAAAAGAGCAAGTTCGCTACAGAGTTTGGAAGGGCCTTCCTCAGAGAGAGCCCAATTATATGGGCAACATGCTAAAAATTCAAGAATGCCTGATTTGTGCTTTTTTAAACAGTAAAAGGAGCTCTGAAACAAATTAAATTTTTATGAGGTGTGTTGCTGACTAAAATTTTTTTGAGCAAATAATCATACAAAAAGAGTAGACCACATACTTAAAATTAAAACCTCCAAATAAGAAAAATATTTATTAAATAAACTTTCACCAAGCCACAGTGACCTTTCAAATAGGCTTTCTCCCTGAAATATTAAGCCAATCCAACCTTTGGAATAATTTTAATCAACAAGTTGATGGGTTGTTCTGAAAGAATGATGATGAGAGATATGACCCGTGATGCAGCGTGAGGATTCCAGGACCCAGAGCAGGAGATCGGTGAGTTCATGCCTGCTGCTGTCTGTGTGACTTTGGGAAACCAGGGAACCACTCTGGGCTACTTTCCCCATGTTTAAAGTGGAGATAGTAAGCTGGATGCTGGTAATTCTTGCCTATAATCCTAGCTACCCACACAGCAGGCTGAGATCTGAGGATCATGGTTCAAAGCCAGCCTAGGCAGAAAAGTCCATGAGAGTCTTATTTCCAATTACCAAAAAGCTAGAAGCAGAGACTTAGCTCCAATTAATTACTCCCCCCATCTCCAGTCCCCCCCTAAAAAAAAACAAACAGAAGCAGAGCTATGGCTAATGTGGTAGAGTGCTAGCACTGAGCAAAAAAGCTCAAGGACAGTGCCCAGGCCCTGAGTTCAAGCCCCAGGACTGTCACACAAAAAGGTAGATGGTAGAATATCCCCTTGTTACCTCTTAGACTGATTATGAAAGTCAACTGAACAATGGATATGAAAATACTCTTGAGAGGAACAAAGTAGTTACCATATTGTTAGTTGTGTTAATTTCCTCAGTGATACTACTAAGTAGACTTATTTGCAAAGCCTAGGAAATGAAAGTTTTATAATTGAAACCTTTTCTCTCATCCTTTTCATATGGCTTACTCTCAAAAATGGTCGGTTCTCAAGTTCTCCCCAGAATGTATCACATTATGCAGCTCTGGTATAATTTCCTGTATGTATATTAGCAATTCACCAGATTTCTAAAGTATGCTTTTGGTCTCCAGTTCTTTTTGCTTCTGGGTCATCCTATTACCTTCCTGTTGTTCATCAGCTCAGAAACATCCTATAACTTCCCATTGATCATCCAAAACAACCCAACTATGAAATGAACTTCCACTTGATTTTCCTCATTTTTCCATCATTCATTCCAACTTGGCTGCAGTCAGAGAGAACTTTTACGGACCCCCCCCCCCCATGCATCCGATTCATTTTCCATTGCTGTGATTTGAATATTCATGTATCCTTCAGACTCATATACTGAGTCCCAGTCCACAGGGTGATGATCTTAGGAGCTGTGAGCCTGAGGAAGTCAGGAGGTCATGAGGATGGCATTCTCTATCCTGCCATGGAAGGACTCACTGACAGGGTGCCATCTATGAACTGTGCATCAAGTCTCTTGGAATTACAGTGTGAGCATCATGACTGGCCCTTCTATTCTTTTTTTTTCTATCATAAATACTCAGGAGGCTAAGATCAGAAGATTATGGTTCAAAGCCCACCCAGGCAAGGGCCCTTCTATTTTTTGTCTTGTTAAAAAGCAAAAAGCAAAAAAAAAACAAAAACAAAACCCAAGCCTCTTCTATTCACTTTCATTAAGATTTAAAATGAATAAGAAATGGATAATGAATTTTATTTTACATTGTCTCAAAATTTAAAAAATGACCCATAGTTCCACGTTGTTTATTCCTTGATGTGATACATTATGTTACCGATATTCTCTCAGTCATCATATGCGAATCTGGAGTAACACATTTTGGCAGTGGGTGTGTATAACTAGAAGTAGCTACATCTTGTCTCTAATTGTTACTTTCCCTCCTAATGCAGTTTCCAAAAGGAAAATATGCATGTAGGATAATTGCAAAGATGACAGTCTAATTTAAAGAAATCTAGAAGCGTAGGCTGTGTCTAAGGGAATACTGACTTTTCCTAAGCTATACTTAGATTAAAGTAGGCCATAAAAATAGTTTTATTTCACCTTCACCAACCAACATGGGACTTAGATCTGTGCAGACTGGCCCCATGCAAAAAACAAAATACAGGAGAGAGGTTGGCTGGCCTACCTTAAGAGGCCCAAGTTGGTTTGTGACAGTAGAGAGGGATAAAATATTTAGCAAATCCAAACGAAAGAGTCCCCCAAATCCAGCAGGCTTTCTAGAATAAAGCCTTTAACAATTCCTTGGCTTTCCAAAAGTATATCCAGAATATGACATACTTTCACTTCTTTCATTTCTTTTTTAGATATGTTTTCTTATTGTAAAAATTCTGTATAGACGGGTTACAGTTACATGAGTAAGGTAATGAGTACATTTCCTATCAAGTATTGTTAACCGCTCCGTTGTTTTTCCCCTACCATCCCCAACTCCTCCCTCCCTCCCTGAAGTTGTACAGTTAATTTTCAACATAGTGTCATGTACATCTCACTGTTACAATGGATCCTTATTTAACAGTTCTTCTATTTCTTGGCCATGGTCCTCTTACCTTTAGCTCCTGTCTAGATTACAACCATAACTTCAAATGTGCTCCATTGTCTTCACTAGCCTCCAGTCAGTAGTTCATTAGTCCAGTACCTGTGACCATAATGAAATACCTCAGGCAACTGGCTTATCAGAGAAAAGATTTGTTTTGGTTGATGGTTCTGGAGGCTTCAAGTCCAATTCATTCCAATCTTTGGTCCTCTAGCAAGGGTACCATATGATGACATAAGCACACAGGAGGACCAGCTGCTAACCTCGTCACCCAGGAAGCAGTGGTAGTGTAGGAGGATGGAGAGACTGGGGTCCCACACTTCCAATGACGTACTGGGCCCCACATCCTATATGTCCACAGCACTTATCACATAGACCCAACCTCAAGATCAAACACGGGTCCTGGTGGGACGTTTGTCCGAAGTACAGCAGGTATCCAGAGTGATTCTTCTAAATTAAACTGTGTCATGTCATACCACTCCCGTGCTCAAAACCATCTGTGGATCCTATTTCACTTCAGAAAAAGACAAAGTCCTTCTGGTGATTTTCAAGTCCCCACTTGAGTTACCTTCCATTGCTCCTCTCACTTCATGTCTTCCTGTTCTTTCCTGGAGCACTGTAAACTGTGGAGACTTCTGGAACACACCAGGTACCCAACCAGCTCAAGCCATTCCCTCCTTAGCCCAAGAAAACCTCCTCACGAGCAGCTAGGCAGCTGCTTATTATTGCTCTGCTGAATGCTTCAAATAGTATTTGAAGACCATTCAGGTTCTCTCCCTGCACGGCTCCATCCTGTCCGGTCCTCCAGCTACCTTGTTCTCTCTAATCTGGTGGCATCATCTTCTCAAATCAGAGGGAACGCTGGATGCTCCCTGTATTCCTCCCCTCACCCCAGCCTAGAAATTCTGTCCAAGTAGTTACACACTTCTTCTGTCTCCTTTCTTTCAGGAACCACTGTCATTCATCACCAGAGACTGGAAAACCATTGTTTTATTTACTTTACCCAGCTTTTTAGTTGTTTTAAGGGAAAGGGTAAATCTGATTCCCCTTACTCCGTCTTGGTTAGAAACAGAATCTCTCAGCACTTCTTAATTCCATTTCTCACTTTAGTTTTATTCACAGCACTTATGAACATCTGACACAGTTTGCTGGCCATTTGTTTACTTATTGTCTGTCTTTTCCCCCCCACTGAGCTCCAATGCTATAAGGATCTTTACTTATTCACAGACAAATTTTGGACCTAGATCAGGGGCTGGCACACTGTAGGCCCTCAATAGATCCTTTTAAAATAAATGAACGCTGAGTGTCTTTAGCAGGGAGAAGTCTCCCAGGAGCATCAGGCTGGTTGCACTTCTACAAGAAATCCTGAGTGTCAGCAGGGTCTTGGCCTATGGGATGGATACTTAGGCCGTGACAAGGGTCTCTCACCTCCTCAGTCAACACCCTTCTTTGTGTAACACTCTCCCGTGCTTCTCACCGTCTCCCATAAAGGACTTTGCTTACCAACTCTCCTGAGCTGGATCACAACTCTGAGAAGTATGGATGGAAAGTTTTAAGTTTCTTTAAAAAATATAATCATTTTACAACTAAGTATATATGTGTATGTGTTTCTTCTCTACACCCAACCTTAAGCAGCTGGTACTTAATCCCCATCTCTTTCTTTGTATAAAACATGGGTGTAAAAGGCCTTTTTTAGCTCATAAGGGTGGAAGTTCAGGTGGGAATGAATCCAAGGGAAACTTTGGACTCACTCAGCAGGGGTGGGCCAGCTAAATAACAGCACCTTTTCCCACAGACTTCTCCTTGTCATAGCTCTGTGCAAGGATTTCCCATCTGTCAGCTGGTCCATTCAGCAGTTATTCACTTGAGGAACCAACATTCAGAGAGAGAGAGAGGGGGGGAGAGAGAGAGAGAGAGAGAGAGAGAGAGAGAGAGAGAGAGAGAGAGAGAGAGAGAGAGAGAGAGAGAGAGAGAGAGAGAGAGAGAGAGAGAGAGAGAGAGAGAGAGAGAGAGAAGAAAGAGAGAAAGAAAGAAAGAGGGAGAGAGAGTATGTGTGTATGTGTATGTGTATTTGTGTATGTTCACTAAAATAGGTGGCTGTTTCTGGAACAATTTTTCTTTATTTGAATTTCTATGTAGGTTTCATTTTGGTTTCAATCATGGTTTTGTTTGGCATGTCATCTTGGTCAGAGGGCTAGTTTAATTGTTTGTTCATTGGAGAAAACTTTTCTTTCCAGATTGATTATTTAAGGATTCTTGTGTTTCTATTATTTCATCTCCTCCCTTCATTGAACTCACAACATCCTGCAATTACCTAGTTTATGTGAGTATTGCTGGTTTCCTTCTGTAATGTGAAGTCCACCAGGAGAAGAAACTTGCTTCTCTTGTTCACTTTCTTTTCCCAGTGCCTTGCCTAAGACTGACAGGTAGAAGTTACTGTAATTAGAAAATAGATATTGAATTTATTAATTAATTGATTCTCCTGGAGAGTAAATGTTGAGAATATGAGTGAGTGTGTGCAGAATTTATATGTAATTGAATATTTATGAATGGCTAGAGTAAGAGTTGCAAGGACCAAGTATAGATTCAAATCTAGAGGGTCTGGACTTTATCCTGGTGATTATGGAAAGGCTTAAACAAGGGATGAAAGTCAGATTAATTTTACAAAACCATCAATCTGCCTATGGGATGGTGAGTACATTAGATGAAACTAAGACATGTTTTGGAGGAATTGTTTTGGATACTAATGAAGTAATTTAAGTAATAGTTAATAAAACATAGAAAAAATGTCTTGACTGAAAGTGTCCAACAAGGCTACTGTGTAGAAGGAAGTCAAAGGAAAAGTTAGAAAATTAAAGAGAACACAGAAATACATAAAATGAATGTGGGTTGGATCCCAGTGAAAATGGTTGAGCTCTGAATTCCCTTTATTTAATAAAAGCAAGAAAACATTGTCTGAATCAACACTTTCAGAGCTGTGGAAACTAACCAAAGATTATGAGAAATCTAGTAGGAATTATCAAAGAAACACAGTTAAATCTTGGTGAGAAGAGTTGGTATGAACAGTGAAGATTTAACTTTCTCTCTTCTCATTCCCTCATTCCCTGGCAACCCTGCAAACAATTAGTCTGTAATCACAGCAAGAACAGTAAACATTGTGCCTGCAGGAGGAAGCAGAACAAAATTCTGTTTTTTTCCTAGTCCTGTTTTGAGAGAATTGTCATTATCTGACCCATCTCTTGGCTTTGCAGGAGATTCCTCCAAGGCTTATGTAACAGATTGAAAACCTGTGTCAACAGCTTTTTCCTTAGCGCATCTTACTGAAAACAATCGGGGGCAATTGTCTAATGTCATGGCTGGTTGAGGTAGTAGACAACAGTGAGAGTAAATAACAGTTTAACAGGAAAAGTTTAAAAAATCATGTCCATATTGTGTGCTCTAAGAAGTTTGGACAATTTCTTGAGTCCAGCAAACCTTGTGCATGCTTTGGGATATGTGGATACTCAGTAAAGACCTGATAAGGTTCTAACTTCTTACCAGCAGCTGACTTTAAGGAACTGAAGGGTAAGGCAGAGATGCTCATTTACTTTGAAGTTGAGTATGATAGGCCTGTTCAGCGTGCACACAACCCTCCCCCCATCAAAGAAAGAGGGATTTATTGGCTCTAAGCATTAAAGAATCGATGTCCAATTATTACCTGACTACTAAGTTAACAAAGCTGAAACTTCTGTGTTGACACATGATAAGGAACAGAGGTTTTATAAACTTAATGAGGTTACTAAATCAATAATGGCAATAACAAGAATTAGCAATATCCACAAACTGGCAGAGGTGGAGAGATAATTAAGAATTGTCAAATTATTTAAAACATTCAGTTTTTACAGAATTTTGAGATATGTCAAGGAACAAGAAAGTATTATTTTCACATGAGGGAAAATGAGCCATTGGAAACAGTCTTTGGAGGAGTACAGGGGTTGCACTTACTAGATAAAAACTGTTTTAAATATATCAAAAATAGTGGTAAACACATCTAAGGAAGTGAGGGAAAGTGTAAGATAATCTTGACAAATCAAGCATACTATTAAGAAATAAAATCACACAAAACGCCTAACTCTAGAAATCATGGGGTTTAACAACTGATGTGAAAATTTCACTGTAGGGGTTTTTGAGCAGGCAAGAGGAAGAATTTGAAAACTTGAAGGCAAATAATTGAAATTATCTAGTCTGAGAAGAGAAAGAAAGACAAATACAGACTGAAGAGCTTGAGAGGACTGGGATATCAAGCATACCAGCACCCACATAATAGGAATCAAGAGAAGAGAAGAGAAGAGAAGAGAAGAGAAGAGAAGAGAAGAGAAGAGAAGAGAAGAGAAGAGAAGAGAAGAGAAGAGAAGAGAAGAGAAGAGAAGAGAAGAGGAGAGGAGAGGAGAGGAGAGGAGAGGAGAAGAGAGAAGAGAGGAGAGGAGAGGAGAGGAAAGGAGAGAGAGAGAGAGAGAATTGAGAGAGAATTGAGAGAGAATTGAGAGAGAGGAGAGAGAGAGGATGAGCAGGAGAAAAAAGAGAGTCAGAAAAATATTTGAGAAACCAAGGTTGAAAATTTCACAAATATGGCACAAATTTAGTTCATATACAAGCAGCACAATGAATTCAAACTCAAAGGGAACCACATTAAGACACATCAGAGTTAAATACAAAGAGAGAACATAGAAAGCAGCAAAAGAAGAGAATGATCACATACTAAAAAGCTTCAATAAGATTATCCACTGACTTTTCTTTTTTTTTTTAAATTTTATTTTATTTGTGAACATACTGTACAGAGGGGTTACAATTACATGGGCAAGATTCCACTGACTTTTCACTAGAAACTTTGGAATCCAGGAGACAATTGAATAGCATTCAAAACATTGGGGTTTGTTGTCACTGTATTTGATTCTGGTGTCCTGCATCATGGTTTGTTTGTTTGTTTTTTTTTTAAGAACTTAAGAGACTCAGCCAAGTTTTCTGATGTGAACTAATCCCTTCCTCCCTCCCTCCCTTCCTCCCTCCCTGCCTCCCTCCGTCCTTTCCTTCCTTTCCTTCCTCTTCCTCCTCCCACCCTCTCTCTCGATGAAGTTTGAACTCACAGCCTTGTGCTAAGGGATGAAGCATTTTACTTGAGCTTAGGTTTATGTGGCCCTCTTTCATTAGGAACCCCCATTTAGGTCCTTTCCCTTTCACAAGAAAATCTGTTTTGTTTTTTTTTTTTAACTACATCCTATGCTCGTCTTCAGCTATAACAAGAGCTTGTAAAGCACGGAGGCTTTGGAAAACTGTAGGCAAATAATTCAGAGATAGCATAAGATTGAAGCATTCTTGTAATTCTTGGCCAACTCTGAAGAGGATGGCATCTAGGGGACAGTACCTTTCTAGATAACTTCGCACATAGGCTCCCTAACCTTGCAATGTTCATTCCTATAGGTGTCTAAGCATTTGGGTGCAATGGATAAGTGCTCATCTTTGGCTAGAAGCACATATATGTATGGATATAAATCTGCCACTGAACACGTGTGTCATATTGAATAGCTTAATCTTTTTAAGTCTTTTTGGCCCAAGTTATTTTCCAGATAAGGTTTTGTACTTCCTGCCTGAGGCTCCCCTCAGACCATGTCCTGCTTAGCTGGGATTATTAGCATGGACCTTCAAGGCCTGATTTGCATGTTGAAACAGGATTTCACTAACTCCTTTGCCTGGATTGGCCTTCTGAATCTCCATCCATCTGATTTCTGACTGTCAAATTGCAGAGCTTAACGGGCATGTGTCCCCATACTTGGCCTCACTTTCTCATTTTTTAAAGGTGAGAATGTTCAAAATCCCTTCAATTGTTCAAAACGTATAGCATGTTATTATCTGTAACTACCCTACTGTTCCACAGAACACCAGAACATGTTACCTCTGACTAACTATAACATAATATCCACCCACCAAACCTTTCCTACTCTTCCCTCCCAGACTACACTTCTTAGATTCTGATTCAACTCCTATGCAAATCATCTTTTTTGGATTGCACATGTGAGCGAGGTCATGAGGTACTTGTCTTTCTGGCCTGTTGATGTCATTTATCATAACGATCTCCAGTTCCATCCGTGTTGTTGTAAATGACAGGATTCCACTTATTTTTTATGGTTGAATGATTTTCTATTGTGTACTTGCACCATACTTTATTTATCCATCAGTAGGTGCACAATTTGGATGTTTCTATTTCTTAGCCATTGTGAACAATGCTGCAGTGAACAGGGGAGAGCAGATGTATCCAACTTATTGAATTCCTTTCTTCTGGATAGGTTCCCAGTACTGAGATTTTGTGATCATATTGTAGTCCTACATTTAACTTTCTGAGTCACCTCCATGCTGTTTTCCATAATAGCTGTAGTAATACATTCTCACCAGGAGTTTACAAGGGTTCCTTCTTCATCCTCATCAACACTAGTCATCTTTAGTCCTTTTGTGACTAGCCATTCCTCCTGGGGAAGGTGGTTATCTCACAGTTTTGACCTATATTTTCCTAAGAATTAGTGATATTGGACATTTTGCAATTATCTGTTGGTCTCTCATATGCCTTGGTTGTAATAATGGAAATTCTTTATCCCAGGTAAGGAATTAATATCTGGTATGTTAAATGGTCTTGACTTGGATTTAGAACCCTGTGTAGGTGAGAAGACTCATTTAATTAAAGGTGAACTATTCTTTGGAAAGTTATTGTAGCACAGAGTAATACTGGAAAAGAAACCCCACTGTCTCAACAGTTCTCTGTGGATTCCTTTCTCCTGGTTAACAGAGACCATGTGATGCTTAAGCAGCAAGAATTCTGACTCACTGCACATTGGGAGAATGTTCATTAACACTACATTGGAAATACTGAATCACCTTGCTTCTAGCCAATGGAGCAAATCCATTGTAATGATTTGTTATCTCACCATTTTGCAAAAAGTTGTCAAATTAAAATCATCCCTTTCCTTTCCTTGCCTTGCCTTTCCTTCCTTGCCTTTCCCTTTCCCTATCCTTCCTTCCTTCCTTCCTTCCTTCTTTCTTTTTCTTTCTTTCCTTCCTTCTTTCTTTTCCCTTCCTTCCTTCCTTCCTTCCTTCCTTCCTTCCTTCCTTCCTTCCTTCCTTCCTTCCTTCCTTCCTTCCTTCCTTCCTTCTTTCTTTTTCCCTCCCTCCCTCCCTCCCTCCCTCCCTCCCTCCCTCCCTCCCTCCCTCCCTCCCTTCCTTCTTTCCTTCCTTCCTTCTTTCTTTTTCCCTCCCTCCCTCCCTCCCTCCCTCCCTCCCTCCCTTCCTTCCTTCCTTCCTTCCTTCCTTCTTTCTTTTTCCCTTCCTCCCTCCCTCCCTCCCTCCCTCCCTCCCTCCCTTCCTTCCTTCCTTCCTTCCTTCCTTCCTTCCTTCCTTCCTTCCTTCCTTCCTTCTTTCCTTCCTTCCTTCTTTTATTTCTATCTTTCTTGTCTATCATGGGGCTTGCCTTAGGACCTGACCATTGTTCCTGAGCTCTTTCATTCAAATCTAGTGCTCTACCATTTTGAGCCACAGCACCACTTCTGTTTTTCTGGTGGTTAATTGGAGATGAGTCTCATGGACTTTCCTGCCAAGGGTGGCTTTGAACTGCGATCCTCAGATATTAGCCTCCTGAGTAGCTAGGATTACACATATGAGCCATGGGTGCCTGACATATTTTTATTTCTATAACAAAGAAACTTAGAGAAAAGCACAAGGTGAAGCTAAAAATCTGTCCTTGTGTCTAGAAAGAAAGTGGCAGGTTACAGGGTGAGAGTACCTGTGGTTCCTAAAGAGGGTCAGCATAGCCTTGACGAAGATGAAGAATCCAGAGTAGATGCAAGCAGGGTCTCTCCTTCCTCTGACACACTGAGGATGTTCACAGGTTTCTTAGCAAGGAAGAACTACCCAGTAATTATTTTTCTCTGAATGTAAGTTCAGGTTGTCACTGGTGACATCGGTAATTAGTTTTTAACTTTAAAGCAGGAGAATGAGTCTTTTTCAGTGAATGCTGCTGTGAGAAGGCCCCGAGTTCAAGGCCCCTCCTGGTATTATCCCCTGTTGGCAGAGTTGTCTAGAACAGTGGAGTTGCTGTGCTCTGAGCAAAACCAGCTGGTGGCAGCTTTCCGAGGTTCTCACTTCAGCTTTCTGACAGCTGAGGCCTGCCCTCTGGCATACCTGCCCTTGCATTGTGAATAGCGACACCAGACAGAGGAGCCAGGCTTCAGAATCTTTTGATTTTGCTCTAACACCAGACTGAGCAGCAAGTTCCGTATCAAGCATGTTCCACATTTTTTGGAAAAGGAGCAAGAATAGCTTCTTCATGACCTCATATCTCCTGGCTGCAGAAGAGAGATGAGAAAAGGTGAAGGGAGTGAGGTTTCTGTTGATATATGAGGTGAGGGTTACCGGCCCTGGCCCACTCTTTCAGCGAGGTTAGAAGCCGCTCAAAGGTATTTCACCAGTTACAATGAATATGTGTAAGAAGGAGCCTCCTATTGGGAGCATTTCCAAAGACTAATAAGGCTGTGCTTTGGTCCTCTGACCTTGGCGCAGTGACAGGTAAGTCCCACAACTTCTCCCACCTTATAAACACTGAGATGGGCTGTGAGAAAGGACTGTGGGGGCTCTATGTACAGACTTAGGTCAGCAAGTAGGCAGAAAAATGTCAAAACCACTAATCTAATTTACTGATGGCCTTAATGGGAGCGCATAGGAAAAAATTCTGCCTGGCACCGCAAATATTGCTCTAGTACCTTCTTTTAGAGTCCCCCAAAGCTCAGGGATCACACAATGAACTTGTAGTGTTACTGCAGATGCACAAAGAAGGTAGAGAGGAAGGGAAGAAAGCACAGGGGAGCCTGGGAGAGTGACATCCCTTTCTTCCCCTCCCCTCCCCTTCTCTCCCCTCCCTTCTACTTCCCTTCCCTTCCCTTGCCTCCCTTGCCTTCCCTTTTATTCTCTTCCCTTGCTCTTGGCTATCGTTTCCTTCCTTCCTTCCTTCCTTCTTTCCTTCCTTCCTTCCTTCCTTCCTTCCTTCCTTCCTTCCCTCCTTCCCTCCTTCCTTCCCTCCCTCCCTCCCTCCCTCCTTCCTTCCCTCCCTCCCTCCCTTCTTCCTTCCTTCCTTCCTTCCCTCCCTCCCTCCTTCCCTCCTTCCTTCCTTCCCTCCCTCCCTCCCTCCCTCCTTCCTTCCTTCCTTCCTTCCCTCCTTCCCTCCTTTCTTCCCTCTCTCCCTCCCTTCCTCCCTCCCTCCTTCCTTCCCTCCCTACCTCCCTCCTTACCTCCCTACCTCCCTCCTTACCTCCCTCCCTCCCTCCCTCCCTCCCTCCCTTCCTCCCTCCCTCCCTCCCTCCTTTCTTCCTTCCTTCCTTCCTTCCTTCCATCCCTCCTTCCCTCCTTTCTTCCCTCCCTCCCTCTCTCCCTCCCTTCCTCCCTCCCTCCTTCCTTCCCTCCCTCCCTCCCTCCTTACCTCCCTTCCTCCCTCCCTCCCTCCCTCCCTCCCTCCCTTCCTCCCTCCCTCCCTCCCTCCTTTCTTCCTTCCTTCCTTCCTTCCTTCCATCCCTCCTTCCCTCCTTCCTTCCCTCCCTCCCTCCCTCCCTCCCTCCCTCCCTCCCTCCCTCCCTCCCTTCCTCCCTCCCTCCCTCCTTCCCTCCCTCCCTTCCTTCCTTCCTTCCTTCCTTCCTGCCTTCCTTCCCTCCTTCCCTCCTTCCTTCCCTCCCTCCCTCCCTCCTTCCTTCCCTCCCTCCCTCCCTCCCTTCTTCCTTCCTTCCTTCCTTCCCTCCCTCCCTCCTTCCCTCCTTCCTTCCTTCCCTCCCTCCCTCCCTCCCTCCTTCCCTCCTTTTTTCCCTCCCTCCCTCTCTCCCTCCCTTCCTCCCTCCCTCCTTCCTTCCCTCCCTCCCTCCCTCCTTACCTCCCTTCCTCCCTCCCTCCCTCCCTCCTTTCTTCCTTCCTTCCTTCCTTCCTTCCATCCCTCCTTCCCTCCTTCCTTCCCTCCCTCCCTCCCTCCCTTCCTTCCTTCCTTCCTTCCTTCCTTCCTGCCTTCCTGCCTTCCTGCCTTCCTGCCTTCCTGCCTTCCTTCCTCTCCCTTTTCCTGGAATGTAAATGACCAGCAGAGCTAGTTTCTGGTCCTGGCTATGCCACTGAAGGAATTGCGATGCACTGAAGGAATTGTGATGCTACTGGTATCTTACTCCCCCTGCCCCCACCGCCCACCACCCCCAGACCAATCTAGAACAAGACATGGATGTAACAGGTGATTTCTAAAACTGTCTCTGAATTCTTGCCAGACCCAGCCTGCAAGCTCTGAGAAGCAAGCCGTGTAGAACAAGGGAACACATGAAAGGAGCAGAGTTCGGGAGTGCCCCAGAAAGGTGTGACGTGTTCCTTCGCAGAGCTCTGGGGAAGCCTCCCTGGTGTCTGTCCTTGGGTTGTAGTCTTCTTTCAGGCAGACAGGCAGGAAGAAGGGGAGGGGGAAGGTGGGAGAGGAGTTCAGATCTGAACACACTGAAATCAGATCTCTGCAAAGAGTAGATTTCTTCCCAGGTGTCAGCCCGCAGAGAGGGGTCTCTGGCCAGCTGCAGCACTGCACAGGTTGTGTTTTCTTTTTCCTCTTGCAACATTTGGTAGAACGTTTCAGACTGGGCTGGGGAGGAAGGAGGGAATATCTGCACCAGATGTTCAGGGGCCATCTCTCTGACACAAGTGAGGAATTAGTTTTAAGTGATTATCCATGTGACCAGTCTGGGATCACTAACCCCTTTGAGCTGGGGGAAAAGGGTTTGGCTGACTGTGCCTTAACTGGAGAAGACAAAGAGATGTTGAGGGCAGCATGCATGCGTGTACTGGGAGATCATTCTCAGTAAAGGCTTGAGGGAACATGGCTGCAAAGAACACCTGGGCAGATGGGAGTGGGACTTCAGAGACCTAGAGTTGGTGTGGCTGAGGACTTGCAAAATGCCTCCGTGTGCTCAGATCAAAAGAGATTTAAGGGAAAGTCATCCTTCGGGGAACAAGTGAAGGAATCAGGGTTGACTTGCATTAACCCACTACTGAGTGTCATTCTAGGTGCGGGACCTGTCAGCTGAGGACATGAGTTAGTTACATGACAGTTGAAGAGCAGCCACACTGCCATCTTCCCAGCTCCACATAATCTTGGTCCTGGGTCACCCTCAAGTTGTACATGAGATGCCAGGCAGAGAGAACTGATGCTTCCTAGCCACTGACATGGGTCTAGGGGTGTAAACAGGGGGGCTGTGAATAGAACTAACTGCAGTCTTTCAAAAAGAGACATTTCTTGCCTGTAGAGGTTCTTATTCTGTTTTTTTTTAATTCACAACAAAAAATTAAGGAAATAGATAAACAGAATCACAGTAGCTGAAGGTCCAAGTAGGGTGAGGCAGGGACACGAAAGGCAGAATGATAATTCTCCTAAGAGGCAGGGAAGCCTTCCTAAACCAGGCAAAGAGAAAGACCGGAAACGAGCTTGAGTTTAATTCTTAATAACAGGCCAATGCGAATCTGCCCCTTTTCATGTTTATTTGGGGTCTCCAAAGCCTTCCTATCGGGAGGATGACTATGGTGGATGATGGCTGCGTTGGGAGGAAACTGGAGGAGCTGTTCCACAGACCTCATCCCTTCTGTCTTCTATGGCCCGTGTTCTAGTTCCCCTTTACCTTTATTTTATATTGTATCATATTATTTCACATTGTATCACCTTACATCATGCCTGTCATCTTCTTTTGAGGTCTAGATTATACATATGAAAGGAAACACGTATCTGTTTCGAATCTGGGTCATTTCACTTAATATGATAGTCTCCATGCACCTCCATTCATTTTACTACAAATGATAGAATTTTAATTTCTTTTATGGCAGAGTAGCATATTTCATTATACACACACACACACACACACACACACACACACACACACACACACACACTGTATTTTTAAAATTCAGTCATCAGTTGATTTGCTATTATTAACTGTCACTATAGACATGTGTACCTTGGCTCACTCCTCTTTGGAGACATGCCAAAAGTAGCATAGCAGTATCGTAAGTTCTACTTTTGAGGCTCTCCATAATGACTTCCATAGTGGCTGCATTAATTACCATTCCCACCTACAGTTTATAAAGTTTCCTCTAAACCCTCATTATCACCCTTCTATTAAATAGTGGACACTTGATTCATTATTTAACTTTTCCCTGAGTAACAAGTCTCTCATATGGAAAAATTGGGGTGATAATACATTCCTTTCAGGTCACTTTAGAGATTCATTGCCAGTATATGGAAAAGAGCTCAGACTGTGCTGAGCATATTGTCAGTACTTCATTAATGGCAATAATTATTTCCTGTCTTCAGTTCCACTCCTAATTTTGGAGTGAACACATTTCTCTCTAGACCTTAACATGCTACTTTCATCACCAGTGGGTGATGTCTAAGGTAGGACCAGGAGTCTGCATGTCTACTGAAACACTGAACTGAAATGAGTCTTTATGAATCCGAGTGACAGATGCCACCCTACACCATTCTGTCCTTTTGCTAGAAAATTGAAAACATCCACATGCAAGCCCTAATTGAAATGTCATGATTTGGTTTTTGGTAGATGCAGACAAAATAGTATTTGAATTTTAAGGACAGTCTTCTAAGTTTTTCCAAGCTGTTCTTTGGTATTTTGATGGTAGCTCTTGTCCTCCATTTTGAGGCCTGTTGTAGCCTTGTTTCTCTCCATGGCTCTTGTCTCCCACCTCTGTACCACTTAGACGCCAGTGGCTTCTCACAGATGTGGGCCAGAGCAACTCAGTGAGGATCCGCAGACCTGGCATCATGTACGACATCTGGCAGAGACCCATTTTCAGAGTAAATACATCATTTTCTCTTTTGGTAAAAATGATTTTCAGATGAAGATGAAAATTACAATGGGAAATTGTGGCTGGCAAGGGAAAAGAGCCATTTTAGGGTAATATCTCTCATAATTGGGGTAATTTTGACAAACTCAGGCATTGGACAATTCCCACGTCTCCCCCAGGTCAAGGAAGAGCCATCTCTACAATGCCAAAGCCCATGCTGCTCTCCTCTCTCTGGCCCTTGGAGATGGTGTGGAGCTTCACAGAAGTCAGGCTTATAGTTTTCACAAAACATGCTTTTTTTCCCCTACCCCAGTGAGCAAGTATAAGCGTGATAGATTAAGCCAGGGTCAAGGTAGGGCTGGGGTCAAGGAGTTGGCCCCGGTCTCTAGTCATACTTTCTGAGTTGAGCTATAATATATGTTCCATTTCTTTGTTTTAGAACAAATTGATCAATAATTTAGGTTTAAAACAGAGCCAATTTCTTATACTTTCCTACTTTATATTGTTGGCAATTACAATAATGGTTTTTACTTTTGTGATATTGGGTTGTATTGTAGTATCCTACATGATTAATGGTTGGTTCTCTTGTGGCAGGAAGAGTCCTTTTGTGAAATTAGTGTGTGTGTGTGTGTGTGTGTGTGTGTGTGTGTGTGTGTGTGTGTGTGTGTGTGTGTGTGTGTGTGTGATGTACCCATGCTATTCTCCCATGATGCTTTATTGGGCTCAGATGGTTAAGCAGCCCTTTAGAAATCTCAGGTCTCAAAAATACTTGTGTGGAGATTGCCTTTTGGACCAAGGCTTCACAGGTAGAGATGCTTGTCCCCACAGGTGTTAGCCAGGACTTTGACACTAGGGGAATCTGCTATCAGTCTTACTGGCATTTCTGCTCTGCTGCATGGGACAAGACTAAGGTGAAGCAAGAGAGATGAATGGGAGGAAATTTTTAAGGCTAGGGGACAAGCTGGCCTTTGTATAGCCCTGGGGTGAGTGCCTTCTTACATTTCACACTGAGGCATCTTACTTCCTTATTCTAGTCTGGCTCTGTTGTACAACCTTGGACAAGTCATTTATCTCTCTGAGTTCATGTTCTATCTGTAAAGCAGAGGTAATAAGAACCATCTCATGGGACTGTCATGACGCTTAAGTAAATGAATGTTTATAAAGTTGTTTATAGACTGCGTTGGACTGACAAATTAATGGCAGTTATGAGGAAATTCAGTAAATCCACTGGTAGTATCTTGTTAGTCCCCTGTGTTTGTGGGAGGAAACAGGAATTATGAAACACATAGAAATGATGTTTAGGGGGTTTTGTTCTTTGGATTAACTTGTTCATTAGAAAAGAATTTATTTTGAATCTAGTACAATTTTCAATTTGTCACAGTTAAAGGATAAAATGGTATAATGGCAAAACTAGGAATGAAACCTGGGGGTGTGGAATCATAGGCAGGGTAGACAAGAGATTGAGCCTTGCGTTTTGGGGAGACATCTCATGTGGAGGGTAATTGGTGATTTGGGCTGGCTGTGTCAGGAACCTGCTCGCTCTGAGGTCTAGACTGGACCCAGAGGCTTGTTGATGGAGCTCCATCAAGAAGAAGCTTGAACTTCTGCTTTCACAGTCTGGCACTTTCCCCTGCAATCCATAGTTTTTGTTCTTTTGGGTGGGAGCTTGACCAAGGCATCCATACTGGGGATAAAGAGGAAACTCAGAATACTGGAGTGGTAAGCTGAGAGGCTCTGAGGAGCTCCACTCCCCCAATTGCGATCTATTCTTGCCATATTGCTCTGAAGGCAAAAATACGCCTCATGATTTCTAAAATTCTCAATTTTGTACAGTTTAGCTACATAAAGACCAGGTACTGTGAATTCCTCTTGCTGGACACCCTCCTTCCTTCTGTTGCCACTTCAAACCAGGTTACTAAGGGACAATGACAGTGATGTAGTTGAATCCTTGATCTCTAGTTCTAGCTGAATGGACTTCGGGCATCAACATAGGCATTGTATCTCTTAGTTTGTTAATGTATAAAATAGAGGAATTGATATTTGGATCATCATTTTGTGGAATGAGATAATTCCGAGGCCTCTGTGTGTGTGTGTGTGTGTGTGTGTGTGTGTGTGTGTGTGTGTGTGTGTGTGTGTGTGTGTGTGTGTGTGTGTGTATTGTCTTCTGAACTTGGAGGTGGTGATTATAACTATATACATTGTTACTTGATTTGCCCAACTCTAATTTAGACAGTTTAATGAGAGAACAACTTCCCTTCTCTTATGCACTGCTTCTACAACAGACATTGCTAAATATTCACTCTACTTTCTTGCTCTGTAGGGCTTCAGACCATCCCTACTCAGAATCAGAATTATTTTAATAGAGTATTACCTCTTCACTATTCCTAGAATAGTGGATAAAAAGGGGAATGAGGAAAGTTCCTTGGCTGGGAGACATTTAGAAGCTAATTTGATAGGCGAGACCTCTAACCAGTGACTCTAATGGAGGGCATTATCAATGAAGATCTGAGAGATTGCTTGGTGTAGATTGAGATCCTTAGGAAAACTCAGAGAAAGTTCATCTGGCCTGGGGAATGTCACTTGGAAGTACACTTTATCTTTCCGGCAATACTGGAGTCTTATTGATAGAGCAGGGGTGATCTTACAGGTGGAAAGAGCTGTAGAAGAGGAGCTACATGATGAGAGATCAGCAGTAGCCAATATTATTATTGTTAACAATATTGCAAAAATTCAATGCCACCGAATTTTAAAATATGTACTCTTAGCTTGATCTGTAAAATTAGTAAGTGAAAAGCATATGCTACATTTATCTAACATTAAATGTTGTAAACTTGTACCCTCAATGTAAAGTTATTCTCACAATTAAGAGAGCCTTGGGTCAATTATACAGATAGAGATTTATGGCTGAGCCTCTGAGTAGACTTTAAGTTAGAATCAAAAGAAAACAGGGAAGATATATAAAGTGACTTTGGAGTATCTGAATGAACTGGTGACTTCCATGAGTTAGTTGATGGACAAGCTCATTTTTCGGTAGTTAATGTCAATATACAGCCTGTGCTAGCCTATGCTAGGAATAGGTGGAAGTCTGTGTAGGAGACTGACGTGACCTTGTGAAGCAGGAAGACTTTCAGGTAGAGGCTTACCTAGTACTTACAAGACACTTAACCTCTCTCTGAAGTGACAGAAGAGAGAAGGGTTGCCATGGAAACGTACTCTGCCACAGGTCCAATATATCTAAAGCTGGTTGGAAACTGTCTGAGGCCACACGTTGATCAGTCACAGCTGGGAACTAACTCTCAACATGAAGCCTTTTCTTAGAGTGAATCTATTTAACTCAAGACAGACTTGAACTCGGGCTTGGCTTTGTTCTGAGTCAGGAGCCTGGCATTTTACTTCTGGGGGTTTCCATTTTGTTTCCTCTCCATGAGCTAAGGAGCTGGGATGTGATAGTATCGAGGCTCATGCCTTTCCTGATGTGGGGTTACTTGCCAGTTGCCTTGATTTCTTCTCAGTCTAATAATACTATCGGGAAGACATGTTTGTTTGGTTTTTTCCCCCCTTAGCCTGTACAATTTCTGTTCAAACTCTTGGTGGCTAAGCCTCACAGTAGAAAAATAATTGTTTTTGCTGAGGGGTCCCAGCAAGGGGCTCATTTGTTTTTCTAGCCCTGCTTTATTGATAGGTGAATTGGTGTTAGAAAGACCTGTCTGGGGATAAAAGGAGAAGTAGTTAGAATTCTGTGAGCTACAGCTTTATAGCCCAATGTTTCTCTTTTGTATATTCTGTCCTTCTTTTGGTTGGAAGAGTGAAGGTTACCCAAATAAAATACTACATCCATGAGCCTTGAGAAATAGAGATTTTATGCCAAAGAGCATAGTATATCACTGGATGCTCAGGCCAAACAATTTAGACTTTTCTCTCAGGAATTAGGTTGCAATTGGGGTGTAGATTGGTTATAACAGGCAGAAAACATTTCACAAGTAAATATAACACTCTTAATTCAGCACATGGATTTGTACAAAGTTAAGTCAGATCTCTCCAACAGTGTGGATGTTTCTGTGTTCTAGCTGGAGACTAAATTTATACAGAGTTTTGAGTGAAAGCCTCTCCAATTGCAGGAACTTGAAACATAACCCAATAGACTGCCATAACCAAGAAATATAACAGACTGCCACTTGGGTACATTTGAAGAAAGAACATAGAACCATTTTCTGATCTTTAGGACAGATATTTCTACAAATAGCGCCAGAGATGGATAAATAAAAATTGCTTTGTAGCTCATAAAGAATCAACCCTATGAAAGCTAAGTTTCAGACAGGGGAATACTGCATGCCTCAATCCCTGCAGAATGTTTCAAAATAAGAACAAGCAATCCCCAGCGATCCCAGATGCCCATATCTACCCTGTATTTCACTCCACTTTTTGCTGTCCCCTCACAGAACACAGAGAAGATCAAATAGCATTGGGCCAATTCAATATTTTCTATACTTACTCTTTTTTCTCAGCTTCAAACATATTATTCAAAAAAAGTATCTCCTCCTTTCTTTGGTTTAGCCAGGATAAAAATACCGACTCATTTTAAAGGGAAAGTAGGTGGCCGTAAATGGCTGTGTGGTATTGTGGAAGGAATAAGAATGGCTTTGGAATTCTGCCTGCCCTAAAATCTTGGCTCCTGAGTCTACTAGTTGTGGTACCTTTGGCATTGCTACTAGATGTCTTTGTACCTTCTTTTTACATGTCCAGGATAAAAACTAGTTGGTAGGTTTATTGTTGGAGCTAGATGATATTATGTTCCCTTAATACAGAAGTCAGAGGGTTTTCTATAGTAAAAATAAGATGTCAGGAGTGGCAAAAGGCAGAACCAAAGGGATATGAACATGGTAGGATTATGCTGCTTGGTATCCTTGTCCCTGGGGTGGCTTCTGTGAGTCAGGAGTGGGAAGAATGTACATCTCTTCTGGTCTGGAACATTCATTTGCTAGGTAAGACCCACCTATGTAAGTACCTTCCTCGTAACTGGCTGTCTTTGAGATGGTAGCTGCTCCCTTAGCCTGATTTCTTCCATGACTCTGATAAGTTGAGCCCTCTGCTGACAATTAGTGGATATGTAGCAGAGTTAAATAAATAATACATCTGTTTCCCTAAACCACTGATTGTTGCTGTTGCCACAGCAGAATGTAACTTTTCCTGACTGAGGTTCATTTTTTGATTATTGATTCCCATTCTCCTCTTTTTTTTAAAATTTAGAGTCCATACATCTTGTGTTGGTGGAGTAGCTCAAGGGGTACTAACAAGTGCAAATCCTTGTGTTCAAATCCAAGTACTGTCAAAAAGGAAAAAAAATTTACTCATCGTTCTGGTGAGACCATATGTATCATTGTTCATGTTTCTTTTCACAGTTCTTCTTTTGCTATTTGGAACAATAGAATACAATGGCATGTCTAAGAGAATGCTTCTCAATGAAACATTCCTTTAATTTTTTTTTTTACTATATTGTAAGAGTGATGAACTGGGAGGTTACAATTACACAAGTAAGGTCCTTTATTTTTTTAATTTAATTTTTTTGTAAAGATGCTGTATACAGGGGTTACGGTTACATGAGTAGATAATGAGTACTTTTCTTGTCGAACATTGTTTTGGTCTAGAAGGTGTTCCAGAAAGGCTATTCCAAGGTCCTGAAAGACATTTTATTTTGACATCCTATGTCAGTGATTTCCAGCATTAGTCTGAATTCTCCTTTGAAGTAACAGAACTGCAGATTCACTGTTCAGTCATTACTCGCTCACTCTGCTTAGGTGTTTCATAAGCACCTGAAGCTTACCTTGGCTAAAACATTGTTGATCCCCCCCCCCCCCAACCAATCTGCACTTAATCTCTGCTATGGCTCAAAAGAAAGCTTCATTCATGACCTGGACTCATAAGAGCCTGTTTCTCTGGTTTCCTGATCTTTGATCTCACTGTTGTCCACGGAGATCCAGACACCCTGGCTTTGCTTCTATTCCTAAGTGAAGACATATCATTCTAGTTTCTGGTTGTCTTCAGTTCTTGCCTTTCTACGTAGGACAACCTCTTTCCACAGCAATCTCCTTGTTGGTGAGATTCTCCTCAGGTGAGCTTCCTCGACTGCCGTAGTGAACTCATTCCTTACTGCATTCCACCACATAGCAGTGCGAGGGCTCACAGTAGTAGGATAGGAAATGGTCATCTATATTTGCATAAGTGTTTTCTTGCTGTATTTTTAAATAAATCTCATATATATATATATTTACATACGTGGTGTCTGCCTCCACCTCATCTCTTAGGAGGTAAGTTCATTAAGGGCAGGGACTGTGTTAGTTCTACTTCTGTGTTCCTAATGTTAGGACAGTGCTATCTCAGTAGTTAGAAGGCATTGGTAAAATATTGGTGATATGGAATTGGTTATCCATGGGAATCAAGCCATGCTGAAATTGTGTGTATTTGTGTCTCATTGTGTCTTCTTTTCATCCCTCACAGCTCTTTGATGGCATGAAGTATATTGTATAATATATAATGAGAATTCCATTACATTCCATTAGCAACTACTACTAAGGGAAGGCCTTGGTAGGCCGTAATCTAGGGGCTGAGCACCACGTGAGCCTCACTTTTCTCTGCAAACCCTCAGGAGCTAACAAGGTGTGATGACAGTCTTGATTTATTGTATCATTTTGGATGCCATGATGAATCACTTCGTGCATGTTGGCTGGCTGCCATGCTACCCTCCTTAGGACTGTTTTGAAGCATTCCCACCCTAGTCTATTGTGACACGTTGGGTTCCTTGCTGCTGGGTGGAATTTTGTGACTAGTTCTGGCCACGAATCCTTTGCCAACATGGTATGAGCCACTGTAGGGCATGGTTCTTTGGGGTATTGACAGTCCCTTTGGAGGTCCTGTCACCGAAGGTAGGGCCACCAGAAGTGCATGAGAGGAAGGTTGTCCTGTCAGCCTGGAGTGGTGACTTTTTGTTATTTCCCTTTTCCCTCCACAAATTAGAAAAATGTATATACAAGATGCAGGGCACCGGACTCAAATACAGTGACAACAAGGGCTATACCATGGGGGAAGGACATACAAAAGAAACAAAAAATATCACATAGTACATTAAAAACAACAGTGACAAAGATAAAACCTCATGTGTCCTTATCTTGGGGTTCATTTCTCTTAGCATCATCGTATATGGTCATATGTGCATAGCTTTGGACCTTTTCTGCTTGTCTGGTAAGATTATCCTAGATATATACTAGTTATTGCAAATAAGGGAAACCATGGGACCTATGTTTCTTTGAGTCTGGCTTACTTCACTTCACTTTTTCTTATTTGTGGTGGGAAAGGGAAATAACAAAATGCTGAAACAAGGATACAGGTTGACCCATTGTAACAATGAGATGTACAAGACACCATATTGAAAATGAACTTTACAACTTGGGGGAGAGGAGTTGTGGAGGTGGGGAGGCAAGGGAGGTAGAGGAAAAACAAAGGAGGGGGAATAGTGCTCAATAGGAAATGTGCTCATTACTTTATTCATGTAACTGTAACCCCTCTGTACAGCATTTTTACAATAAAAATATATTTATAATAATAATAATAATAATGTGGCCAGATATGGCACTGTGGCTCAAGTGGTAGAGTGATAGCCTTGAGCTAAGAGTTGAGGGACAGCACCCAGGCCCAGAGTTCAATCCCCACGACCGACCCCCCAAAAACCCTGAAGAACAGAACAAAGAAACCCCAATGCGGCCAAGTATATAGTAAACATAGTCTCATCTGGGTGTCTTCCTTGCTAGTGGAATGACTTGAACAAGCCAGCTCTATGAGCATGAGGTATTTCAGCAATTAAATCAGTCAGAACATGCTAGAACATGCTGCACTAATAAACAGCACCCATATCTTCATGTTCTGGAATAACAGAGGACTAATTCTTTAGAACTTAGAACTAAAAACACTTCAGGTTTTACCTCTAGGGCACAGGTTTGGGCAACCCAGTGGGCCTTACACTTGCTTCTAAGGGGCCCTATGGCCGCTGGACCCTGGGAGACCTTACTGATTGGGTGCCATGCTTAGGCACAGGCATCAGCTTAATCATAGGTGCACCTGAGTCTGGATACTAAATCCCCCAAGGGCCCCACCACCTTTCCTTGGCTGGGACAGAGGGATTTACTTTCCCATTACTCTTCTCGTCTCTGGGATCCTCTTTCCCCCCATATTTGTTGAGCAGCAGGTGCCATCTTTTTGTTGGGTGTAGAGAAGGAAAATCTCAGAAACTCTTGCCCTTAGGAGAAGCAATGGTAGGGATCCAGGAAGGCACATCAACAAGAAAACAGCATCACAGGTGAGAAGGGTTTGGTATACTGCAGAGAGCGTGGAGGAGGGAAGAGGGAAGAAGCGGGTGGGAGGGCCTTGTGGGCCCCATATTCTTCCACGCAAATGAAGGATGAAGCATCCAGGGGAGAATCTGGAAGAAGAGACTCCCAAGCAGTAGGATGTAGATGTGCAAAGGTGGACACAGAAGGCTGGGCACATGTTGGGGAGAGGCAAAAGACCGGAGAGGAGGCAAGAGCCTGGTGATAAGGAGCTCTGGGCCGCATCACACTCCACCTTGGACTGTGAAGAGAAGCTGCATCTGAGTTCCCTCTCGAAGAGGGCGGGGTGGAGAAGAGAATCTCAAAAGTAAGGAGACACCACAGGAGTCATCGTCAATATTTTCTCTCCAGTATTGGAGCAGTTAGCCACTCTGTCCCGCCGTTTACCCATTGTCTCCTTCTCTTCCAAGAGGCTCCCTCACCCACAGGAAAAGCCGTTTGACCTGTCTGCCATGAAGACTTTCACTGAAGTCAGACAGGATCTTGGTACCTGTGAGTCCCTTAGGAATTGTGGCTCATCGCTAAGGTTAGGACACGCAAATGCTGATATGAGAGAGAAGGAAAAGTGTGAGGATCCGAACAAAAACATTACCTCTTCTCCCTGAATATTTCCAGCGGCAGCGACAACAAATCAACGATCATCTCAATAGATACCCGGCTTCCAGACATTGAGCAAGAACAGGTATGAAAGGTAAAGATAGTGTACCTGAAAAAGCAGGATGCAGACGCCAGGAAGATGAAAAAAACTTGGGAAGGTCTAAGTGTGTTTATAGGGGAACATCTTATAGCAATTAATGTAGCACTCCCAGAGGCAAGTAGAGACAGAAGGAAGGCATTCCAGATTGTTGCCAGATAAAAATATACATTGTCCAGTTGAATTTATATTTTAGGTAAACAATGAGTCTCCTTTTCAATGTGCCTTTGTCTCAAATACTTTGCAGAAAGCATATGGAAATTGCTCATTGTTTTCTGGAATTCAGATTTGCATTTTAATTTGCTAACTGTTGCAACCCTAATCCTAGATGATATTTGAATGCCAGCCAGAGATAGAAATCATAACCTGATTCCTCGAAAAGTGTGTGTTCTCTAGGTAAAGTAATGAGGGCTCAGGAGCTAGTATTCTTAGTGGAGGAATTGTAGGTGATAATGGTAGCTTGTAACATGTAGACTCATTCTGTAGGAAGAAGGAGGGACTGAGGAGCCTAATATACAAAAGGTCCTTTGATACCTCTGCTTTCCTGCTTTCTTGTCTTCCTTCCATCTGGGAGGAAGACATATTTGCTAATGAACATGGTGAACATCAATCAATGAATGTATGGTTGATTTCTCTGTATTGCATTTTCAGTTTAATTTAATAGTCACTAGAAAGTTATTACATGAAGAGAATCATTCTGATTTTTTTCCTTGAGGCCCTCAGAAGATGTATGATATATAAAATAGTCTTGTACACATTGTGGACATGAAGGGAAAGTTTCTGACTCCAAAATTCCCAAACTGAGAAACTGAGACTGAAGGTGAGCTGGGCGGGTCTTTGCATGCTGTCACAGGTGGGTCTTTGTGGCTATTTCTTGCTGCTATGTGAAAACCATACTTAAGGCGAGTCCCTGTCTGCCACCTACCAGGAACTCCATTCATAACCTGCGCGGAATTTCAGATGTTTCCTGCATGGAACATTTATGCTGTTAATCCTTGACCTACAGCACGTATGTGCAATGACTCCCATCTTCAATGTGTTCCCGCTTCATGGACTCTTCATGGTTCCAGTGGAAACTATTTTAATGGTCTTACAATGGATGCATGAAAATATTCTCAGTTTGAAGAAAGTCCCTAAAGTGTCTGTCTCCTTAAATTTTCCACACTGTAAGGAAGTCAGATTTTGCACATCTTCCAGTTTCTCAACTTGGCCTGAAGAAATATTTATTGAATGCCTTCCAGGTGTGAGCTCCTGAACTTGAGCAATAGCATGTGTGTGTGTAGGGGGAGGGGCTGGCATTTGTATTCCCAGATCCTAATTACAATTCACATTCTGAAGGCATTTCCCTCTGACCCTGGGTAGCTTAATCCTGATCCTAGTAATGAAGCTACTGATACTAGAGCAATATTCACATAATCACTGACTGCGGTGTAGTACTTGTACTAATACAAATAATAATACAATAAATATGCAATATTAAAATAATTATAAAAGAGCCATTCCAATGCCAATAACTATTCTAATGCAATATGTTAGGATTTTCTAGGGAATTATAATCAATAGGATGTATACAGAAAATAGACTTTTCTCTGAAGATTGACAAATCTAAGATCTTCACAGTGAGCTGGTAGGCTAGATATGGAAGAAGCCTGCATGTTCAGGTTCAAAGACTTCTTCTTTTTTTGGGGGGGGGTCTGGTCATGGGGTCTGAACTCTGGGCCTGGGCACTGTCCCTCAGCTCTTCAGCTCAAGGCTAGCGCTCTACCACTTGAGCCATAGCGCCACTTCTGGCTTTTTCTTTTTGCTATGTGGTGCTGAGGAATCGAACCCAGGGCCTCTGGCATGCAAGGCAAGCGCTCCACCACTGAGCCACCTTCCCAGCCCCCAGGTTCAAAGACTTCTGGAAACCAAATTCTCTTTTACTCGAGGAGGTCAGTCTTTTGTGAAACTCAGGCTTTAGTTGATTGGAAGAGGAATATGCACATTATAGCAGAAATTTATGCAGCATCTACTAATTTAAAATTAAAAAATATTTATTTTTAATTGTATTTTACTGTAAAGATGCTGTACAGAGGGGTCACAGTTACATGAGTAAGGCAATGAGCACATTTCTTGTCGAGCATTGTTACCCCGTCCCTTGTTGTTCTCCCACTATTCCTTCCCTCCCCCACCTCACTCCTCCCCCCACCTGAACTTGTAAAGTTCATTTCCAATATCCTGTCTTGTGAGTATCATTGTTGCAATGGGTCATCCTGTGTCCTTGTTTCAGCATTTTATTCCCCTTCCCCTCCTCAAATTAGACAATGTGTACACTCGATACAGAGTACCAAAATCAAGTACAGTGACAACAGGGGATATACCATAGGGGGAAGAATATATAAAGGAAACAAAAATCACATAGTACATTAAAAACAACAACTACAAAGAAAGACCCCTGGTGTCTATATCTTGGGGTTCATTTTACTTAACATCATCTTATATGTCATATGCATATAGTTTTTGAGCATTTTTGCTCATCTGATAAAATTATCCTAGACACATACTAATTATTGCAAATAAGGGAAACCATAAGACCTATGTTTCTTTGGGCCTGCCTTACTTCACTTAATATAATTGTTTCCAAGTCTTTCCATTTCCTAACAAATGGGGCAATGTCATTCTTTCTGATGGGCATAGAATTCCATTGTATATCTATCTATCTATCTATCTATCTATCTATCTATCTATCTATCTATCTATCTATCTATCTATCTATCTACCACATTTTCTTGATCCATTCATCTACTGAGGGACATCTGGGTTGGCTCCATATTTTAGCTACGGTAAATAATGCTGCAATAAACAGTTATGTTAGCAGCTTTAGTATGGTCCTGTTTGTGATCATTCTGGTAAATGCCCAGAAGTGGGATTGCTGGGTCATAGGGTAGCTCTATGTGGAGTCTTTTGAGGAACCTCCATACTGCTTTCCAAAGTGGTTGAACAAGTTTACACTCCCACCAACAATGCAATAGGGTTCCCTTTTGGCCACATCCCCTCCAGCATCGCATCTGTTGAATTAGATTTCTTGATTATAGCCAATCTAACTGGGGTGAGGTGGTATCTCAATGTTGTTTTGATTTGTATTTCTTTTATGGCTGGAGAAGCTGAGCATTTCTTCATGTGCCTATTGGCCATTCTTATTTCCTCTTCAGAGAAGTTTCTCTTTAAGTCTTTAGCCCACTTATTAATGGGGCAGTTGTTTCTTTGAGGATTTGTTTTTGGAGGATTTAATTTTTTGAGTTCTAAGTATATTTTAGATATGAGGCCCTTGTCTGTTGTATGGCTAGTGAAGATCTTCTCCTAGTACATGGGTTTTCTATTGATCTTACTAGCTATGTCTTTTGCCATGCAGAAACTCTGCAGTTTCATGCAATCCTGGATTGGAAGGAATAACATCATAAACATGGTAATACTGTCAAAGGCTATCTACAAATTCAATACAATAACCACCAATATTCCAGGCTCATTCTTCAATGAGAAGAAGCAATCCAAAAATTCATATGGAACAATAAAAAACCCCAAATAGCAAAAACAATCCTTAGCAAAAAGAACAGTGTTGGAGGAATATCAATACCAGACTTCAAATTCTACTACAAAGCCATAGTAATCAAAACAGCTTGGTACTGGCACAAGAACAGATCTGAGGACCAATAGAATAGAACTGAAGACCCAGAAATGAACCCACAGACCTATAGCCACCTAATCTTCAATAAGGGAGCAAAAAAAAAAAAAAAGAATGGAAGAAAGAAAGCCTCTTCAGTAAATGATGCTGGCAAAATTGGCTAGACACCTGTAGAAAACTAAAGCTAGATCCTTACATATCACCCTGCACCAGAATCAACTACAAATGGATCAAAGGCCTCAAAGTCAAAGCAGACACCTTGAAAACATTACAGGAAGGAAAAGGAGAAACTCTAGGGCTCCTTGGCACAGGCTGAAATTTTCTTAATAAATATCCAAAAACACAACAAATCAAAGAAAGGTTGGACAACTGGGATTGCATGAAAGTGATTTAAATTTTAATTTCATCTAAAGCCCACTTAGAACACATCCAGAATAATATGTTACCACATAGATGGATTTTATGATACAGCCAACTAACCCATAGCATTAACCATCGCACACCGATAAGGCTGCTATGATAAAAATGTATTAAGATTGTATCAAACATTGTAGTAGGAGACATGTGGACATTCATATATACATATAATGTATTAATGTGTTATATAAGATATAGGTGATCTATACCTTATGTATAGACACACATGTATTAAGAGATACAAAGATTTACTGTGAAGGAAACTTTGGCCTATGACTGAAATCCACTGGCAGCCATCCAGCAGGCACCACATGCTGGAATTCTGTCGGACACTGAATTCCACTGGTAGAATTTCTTCTGGGAATTTCAGCTGTGCCCTGGAGACTTTTTAACTTATCAGATTAGGGGCACCCACATTAGTGATGATAATTTCTTTTACATAAAAAAGTCACTTTTAAAAAGACTAATTCCAATCAAGAAACACTGGACTCGTGAGTGGATATGTTAAAATGTAACTCCCTGGTACAACCTTTTGAAAATTCAGAAAAGTAAAGGATTTAGTAACAGAGGAAAACCACAAGTATAAAACATGTGTACAGGGGATGGTGGTAGACTGGCCACGTTGACACACAAGAAACTGTCCATCCAGAGCATAGAAAGCAACAAGCACAGTGCAGCACATGTACGGACTAGCTATTTCTATCTAGCATGATGAGAGATAGAAAGGCAAACCAAATAAGTGTTTCTTGGAAAAGTCTGGTGGAAAGTTATGGGTAGATTCACGTACTAATATGACTAGGCAATACATAATCCAACAGTTTCTATTTCCTAGAACTTAGAATGTAGTGATCTTTATGTCAATGACATAGTTGATTGTTTTCCAGTTTAAAAAAATTTTTTTTTGTTGTGAAAATACTGTACAGAGGGGTTACAATTACATGAGCAAGATAATGAGTACATTTTTTTAATCAAGCATTGTAGCCTCCTCCTTTGTTTCCCCTTCTCATCCCATCCTCCCCCCACCCCCCCCAACCCTCCCCCCCCAAAGTTGTAAAGTTCGTTTTCAACATAACGATTTGTATGTCTCATTGTTGCAATGGGTCCACCTGTATCCCTATTGAAATGATTTGTTTTTCCCTTCCCCTCCACAAATTATACCAACATCAAATACAGTGAAAGCAGGGGTTATACCGTGGGGGAGGGACATATAAAGCAACAAAGAAATAATCTTATAAATGTGTTAGAAACAATCACATGAAAGAAAAAAAACATTTGAATACATATCTTAGGGTTCATTTCCCTAACATCAACTTATCTGACCTTTTCTGCTTGACTAAGACATATACTAGTTATTGCAAATAAGGGAAACAATGGGACCTATATTTCTTTGGTCCTGGCTTACTTCACTTAATATAATTTTTTCCAAGTCTTTCCATTTCCTAACAAATGGGGCAATGTCATTCTTTCTGAGGGAGGCATAGAATTCCATTGTGTATATATACCACATTTTCTTGATCCATTCATCTACTGAGGGGCATCTGGGTTGGTTCCAGATCTTAGCTATGGTAAATAAGGCTGCAATAAACATAGTTGTGCTGATAGCTTTAGTGTGGTCTTGTTTGTGAACATTTGGGTAAATGCCCAAAAGTGGGATTGCTGGGTCATAGGGAAGCTCTATGTGGAATCTTTTGAGGAACCTCCATACTACTTTCCAAAGTGGTTGAATGAGTTTACACTCCCACCAACAATGCAGTAAGGTTCCCTTCTGTCCACATCCCCTCCAGCATCTGTTGTTATTAGATTTCTTGATTATGCCATTCTAACTGGTGTGAGGTGGAATCTCAATGCTGTTTTGATTTGGCTGGAGAGGTTGAGCATTTCTTCATGTGTCTATATTTGATTTTTTTTACATTTAATTTTCGTACACCTCTATAGATATTATTTGTGTTTTGTAGAGCAGGAAGCTAAGGGGCAAGAAGTTTTAAGTCATTTGGTGAAGAATATGTAGCTAACAAGTTCCAGAGCCGGGATGCTTACTCGGGATAAACTAGTAGTCCTAGCCAAGACAGAGGGACTGAAGTTTGAAGGAGAGGATCGGAGGAGATGGCAGAGGGACTACCATGGAGTAGGACAGGATCCAGTAAGGCTTTATAGAAGGGGGAGGTCTTAGAACTGAGAACAAAGGGTAGAAGGAAAGCAGAAGGTCTCAACAAGAAGCAGGCAAAGGCCTGGAGAGAGAATGCACATGTGAGGTGTATGGCCCCAGTGGCATTGTATTCTCTCAAGGGGTTGTGAGCAATGAGACAGGGTGCACGGACATAGCAAAACTCACTCAAACGGATCAGTTGGTGGGGAATAGATTTCTCAGGACGCCCACCCCACAAGGCTGAGAGGAAAAATGTATGTCGGACCTGGAGTTCAGGGGAAAGGCTGCTGGTGACACGGCTGATTGATGTTAAGGGTCAAAGTGAGAAGAGAAAGCAGAGAAGCCGCAGCCAGCTGAGTTCTGAGAAAGTGCGTTTTGTAGTTTTTGTGGCTCATTTATAGGAAAGCGACTCTGTCGGATGGAATCAGGAAACTTTTCAGGACACGTCTTCGTTGTTTTCTTAAGTTTCTCAGCTATAAGGAAAATCAGAGAAAAATGGAGGACTTGAGTATCAGGAAGCTGCTGGTCCAATTTGGCTGAGGCAGCTTTTTGGGTGCAAACTTTATAAAATGCCTTGAAAGTATTTTCCACGGCACATTCAGTGACTTCACTCAGCCCTCCTTAAACAGTCTATTTTGGTTTTGAGTTCATAAAGCCCCCCTCTCTCTCTCCCCATCGTTTCCCTGTTCAGGTCCACGTCCAGATAAAACAGCAAACTCAAATACAGTGTAAAAATACAAATCCCTTCTAGCCTGGCCTTTCATGCTGAGTCCCAAAGTGTGCCTAGGTGTTGAAAGTGAAGAGAGGTGGGGCTGGGGGGCTGGAAGGCTGGGGGGCTGGGAGCTGGGGGACTGGGGGGCTAGGGGGCTGGAGGGCTGGGGGGGGCTGGGGACAGGCTGTTTTTCCAGCCTGACTTACGAGAGTGGAGAGTGGCACTTTCTGGGGTTTGCAGCCTGCGCACTTGCAGTGGAGTCGTTCAGGACTGATCCTGCATGCAGTGGTGGGTGGAAAAGCTGCCAAAATCAGCAGCTGGAGTAAGTAGAGTAAATCAAGTTAAGAGGGAATGGGACAAGATTTTGGAAAAGGAAAGAATACATGGGTCAAACCATTAACCAGACCTGCAGGGTTAAGATGATGAGATATAAATTGACTGGTATTTCCTGGGTTTAGAAAAGGAAGTCTGGATGGGATTTATATCTGGTCCTTTGGCTCTGCCTGCTCTCTGGGTATGGCCTTCCCCACCTGCCTGCCCCTGCCTGCCTGCCCAGAGGGCCTCAGGTATGGGGCACCAAGGGCAGGACAGGGTGCCAGCCAGAAAGCCCCGGGTTTTGCAGATCTAATACATTTATCCAGCCTGTCATCCTCAATTAGGAGCAGTGTGCCCATAATGCAATGCTCTTCCTGCAGACCGCACTGAAGACTGTGCAGGGCTCTCTGGCGTTCACATTCTGCCTTTTCACATTCTCACAGACACCCAATGGAACCCAGCCGGGTGAGAGCCCCGGCGGAGACAGACAATGGTGAGGTGAGACTCCGTGAAAGGAATGTGTGGGTTCCAGGCAGGTGTGGTGGTTGGTTTGGTCCCAGGTCGATCTTCTCCCTTGTGGATTCAGATGTTGGCAGATGGCTGTCTTCCAGTCTGTGTCATCCTGCAGGGTGACCAACCACATTTGTGAACGTGTACACATTTGCGTACAACCATCCTGTGAGCGAATCACTCATAGTTACTTATTCCATGATACAGATGAGGAAATTGGGATTCAGAGCACTTACATGGCTTGCTCAGGGCCCTAGCAGAAGCGTAGCAGAGGCATTAGTATGAGACTGAAACAAATAACCCATCTCACAGGTAGAGAAATGGAGGCTTGGAGAGGCTAAAGAGAACCTAAAAGAAGCTAAAGAAATAACCACAGTGAGTGAATGCCAGAGCCAGCGGTTAAACAAGAGCCTGTGGGTTCACTCAGTTCTACCTGCTCCCAAGTCCGGAGCTCCATTGCTGTGTTTGAGGCTCACGAGGTGCATGTGGGGGGACAATTCCTGCCTCTTGTCCGCCCCCCTGCCCCACCCCAGTACTGCTTGAGAGTCTGGTGGGCATCCTGTTCACTTATCCAGGCTCCAGGCATGCAAGGATCCAGCCACTCATTCCACAATCAAGGTGATCACCAGCTGCTCATGGGGTCAAGACTGAGGTGGGTGCTGGGGACATATCTCAGCAAAAACTCTACACCTATATACCTACATATGTATGTATGTATGTATGCATGTATGTATGTATGTATGTATTTTTGTCATCCTTGGGGCTTGAACTCAGGGACTGAGCATTGTCCTTGAGCTCTTTTTGCTTAAGGCAAGGGCCCTACACTTTGAGCCACAGTGTCACTTCTGATTTTCTGGTGGTTAATCGCAGACAATGGTGTCAAGGACTTTCCTGACTGGGCTGACTTTTGAACCTCAATTCTCAGATCTCAGCCTCCTGAGTAGCTAGGATTACAGGTGTGAGCCACCAGCTCCTGTGCATTCATGTATTTTAATTCTCTGGCACACTCTGGTACCATTTGTGATCACTTGCTTTTCTTATTAGAATGGAATTTCTTGAGGCCAGGGCTACTGTGTTCTTAACACTTAAAACGGTGACATCTTCCAAAAATGTCAGTTGAATAGATACCATCCCTGATGTGGTAGTCAGCTTTCTATTTCTAGGATTAATCCTCAGCTTAAAGGATGAGGATTATTGTTCAGGTTTCAGAGGGAATGTTGCACTTGGCTCTGTTGTTTCTGGAGTATGGTGAGGTGGACCATTACCGTTAGGACCACGGGTAGAGCAAAGTTGCTCACCTTAGGTAGCCAGGAAAAAGGAGGAGAGGATATGTGTTCAAGAGCATGCCTCCAGTGACCTAATTTCTTTTTATTTTATTTTATTTTTATTTTTTATCATGAAAATACTGTACAGAGGAGTTACAATTACATGGGCAAGATAATGAGTGCATTTCTTATCAAGCATTGTGGCCTCCTCCTTGGTTTCCCCTTCCCATCCCTTCCCCTTCCCCCCACCCCCCACCCCAAAAGAATTTCTCCAACTAGGTCTCATCTACAGTTTCTACCACGTTCGATAGTCATTCAGCTATGAAACATCAGGATCAATTCATTGATTAGTTCCTTCATAATCCAGGAAACTCTTAGTATCCCTGAGCTTGGGCTCAAGCCTTCAGCACAAGGGCTTTGGAAGACATTTGAATTCCAAACACCACCACCTGCCTTCATCACTTGTAATCTAGTTGGAGAGGTTACAAGTTCAAGTATTTATGAATATTACCAAGTACCTGATGACTCGTGATTCCCACTTTCTGTGTTACTCAGGAGCTGAGCTTTATCTTCACTGGTCCATGTTCAATTGCTTGTGTGAGTAGTGAAAGATCAGAACCCAGCTATTCAATAGACTTAATTTTGTTTAGCCAGTCCTGGTGAAAAAGTCCTGTTCTATGGGAAGTATAATATTTAAATGTTGATGAATTTGTACCTAAAAGTCCTAGTCCTGAGCTTTGGAGCTTTGCAGAGCATATCTGATGCCTGATCTCCATAAACCTTTATGAACTCGTATCAGTTTATTTTATACTAAACAGCCAGGTAGAGAGAAGAATATAAAATTATGTATAAACCCATTTTCTGGAGAGGATTATAATTATACTGGTATTCATATTTTCCTTAATTTTCATGTGCTCTGTACTACTCCACCAAGAGATTTTCACAGATTTTGGATTAGGAGAATGTAAGTACTAAGTGATATGTTTTATGAGCAGAAAGAAGGAAGCAAAGGAGGAGATGGGACATGCTTGTGTAGGGTCCTGAAGCCACAGTGAGAAGGATGCTGCAATGGGAAATCATTGGAGAGTTTAGGAAGGCAAGCTCCACAATTCAGGTTATGTTTTGGGCAGTCCCTTTCTGTCCTTTCCCCATAATGGAAGCAAGAGGGTAATTAGAGGCCGCCACAATTGTCTTGGTGAAAGACAAGAGATAGCCAGGAAGGGCAAAGGGTGGAGGACTTGCTATTAGATACAGAAAGAGGGATTCTGTGTGGATGAAATATACAAAGCTTTCACACATGATGCTGTAAAGGTATGTTACCTAACATGCACAATTCACACCTAATAAGGGACACATTAGTCATATCAGACATGGCTGGGCATAGTGGCAAATACCTGTAATCCCAATTACACAGCAGACATTGTAGTAGAATTATAGCTTGAGGCTGGTCCCAGGCAAAAACCCATGATTCAGTCTGATGGATAACTAAAGCCAAAAGCGGAGTGTGGAGGTATTGGAGGTATGTCTGAAGTAATAGAGTGAGAGTGAGGCCCTGGGTTCAAACTCTAATACTGAAAGATTAAAAAAAAAAGTTGGAAAAGGTTTACAAACCTAGCAAACAAGGCGGAAAACCCAGGTGCAACAATCCAACATCTTGACATGATTAACTTTTCATTAGGAGATTATGTTCATTTGATCACTTCATCTTAAGGAGAGAGTATGCAGGTGTCAGTAATTCCCCGTTGTCCAAGTAAGCATGTTCAGCTTCAATTACAGCTGCTTTGGAGAACTGTGTGACTTTTAGTGTGCTTCCATATATTTCATTTAGGTATTTTGGAAAAATATACATCTCTATTTATAGCAATGGTTAGCATTCTGATTTATATGTTTTGCCCCAGAGTATATCATTCAAAACTCAAAAATTAAATTTTGTGGCATAGCACTTTGATGGCTCTGTGCCTGGGAAAAGGGCAGAAGGAATGCAGCGTTTCTTATTGCCAATTACAATTGGACTTATTTTCATTATGTCTTTAAAAAATAGGGCAGATAGTCTTGTATGTACGTATAGAGAGAGGAAGGGTCACTCATGCTCTTAAGAAAGACACTCAAACCTTGAGTTTAAAAAAATGGTACGCTTTGGACCCATTGCAATAATGAGATGTACAAGTTGTTATGTCGAAAAACGAACTTTACAACTTTGGCTGTGTGTGTGTGTGTGTGTGTGTGTGTGTGTGTGTGTGTGAAGGAGGGGTGGGTGGGGGGGTGAGGGGGAGATGGGAAGGGATGGGAAGGGGAAACAAAGGAGGAGGCAACAATGCTTGAGAAGAAATGGACTCAAATGTTTTTTTTCTTTCATGCGATTGCTTCTAACACATTTATAAGATGATTTCTTTGTTGCTTTGTATGTCCCTCCCTCAGGGTATAACCCCTGCTTTCACCGTATTTGATGTTGGTATAATTTGTGGAAGGGAAGGGAAAAAACAAATCATTTAAATAGGGATACAGGTGGGCCCATTGCAACAATGAGATGTACAAGTTGTTATGTCGAAAACGAACTTTACAACTTTGGGGGGGGGGAGGAGAACTGGGTGGGGGGTGGGAGGGAGGATGGGTTGGGAAGGGGAAACAAAGGAGGAGGCTACAATGCTTGATAAGAAATGTACTCATTATCTTGCCCATGTAATTGTAACCCCTCTCTACAGTATTTTAACAATAAAAAAAAAAAGAAATGGACTCATTATCTTGCCCATGTAATTGTAACGCCTCTGTACGGTATTTTCACAATTAAAAAAATATATAAAATGGTACGCTTTTTATCATTAGTTCAATCTTATTTACCTTTAGAATTATGTAGCCTAAGCACACTAAAAATGTAATATAAATTCCCGTGTCTCAAGCACAGCTGGATGCCTGTGGGGTTGGGCTACTTAATCGCCTTGGGTGCAAACATGGACTATTCAGTTCCTGCAGGAGCTGGAATGGGTCTTTACACAGATGCCCTCATACGTCCTCTACACGGCTAGATTCTGCTTTTGTATATGCTCCCCTCTCTTGCCCTCCTCTCCCTCCCCTCCCTTCCCCAGCCCTCCCCTCCTGGGAGAGGATGGGATTCCTTTAGTTTCCTTGTTTGGAGGGGAAAAGGGACACACTTCCGTTGCCACTGTACTAGAGGGCGTGAGCAGGGCAGTAGGTATGCACTTCTATTGAATCCCCTATAATCCTGGGGATTGGCACATGAAAGCCTTCATTTTGTAGATGGTAAGATAGGGTCACAGCGGTCCTGAGATTCAGAAAGTTCCACAATGTGGGCGCGTCTCTTCCCTCCCCACCCCCATTCATCTGCTTAACTCTAAACACACTATTGGGAGGTGGTTGGATCATGAGTAGGGTCCTCCCTCAGCAGGAAGGTGTCGGCTAGCACACCTCAGTCTTCCTAGACACAGAATCTGGTGGAACTTGCATGTACTCTCCAGACTGTGAGCAGTGCATTTCTGTTGTTTATAAGCCACCGTGTGGGTCATTTTGTGACAGTAGCATTAAGTGACACCAAAAGTCACACACTTTTAAGTTACGGAATCTGGAATTGAACTCCAGCGTACCCGGTGCCACCCTGGGCTATTTCCTATTGACCCTGGGGACACTTATGTGGGCTCTCGGCTGAGGGTGACACTCTGATGGCACTCTGATCTTGCCTGTTCACCCATTACATGGTAATATTGGATGCTTCCTCTCTTTGAAAGGCTTTACAAAGAATGGACTTTATTACTAGACGGATAAACTTAAAATTAATGAGAAAACTTAGGTCAGCAGTAAATAAAAATGAGGAAGGCTGATGTTAGTGGGAATAGGGTTGATTGAGATGTCCCAACATCCTATGTTTTGTAAGAGATCATTGCTCATGTGGGTCCAAAGTTTCATCAATCGATGATACCTTTTCTTTTAAAAATTAGTGCTCTCAAGGAGAGTATTGGAGAACACTGTCTTCCATGCCCATGAGCCATTTTGCTTCCACAGCCTTCGGTGGACAAGCCCAACGGGGTGTTTATCTTTGTATCCATGTCCTGGTACACGAGCACTACCCAGATAAGGAAATGACTAAATGAGTAAGTGGCGACTTTGACAATATGTTTAATATCAGGTTCCCATTTCACAGAGGAAGGGGACGGCTCTCCTCCCGAAGCAGCGTCATTCCATCCCCTAGCCCAATGTGTTATCTTCTGGATCGTGATGCTTTTTGGCATCACTAAGCCATTCTGAAAGTGAAGGAATAAGTGTTACTCAGACAAGACTACCTTGATTCCTTTGGCATTTGGCTGAAATGTGCACCGTGAGGCACAAAGCCTTTTGATATTTTCCTTTCCTTTCCCCTATGTCTTCCTTAGAACTGCAGTGTTGGTTTCTCCCAGCCTTTGTTCTTTTCTCATAATCACAGCATTGTATAATCGTTTGCCTATAATGACCATCAGATCAAATAGCAATTATTAATGAGTGACGATCGGCAAGTCTGGGTATCATGTGGTATTTATGCAGTGTTCCAGGACACATACCAGACTTCTGTGAGCTATTAAAGCCCAGGTATAGTTATTATCTTTTAAGTCAGCCTTTGTAGCCTACTTTGCCTCAAATGTCTGGCTAGCAATATGCCCTCACACAATAAGTAGGTTAATGTAATATTCTATAGCAGCACAAGTATGCTCCCAGCCTCTGTGTTCAGTTCAAGAGAATCTGGACTCTGGTCTGATAGATCAAAAGTTATTTTCCACTTACAGAAAACACAGTGGAACTTTTAACCTTTTGTTTCATACAGTCCAGGCAGGGAGCATATCCATCTTTTTGTATTTTTAATGCAAAGGAAGTATTTATTTTATGAGGACCATTAACTGGGTTTCCTATGCAGTGAGCTTTCTAGAACACAGGCCATGTATGTTACATAAAACAGACATACTTCCATTCCGAGGGAATCTCGTGTCTTCTCATTTTTCCCCTCACCTTTTCTGAGCTTTGATCATGATGGAGTGGTGCTTTTGCCTCTCGCTGGAAAATCCATAAATCTGAGGGGAGGGAGAGGCGGACTTGCTGGCGCTTCACTGTTAGAGTCTCGTGCTCCATCTATCAAGGGCTTCTCTCCGAGAACATGCCTGTAACACCTCTGCATCCTTGCAAGTTTTGTTCTGAGTTGTTTCCCCTCCCCCTTTCTGCCTTTTTTTTTTTTAATTTTCAAAGGTTGATGTAGCTTCTGGAGTGGAAGGATTATTTGGTGAGGTTAATGGGGGTTCATTTGGAGGTGTAAGGTTGAATGGTGAGGTAGAAGTAGGCTGTGCTTTTTGGTGTGTGTGTGTGTGTGCGTGCGTGTGTTGTGCTGGGATGGGATTGGACAGTGACCTAGCCTTGGTTTGGAGAGGGTCTCTTTTAGGTAGTGCTACCTGTGACACACAAGCAATACAACACTGACTGGAATGCCTGCTACGGGGTTTTTAAACATCTCTCACCAAGACCACTGTGTTCACAGGCCAGCCTTTAAAGAAGAACTCTTATCTCACCACATATTGCATTTCTTAAGGAGGTCAACAGAGTCTCCTGGGACAGATAGTGTACAGAAGATTCCCATGTATCTCCTTTGTCTTTTTTTCGAAGAACTCCTCCATCTCCTCAGTCTGTCTAACCAAGGCTTTCTTGCTTTGGTTATTTTCCTCTGGCTTCAATGGCTGTGTCGCTGGATTTTGTGGAATCGTGTGACAGCAGGCAGAGTTTGAAAAGATTTTGGGGCCCAGTTTACGTTTAGTCATTCTTAGCTTTGTTGTTTTGAATAAACTGCTTGATCCACAGTTTTACTGTCAATAAATGGATTGATAGCCCTGTCTTTGCGAGACTGCTGTGTGGATTAAATGAGAGTGCATAAAAGGATCAACATGGTAGGCATGAGATGAGCATCACTTCTTTTCTTCCAATCACATTGAGGGAAGGCTTTGGAGTAGAGGAACTAGATGCATCGTTTGAACCATTGCTCTAGCCTTGGTGTTTCATCTGCATGTAAGGTCTGTGTTAGTTGTCTATTGCATTGTCGTTGTGTAATGCATTGCCATTTAGTATTGCAAACAGCATCCGTTTGTTCTTCCACACTTTCTTTGGGTCATAAATCCAGACATGACTGAGCCTCACCGGCAGGGCTTCTTGGGAGGCTGACCTCAGCGTCAGTCAGAGCCTCAGTTGCATCTGGAAGTTTCTCTGAGGAAGGGATTCACTTCCAACTTCCCAGAGTTGTTGGCAGGATTCAGTTCTTTGCAAATTGCTGTCCATCGGCCATCGGTTTCCTGCTGGATTTAAACCATCACCTACCCTTGCTTCTTTCCTCCAGGGGCTTTCCCATAGGCCAGCTCACACAGTTGCTTCGTTTCATCCGAACTAGCAAAGGGCAGCCTCCCGCCAAGATGGAAGTCACGTGCTCTAGTTATGAAAGTGACAGCTGGTCACATTTCCTGTGTTCTATGGGTTAGGAGCAACTCACAAAGAGAAGGAGGTGTCACTGGAACGTGGAAATCATTGAGGGGACATCTCCACATCTGTCCTTCACCTCATCACACGAAGATATCATCTCTTGTGGGGCAGAAAGACTAAAGTTGGCTGTCAGAACAAGGGTGAGAGCGGTTCGAGGGAGCCATTGCAGAATCCGTCATGTATGCAGGACACAGATGCATGACATGTATGCAGGACACAGATGTGCTGTGCTCACAGTGTGACCTGGGGTGCTGAGGCCCTCCACTGGGAGCCTCGGAGGTGGGGCCCGGGATGGAGACCAAGCAGTGTAGGATAAGAACAATCAGTTTAGCTGAAGTCACGTGTTTCTGTGGCTTTTGCCCTCAGTTTTCTTCAGAGCTCCCAGGCTGGGGCTCATGCCTTGCACAGTAGAGCTTTGTATAGAGCAGCAGGGTACAAAGAAACTAAAGTCGACTTGCTCTTGGTGGTTCTTGGATGAGGACAAGTGGGAGTAAAGCCCACTGAAGTGCTCCCCTCCCCTCGGCAGCTACTCCTTGGGTTTCCTGTTAGTTTGAGGTTTGAATATACTGACCCAAGGATTTAGCCATTCCATAAATCCTCTTGGAGTTAATATGGGATAAAGTATATGTGTTTTAAATAGTACCTAAGTAAGGGAGGGTACTGGAAATTCATAATTCTTGTGCAGCGCGCAAGTGCTGACAGTATGTGTGGCACAATCAGATTTTCCCTTCTCTGTGCAGAGCTCGTGGCAACGAAGGCTCAATGTATTTGACTTTGCATGGCTTCATCCACTGTAGTTTGGCCGTGTTTGTTCCCCGGGGTTCGTGTTTTGGAATGGTTCTCCATGTGGTGGGATTGAGGTGGTGGAACCTTGAAGAGGTAGAGGTAGAGGAAGAGGCACTGCCCTTGGAAGGGATTATGGAAGTCCTTATGGAACTCTGGTTAATTACCTAGAGAGGGAATTGGAATACAAGAGCAAACCCAACTTCTGAGTCCCTCTGGCTTCCTGTTTCAACCACATGGTCCCTTCTGCACATGCTCTCACGGCGATGTCATTGTTGGTGATATGATGCAGCCCAGGGAGCCCTCATCACAGTTGGTGCCGTGCTGTTCTGGCTTCCATCCTCCAGCGCCATAAGCTTCATAAAGCATGGCCATGGGGATGTCCATCTTGCGGCATTACCAAAGACAAATTGGGACCATGTCTTTCCTCTGACATTCCTTCTTCTTGCCTTACTTCAAGCTTTGCTGTTAAGACAAAAATGACCATGTTTACCAAACTTGTATTTTTGAGTGACATGTATTAAATAAATGGTTGGTTGATTTTTCATCTTAGAGTATATTTTCTGGGCCTTCTGGAAAGGTCCATCTTGGTACTTGTTAGAACCAAAGGAATTCTGAACTACTCCACCTATCCAAATCTACTCAAATTCTAAGTAAATAACAAACTTCACTTTCGTTTGGTCAGTTACTGGTATGAATTGTCCCTTGTATATACACATCTCATTTTTAGTTACTTTAGAATTCATAAGACATTATGTATTTATTTTATTTTTTAAACTTTATTTTAAAAAGAGGATTTTTACTTTCAGTTTTAGATGTTTAAGGGCAGGTTGGTGGCATTGGCTCAGTAGCTCACATCTGGCTTATGGAATTGTAGAATATGGAAACATATACAGGAGGAAGAAATCATGTCTTGAAGCAGGATGTCTGATAGTGAGGTAGAGCAAGCTTGATCTTTTATTAGCAATACCCTTAATTCTTCTTTTTAACCATATATATGTATTTTTTTCAGTAGTTGTACAAGGAGGTTTCAATTCCACAAGTCAGAAAATGGGCACCATGCATTTTGATCAGTGTCACCTTCTTTTAATTTTCAAGGACTAAGACATTATAGTCATCAGAATCCTTCCCTGGAAAAAATAAAGAGCTTAAAAATTCCAAATACAAAGAAATGAGAACAGCATGGTTGATCAATACATGATGTATTGCAATGTTGTGTTGTACTACATTCATACTGCAGTTAATACATGATGATGAAAGTTAAAACAGTAAGAAATGAGATTTTTAGTATTTTAAGAAATACAGGGTTAGTACCATTTCAAGAAAAGTTTTGGAGATGAATTTGAAAGCAACAAAAACCTACAAAGGGATTTCCTGGAGACTTACCAAATAAGATGCCACAAAAACCCCGGTCATCTCATACATATTCACATCACATGATACAACTTTGTCCAGTTCTGAAATGTGTATGACATAAATATTTGCATATAGGTCTCGAATGGCCTGGGGGAAAAGATGTTCTGTTTGGGGTTAGATTTCTTCCCTTGGCAGAGTGTAGTGTTTTGATCCGTGAGTGCTCGGGGGAGGGGGGCTCTCTTGGTTTTTCTTTCCCATGTTCCCGAGGGCAGGTAAGTATTTCTCCTCCCATTGGGCAGCAAGTGTGTGTGTGTTGGGGGGGTGTTTCAGGGTTTCCCAGGAGGAAACCCTGGAGGAGGAGGGCCTGGAGCACTTGCTGGCTTCCAGGCAGAGCTCTGGCTCTCTGGACCCCAGGCCTGGGTTTCTTTCACAGGCACATGATTGATATGAAAGGTCAGCGTAGGTCGTTTATGGGCCGCGGGAAGTGAAGCTTAGTCCTTGCCAAGGGAATTATTATGGCTGGTATCACAGGATTTACAGGCCCCAGGAACCATGTTGTGGGGCTTTGGAGTTTAAATGGAGGCAATTCATAGGCTCCAGAAGACCCGTAATGTTTATAAGAATTGCCCAGTGAACTCTCAGGTGCCTCAACTCAAGACTTGGTTTCTCAGTGGTTGTGAGACTCCGGCTGTCAGAGTGGATCTCATGCTCTCATTTCTGGAGAGCCAGAACATTAAATAAAAACCTCAATATTGGTCTTAAACGAAAACACTCGGGATGACGCTGAAAACTTGAAAAATGACCTTCATTCTTCATATACTCTTAGCTCTTAAACTAAAACTAAGTTTTCCGTGGGATACACAGTGGTTGGCAGATTAACAGAATGCATTTTTGGAAGAAAACATGAAATATCACACCCTTAGCCCGAACGGTTTAACTGACTTTCAACTTTATGTGTATAGGACTTAAATCTGGGTGTATATGTCACTGTGTGTGTTTTTTTGTGCATGTTTGTCTGCAAATGTATATGTGTTGATATGGGTATGTGTCTTCATGCGTCTGGTGTCAGTGAGAATATGTGTGTGTGTGCGTGTGTGTGTGTGTGTGTGTGTGTGTGTGCGTGCGTGCATGCATGCACCTGAGGGTGTATGGGCATAACTGAGGGTATTGGTGAATGGATGTGTACAGGTGTGTAGGCACGAGTGTGTTTGTGCACTTTACTTTCACTAGAGTCACCAGAGAAACATCTTTGAGTGGCTGATGCTTTGGCTGGAGAAAGCCACAAAGAGAGATGATTACAAGTTCAAAGCCCTTGAGTGGGAAATAAGTATGATGTGTAAAAGAAATATAATAAAGGAAAATGGCTAGAACGCAGTGTTCTCAGTGAGGTAGAGGAAGGTGAGATTAGAGGGGAAGGTAGGCTCTGGACCATAGGGAATCCTGTAGGCCACTTTTAGGACTTTGATTCAAACTTTAAGCCATGTTTTTGTGTTTGTTGGTTGGTTGTGGGGCTTGAACTGAGGCCCTGGGCTCTGTCCCTAAGCTTTTTTCTTTGTTTGCTCAAGGCTAGTGCTCTACTACTTTGAGCCACAGCTTCACTTCTGGTTTTCTGGTGGTTAATTGGACATAACAATCTCATGGACTTTCTGCTAGAGCTGGGTTTGAACCATGAATCTCAGATCCAGCCTCTCGAGTAGCTAGGATTACTGATATGAGCCACCAGCACCCAGCTACCATGACATTTTTTATGGGGCATAACTTAAAGATTTCGAATAGAGAAGTGACATCTCTTGACTTACACTGAAAAAAAACCCCAAGACTTTGACTTTTGTAGGAAAGTGGAGAAGAAGGAGGAGAGCCAGTGAGGAGTGTTGGGAGATCTTGGCAGGAACTTGGAGCAGTGATTGGGGGGGGGGGGAGGGCTATGACTGTTGGAAGGGATTGGATTTGTCTTCTCTCTTGGAGGTTAACCATAATGTTGATGAACTGGATGTAAGGAAGAGAAAATGGAGAAGAAATCAAGTGTAAGTTCTGCTCAGTGGAGCAAAGCAGTCAATGAGCCCACTGGAAGACAACCTGGCTTGTGGCTCGTGGTTGGCAGAAAGCAAAATTTCATTGCCAGGTTAACTTTGTGAAGCATATCTCTTTCCCTTCCCTTCCCTTCCCTTCTCTTCCCTTCCCTTCCCTTCTCTCCCCTCCTCTCCCCTCCTCTCCCTTCGTCCTCTCCCCTCCCCCTCCATTCCCCTCCCTTCCTTCTCCTCCTTTCCCTAAGTTGTCCTTGTTTTTTTTTCCTTCCCTTCCCTGTAGCTGTATGCCACATTAGGCACTAATGACACAAAAAGTTTGTAGAATTGAACTTTGCTCCTAGACTAAGGGGAGCAGGAGATGCAAATATTGAAATAAATTCCTTAATAAAGGTTTGTCTGATTGCCACAGAAGCAGGAGGGAGGAGCTCTGGCACCTTAAAGCACTCACATGAAAGCTATGACATTCTTGAATGGTCTGAGCTCCCTGCTTTGTACATGTCTTTATTCTGTTCTTTTGACACACTTTTGATTCTAACCTGGCGGCAGGTCTTGGGTTCTCTGACTGTATGCATACTCTCCTGTTTCCTGGATGGAGATGCTGGCACCCTTCCTGGCTATGGTTTCAGCCTATTAATTTCAGAGTAGCAGCCAGCTGAACCTGAGCTCTGGTCTGTGCCTTCCAGTACATGGTCCTGTGATGGCCCCTAATTGTTCCCAGCCTGATGGGTGTGCACTTACTTTACTTACATTAGGGGAAGCGTTGTGGAGAAGGTGCGTGTTGAAGGAAATGTAACTCTAAGCCAGGCCAACAAGGAAAACCACTGATATTCCCCTTTGAGAGTAACAAAACCATGCCACCAATAGGATCAATAGATTATTATATGTAGATGTGTAAGAGGAGATTTGTTATGGGAATCAATATGGAGGCTACAAAGTCCTGGGGACTGCTGAAGGCCCAGAAAAGACAGCTAGGGAAGAGAACTTCCTCAGAACTCGCTTGTCTGCTGCTGTTGTATCCCATTAGTAAGGTGCATCACCTTTTATTCTTGTACTGGTATTAAAATCAGGGCCTGGTTTTTGCTAGACAGGTGCCTTGGCTCCAGCCCCTTTTGGTATTATTTTTGAGGTATGGTGTCACTTTATATCTGGGCTGCTCTGGATAGTGATCTTCCTGTTTGTGCTTCAGTGTTTCACTGGGGATAACAGGTGCACACACCTATATCCACCCATTAATTGAGATAGAGTCGCATGAACTTCTTTTTCTTTCTTTTTTTTGCCCAGAGGACCAATTCTTGTACTTCTGATTTCTGCTTCCCAAGGAGCTAGGATTACAGGCTTGAGCCACTGCACCTGCCAGATGTTATTCAGGTGGGTCATTGTAGTCAGTCTACTGCTTCAAATGCCACCTTCCTCAGAAGCGTCCTCACAGATAGGGAGAAGTAAGGTTTTGCTTGCTTTGTGGGCATTTCCTAACTCACCCAAGTTTCTCTCCTATGGCTGAAATCCACTTTTGTATCCTTTGTGCCCTTTGGTTTCTAGTGTGGAATTGCCTGCTATTACAAGGATATAGTTCACGTAAATTCAGTTTTCATTTTGGAGCACTGTCATTTCATCTTTCTCCTTTGTCTCCTTCTAGTTTTCCTTTCTTCTTTGCCTTCTGAACGTTATATACATTTTATAAAATATCCACCATGCACATTTTCTGTGCTATCTGTAGATACTGAATATAGTGAGCATCGGGCATATCTTGGTTTCTATTGGCTTTCCTCTGTTGCCACTTAATTTAAAAAATAAGAAATAATATTTCTGTAAGAAATAATATTTCATTTAAGGTTTTGTTGAAAAATCTGAGCCTTAGATTTAAGGAATATTACTGAATGCTATTTAATGAGTGCTAATTACATGTTCAAATTATGCCCAAGTATGTATATATATATATATATATATATATATATATATATATATATATATATATATATATATATATATTCTTCCTCCAGAATATATTCTGTACAGGGCATTCTACAAACTACATGTGGCAAAACATCCATCTGGGGTATTAAGATGATAGCTCAATTAAAAAATCTAGTGAGTGAAAAGAGATGCCAGGTATGTATTCAGTGCTCACCCAAACCTTTTCCTCCACCAGTTAACCCCAGTTGCAGGCCAGCTTGCTCTGGAGTGCTCCTATCTGGAGGATAGTGCTATGAGGTGAATATTCCTGCATGGAAACCTGAATACCCAATATGAAAGTTAATATGAAGTGGGGCCTCTGGGGAAATGGGGAAAGACCCCCCACTTCAAAGATGACAAACACCCTTACTAAGAGGTGGAAGGGAGCTGCTTTGCTCTCTGTGTGAAGACAAGGTTCACACTTTGCCTGGATGAAGCAGGAAGGCGCCATTTTGGGAGAAGACAGTAAGAACTCACCAGCACTGAATCTGCTCATGTCTTCTCAGACTTCAGGACTAAGAACAGTAAATTGCTGTTGTTTATAAGTTACCCAATCTAAGGTATTTTGTAACAATAGCCTGAACGGAATAAGACAATTCAGTTATCTTCTAAGACATTATTTTCCTCAAAAATGTGCACCAGAAATTGTTCCTATCATGTCAACTAAATATGTCTATTGAAGGACCTCTATAAAATAGACGAGAATTACACATCTTGGTCTGATTGATTGAATATCAGCATTCACTTTTCCCTCTCCTGGTGCTATGGATAGAATTTTCTTAGTTCCTTTGATATTAACATTGGCCATGTTACGTATCTTGGCCCACAGAATGTCAGCGAGTGGAGCATGAACAGAGGCTTGATTGTGTCCATTGCCTTGGCTTTGTGCAGTATGAAGACCTGGACCTATAAAAGGAAAGATATGTGGGGTAGGCTCAAATCTTACCTGTGGGTTGAAGACAAGCCCACCTCATTGACACCCACACTAGAATTCCCCTTCTGATATACAGACTCATGAGCATGAGCATGCATATTTATTGATGCTTATCACTTTATATACCTACTTGTTATGCAGCATTGCCGGGGAAACAGCTGATCAATACACTCTACTCTGATTTTTTTCTTTTCTAGTGGTCAGGATTCTGCATCCCACTATTCTTAATGAGCCCTGTGTCACTAATGCCTGTGGTGGCTTGAACGTTGCAGACAGGTTTATATGCCGTTTCATGTGGATTTAAATAGACTGAGCTCTTTAGCTTTCTAGGTAGAAGGTACCAGGAAGTTATTTAGTTTACTCTCATAGACAAAGGAAGCAAAAAGAGAAAGTCGATCTCTCTCTTCTTGGAGGATCAGAGAGCACATCTTTGCATCTTTACCTTTTGCTAAATCCCATGATTTGAATGTTTCTAGATCCCATAAACCCCTGCACAGCACTGGAGGAAGAGTTGATGGCAGAGAAAGGGGGAAGGAAAAGCACCTGAGAGTGGCCCTTAGGAGAGCTGAACGTGATCGTTTGGTCAGACATTTGCCGTGGCTGGAAATAAAGGCTCTTCTCATTTGCACAATCACTGGACTTGCTCAAAGAGTTTCTCTGGGGGAAAAAAGGATGAAATTAAACCATGGAAATTTTTGGCCAAGTCATGAAAACACATTTTCCAAAAGAGCTGTTAATTTGATGGTGGAATGAGTCACAGTGCACGGGCAAGGCTGAAAGTCCCATCAATGGAATTACTGAAAACTTAACTGGACAATAAAAAATGTATGGGTAAGGCCAACAGCCCTCCACGGTCAGGCCAAAGAGACATGGTGTCCTTGTGTGAACTTTTCCTTTGTATTTTCAGGCCAAACCTACACACAAAATTACCTGGTTCATCAGATCCTGAGAACAGAGTGGCTGGATGATTTCAGGACAGAATACTTTCCTTGTTTCACTTCTCTTCAGGGTCAAATTCATTGAATGGTGACCAGACTTCCATACTTCTGTTATGACAGGGCTGGCACTTGCTCGTTGACTATTGGAAAATAAGCTTTCTCACTGAACTTAAACCTTGAGCTTTCCAGTTTGTAGGATAAAAATAAAGTACTCTTCAATAACAATGACATTCTGGTGGAACTTACTTAAGTAGAAGTGGTCAGGCGTGTTGTTTAAACACTAGAAACTTGAGCTAGGCAGGTCGCTCACAGCTACTTGGAAGGTTTAGACTTTGAGGCTTAGAGTTCAGGGACAGCCCAGGCAGAAAGGATGATGAGATGTCTTCTTGAGCCCTATCTGGGCTCAGTGGTATGTGGCTGTCATTCTAAGCTCCATGGGAGGATGAGATTGGGAGGAATGCAGTTCCATTACAACTTGGGCAAAAAAGGCCATGAGACTCTCTCCACAGTGGGAAGCTAGACATGGTGGTGTACCCCTACCATCCCAGCACCAGTGTGAACCCTAAACATAGAAGAGTTACAGCACAGGTGCAAATCCAGATGTGAGCACAAAATACCCAGCAAAAATCAAGGCTGGAGATGGTATGGCTTCAGTGGTTGGAGGCCTGGTACAAACTTTCTCCAATACCACCCTCAGGACCACAATCCAATGAAAGGAAATGGAAAATGGTCTTTAGAAACGTTTGTCTTTAGCTACACAGCACTTTGGAAGCATAAGCTATGGTTCCAATATCCAGATAAACATGCTACCTTTTCTTCATTACTTGTCAGGTCAACTGAAACCCACAGGGAAGCCCTTCACGTGTCTGTGGATTGGTGGTAGGATACTGGTGACACCAAATCCCTTGTCTTCAGGAATTCAGCCTGCAATTGTGCACTCTGTTGATGTGATCATTTCACTAACATCTGTCTTCCCCAGTGGTCTGTAAGTTTCTCCCTCAGTTGGAACTGCAATGTGTCTGGTCGACTCTGTAGGTAGACTCTGCTGGGTTTGATTTGTTTCCCTTTATTCTTGAGGCAAGTGTTCGATGTGCCTTTTGCATATCTCCTCGCATGATCTCTTCCATGACTTTCGTAGCTTTCAGGTCAAGTTCAAACTTACCCTATGGTCCTGAAGGCTTCTTATATCATGGCCTCTTGGCTCTCGCCTGGGTACTTCTCTCTCCCTACTTCCTACCTGGAGTTCAATTCTCTGCTACTACAGAAGCCTCTTCATTTTCTCCAGTGGAAGCACCAGGGACATCAGTGTTCTTTCTGGCCTCTACTTATGCTTCTAGTTGAGTTTGTACTGGAGTCCTATGGCTTCTCTAACAAATTACCATAAATCTGGAGACCTCAAACATCAGATGCTTTTTCTCTCATAGTTCTGGAGGTCAGAGGTTTGGGATCAAGGCTCCTTCTGGAAGCTCTCCCAGCTGCTAGTGATATTGGCATTCCTTGCTTGTAGCCCTGTCTTCCTTCTCTGTATGTTTTCTCCTTTGCAGGTCTTTTGTATAAGGATACTTCTCACTGATGTGAACCTGTATAGTACTCAGTACAGTCTCCTCCTCTCAAGGTCCTTATTTTAATTGCATTAGCAAAGATTCCTTTTTCAAGGAAAGTAATATTTGTGGTTTTGGGGATTAAAACAGGGATATACTTTTTTTTTTTGAGGTAGAGAAATAGGTACCACTCAATACAGGACTTCACATGCTTTCTTATAAATTTAAATGACTTTGAGTTTTTAAAGTTGTAATGGCTAATTACTCTTCTTTATATTTTGAATAATTGGAATCGTGTCTTAATACCCTTAAATTGTGTTAATATTCAATTTTATAGAATATAGATTAATAGATTATTCTGAAGGCACTTTACAATGTCCCAAACTAGTTAAGAGGAATCAAAATTCTTATGTGTGTCTCTAGGGGAATTAAAAATGAATATATGTATATGTTTCTTTGTGTGCATATGCATTTGTATGTATGCAAATATATATATATATATATATATATGTTTCTTTGTGTGCATGTGCATCTGTATGCATGGTTTTAGGGGGATATATGGATATATGGTTTTAGGGGGATGTGTTTCTATGTAACCCAACCTATCCTCAAACCTGAGATCCTCCTGCCTCGGTGCTAGGAATACAGGCAGGCACTACAACAACAGTTTTAATAAGTTGCTTAGCAAGTATGAGGCTCTACAATCATTCTCCAGCACTTCCAACAAAAGCGATATGATATTCCAAAAAGAAATATGATATTCCTTTTCCACATTTTTATAATTTCCTCATATTCCACATTTGTCTTAAGAGTCTTAGTTCAAAAACATCCTGCCCAAAAACCTGAAAAAGGATCAAAACAGAACTTAGAAAGTGGAAAAACCTCCCATGCTCCTGGATTGGAAGGATCAACATTGTGAAAATGGCAATACTTCCCAAGGTTATCTACAAATTCAATGTGATACCTATCAATATTCCAGCCTCATTCTTCAAGGAAACAGAAGAGGCAATCCAAAAATTCATATTGAGCAATAAAAGACCCCGAATAGCAAAAACAATCCTTAACAGAAAGAACAGTGCTAGAGGAATATCAATACCAAATTTCAAACTCTACTACAAAGCCATAGTAATCAAAACAGCTTGGTACTGGCACAAGAACAGACCTCAGGACCAATGGAATAGAATTGAAAACCCAGAAATGAACCCACAGACTTATAGCCATCTAATCTTGATAAGGGAGTTAAGAAAATAGAATGGAAGAAAGAGCCTCTTCAGTAAATGGTGCTGGCAAAATTGGTTAACTACTTGTAGAAAACTAAAGCTAGATTCTTATATATCACCCTGCACCAGAATCAACTCCAAATGGATCAAAGACCTTGGAGTTAAAGCAGACACTCTGAAAACATTACAGGATGGAATAGGAGAAACCCTAGGTCTTAACAGAGACCCAGAAACACAACAAATCAAAGAAAGATCGGACTAGCTCTGTAGGAAATTGCAGAATGCTTGGTAAGAAATGTATGCATTATCCTGCCAATGTAATTGTAACCCCTCTGTACAGTATGTTCTCAAATAAAATAAAATAAAATTAAAAAAAAAAAAGGAAATTGCAGAGCTTCTGCATGGCAAAGGACATAGCTAGCAAGATCAATAGAAAGCCCACAGATTGGGAGAAGATCTTCACTAGCCATACAATGGACAAGGGTCTCATATCTAAAATATACCTGGAACTCAAAAAATTAAATCCCCCAACAACAAATTCTCAAAGAAACAACTGCCAAATAAACAAGTGTGCTAAAGACTTAAAGAGAAACTTCTCTGAAGAGGAAAGAAGGATGGCAAATAGACACATGAAGAAATGCTCAACCTCCCTAGCCATAAAAGAAATGCAAAGCAAAACAACATTGAGATACCACCTCACCCCAGTTAGAATGGCTAGAATCAAGAACTCTAATAACAACAGATGCTGGAGGGGATGTGGACAGAAGGGAACCTTACTGCATTGTTGGTGGGAGCGTAAACTTGTTCAACCACTTTGGGAAATAGTATGGAGGTTCCTCAAAAGACTCCACATAGAGCTCCCCTATGACCCAGCAATCCCACTTTTGGGCATTTACCCAAATGATCACAAACAAGACCATACTAAAGCTACCAGCACAACTATGTTTATTGCAGCATTATTTACCATTGCTAAGATATGGAACCAACCCAGATGCTCCTCAGTAGATGAATGGATCAAGAAAATATGGTATATATACACAATGGAATTTTATTGCCCCATTTGTTAGGAAATGGAAAGACTTGGCAAAAATGATATTAAGTGAAGTAAGCCAGGCCCAAAGAAACATAGGTCCCATGATTTCCCTTATTTGCAATAACTAGTACATGTCTGAAACAAGCAGAAATGGTCAGATAGTTGATGTTAGGTGAAATGAACCCCAAGATAAGTATTCAAATGTTTTTTCTTTCTTGCGATTGTTTCTAACATATTTAAAAGATGATTTCTTTGTTGCTTTGTATATCCCTTCCCCACAGTATAACCCCTGCTTTCACTGTATTTGATGTTGGTTTAATTTGTAGAAGGGAAGGGAAAAAACAAATTGCTTAAATAGGGATACAGGTGGACCCATTGCAACAATGAGATGTACAAGGCGTCATGCTGAAAAACCAACTTTACAACTTTGGCCAGGGGGTGGGGGGCGGGTAGGGGGTATGGGGGTGGAGAGGGAGATGGGAAGCGATGGGAAGGGGGAACAAAGGAGAAGGCAACAATACTTGATAAGAAATGTACTCATTATCTTGCCCATGTAATTGTAACCCCTCTGTACGGTATTTTCACAATTAAAAGAATAAAAACATCCTGCCCTCATTAAATGATTTTTTTCTGCCCAGCTGAGAAATAAATATTAAGAATCTTGGAATATGAACTGGAATCTATTTATAGGATATAATTATGTTAACTTTCTAGGTATGATAATATGGAAATTATGTTCTCTTTATCAGCAGAGAAGCTCTTTCAAGTACTTGCAGGCCGATGACATGGTAACTGAGATTTCCTTATATATATCCTAGCCAGAAAAGAGATAGTGGTAGAAGTGAACAAAATAACATAATTTTAAGATAATTTTAGTTAGGGGAGGTATGCATGGGACTATGTGAAAGTCTTTTCTCCACAGTTCAGTGTGTTTGAAAATGTCTAAGACTCCCTGTCAACCAGACTAGATTTTATTCTGCAGAATCTTCTAACTTCTCACTCCTCTCTCAAGTCTTCTCCACTTTTCCTGGTTTGTTTTCTCTGTCCATTCCGGCACAGAAAACAGGAAGTTCATGAACACCCCCGTATTAGTAACTTTAATCTTACAGCTGACAGTGGGAGGCTGTTCTAAATCACCACATGGATTTTGTACTTTGAGGACTTCCTGATCATGTCAAAGTTTAACAGCTGGTTTCCTCCACAGTTCTGATTTTCAGTATTTTTAAATGTAGCTCAGATAATATCGCCTTACACTTACTGCTATTCTTCATGGATATTTTGAAGATATTTATTTATTCAACACAATTTGTTTGAGAGCCTGTACCTAGGTATCATAATGGGATATGAATCATTAAGGATTGTCCGTCTGAAAGGAGGAATAGAGAAGGAATATAGCACAGGAAGTGTACCTCCATAAGTACCAGGAACTAATTTATACCTTTAAATGATAATAGCTGCTCGTTTAACCCCTGTGTTTTCCACATTCTTTACATCTTGAACTGATAGATGTTTAAAGAAGGTATGGTTGTTGTTGATTTGCAGAAGTGGAAATAGAGACTTAAGCTTTGTCCAAAATGACAGCTGGTGGGTTCTTTTCACCTTGTCTTCTTTTTAGGTATTTGTACTTTTAAAACATTTTCAGTGGACACTGATTTTTTTTTGTGAGATAATTCTTTTTTTTTAAAGTTGTTTTTTAGAAAGCTGTGTACATCATATTGTTTTAACCTTTCAGTGTTATTTAAAATTAAGTTATAATTATTTTTGCAATATACTGTATTCATAGAACTGAAGTTTTTTTTTGTTTTGTTTCATTTTGTTTTTTGTTTTTGTTGGTCGTGGGGCCCGAACTCTGGGCCTGAGTGCTCTCCCTCAGCTCTTCAGCTCAAGGCTAGCACTCTACCACTTGAGCCACAGTGCCACCTCTGGATTTTTCTGCTTATATGGTGCTGAGGAATCGAACCCAGGGCCTCATGCATGCAAGGCAAGCACTCTACCACTGAGCCACCTTCCCAACCCCAATAGAACTGAAGTTTTAAGATCATTTCTGAAATGAAAGAGGGACATTTAAAAAAGGTCACATATCATATTCAATTCCAGATGAACTATGCTGTGTAAAGTTTTAAAATCCTAAGAAAACCCAGGCAAATTCTGTAATGTCTAGTTGGATAAAACTTTGCTGAGCAAAAAAATCAATGGGGCAAATACAAATATCAAAGAAGATATTAATTAAATATGTTAAAATTTCCTAATTGTCAAAAACATGCTCTATTTAAATGGAAATAAAATGGAAAATGATTTGTGGTAGCTTAGTATAAAATTTTGATTCTAAAATGAGTTAATACATATTTTCCTCAGCAGGGAAAGAAAAGAAAGGGTTCACTAAACAGTATTTCTATGCTAATAAACTGAGAATGGGAGCAAGTGGGAAGAAAAGAAGGCTTTTCTTGTAAGTTGGTAACAAATTTCTTCTTAAAGAAGAGAGCTGTCATTTAGGGAGGGAAAAAGCACTAAGACAAGCATGGTAGTACACACATATAATCTCCACACTTGGGTGGTTGAGACAGGAGGATCGATATCCCCAGACCATGCTGAGTCTTGTCTGGCTTGGCATACATGCACGGTCTTGTCTTGAAAATGATAACAAGAACACACACACTCATAAGTGGGTTAGTTCTGAAAAGCTAATGTTGTTTTTTCCTTTTATATATTTTTACATATTTGGAATTGTCACTACAAAGAAATGGTATTACATTTTAAATTTTAAAAACACACAAATAAGCAGTTTTTCTAAAAAGAAAAAAGACCCCCTTTCAGTAGAGTGCTATCACAGACATATATTAGGTCAGTAAGTAAACATTTGTACCACTACGATGTCGACAAATTATTACTGGAACCATAGTAAATGGGGAGCTGTCGATTTACGTATCCATGTGTCCACCCATCCATCCAAAAGCTGGAGAACTAAAAGAACTGATAGTGTAATTTTAGTTCTCAGGCTAGCTGTGAGAGACCCAGGAAAAGCCCATGTTTCTGTATGTCTGTGGGAGCAGCAGAATACCTATGTCCTGGTCTGACAGGAAGAATAGAGTCAAATCATTTTTTTTGTTGTTGTATTTAAGTCTGTGATGGGTTGGACCATCCAATCAGAGAAGGCAATCTGCTTCACTACTGGCATCAATCTTATCTGAAAACTCACTCATGATAAACCTAGAATGCTTTTTGGCCAAGGATCTGAACCCCTTATTTTTCCATCAAATTGACACACAATAGTAACCACAGTAGTTACACAGAGTCACTTCTTTTTGGTTGGTCGTGGGGCTTGAACTCTGGGCCTGGGTGCTGTCCCTGAGCTCTTTAGCTCGTGGTGAGTGCTCTACCATTTGAGCCACAGTGTCACTTCTGGTTTTCTGGCTGTTTATTGGAGAAAAGAATCTCATGGACTTAGACCTTTGTATCCAGCTGTATCATCTCTGTCATTGTTTTCTTTCTCTCCAATATTTAGGGTTTGAGCACAAGGCCTTGTTTTGCTTCACTTGCTTGCTCAACTGATATTCTAGCACTTGAGCCATGTCTCCAGCTCAGCATTTTGCTAGTCATTAGAGTCCCAGGCTGGCTTTAAACTTTCAGATTCTCCAGTTCTTAGCATCTTAAGTTGCTAGGATGAGCCTCTACCCGATGGCTATTCTTTTTTTTCTTTTTCTGCTTTCCTAATTCCATCTCAGAATTGTGTAAGCAAGAGTCGACTTCATCATATATATATAGATATACATATATATGTATATATAAATATATCACAAAGCATTTCCATGTACATTTCCATATATTTCTAATTCTTTCCACTAAAGAATTTTCAAAATAGTGACATTATATAAAACAGATAATCATAATAGCTATGCTCTGGACAAGATGAGATGCATTTTCCCCAACCTGTAGAATAATTACACAAATTCTTTTCTTTACCTAGGCCTGTAGCACTGTCTTTAGGATTTATCAAAATGTCACTTGCTGGCTTGGTAAAGATTATTTCTGAATTCTGAGAGTTCTCAATAGAGCCAGACTTTTAACCAAGTAAGAAAGAAAGACTGAACCAAGATATAATTCCAGCATTTCCCTGGAAACAGGAGTACAAAGGGGCTGTTTGCCTGGAGAGGTCTGTTTATTTTGTTTTATTTTTTGAGAACTATCACGAATAACCTTTTGAGATGTGACATTCTGTTTTCACAAGCACACTCAAGGTGTCAGACAGAGTCCAATTTCATATTCCTTGAAAACAGAGTGCAGCGCAGTGTGTGCTGGACTTTTCAACATGTCACTTCCAACCAACTTTATGTACAAGTGGGTTACAGTCCCAAGAAAATATTCAGAAAAAGAGGAAACTGTTTCAAAAAGCAGTATTAAGTATTATTACATTGAAAGCCATTCAGGGCCATAAACCTTTCCACCTGGCCTCCAACCTTTCCAAGGACCAAGGAATTTGTATAAAATGGAAGAGTCCCATCTTTACCGGCTCAAGGTCTTGGAGGGAAGTGCCCGCTCAATTGGCCATTCATCTCCCCTCCTCTGAAGCCGTGTTTGCTTTGGTGACGTGATCTTGGAGTCACTTTCAAAGGTACTCTTGGTCTCCTGCTTTCTCTGGTGTATATTTCAGCCCGAACTCCCACTATAGCTTGGGGACGTTCATGGTAACCCCAAGACTAGATCTTCAGACCTGGGGAGAATTTATTACACGAGATTTATTGAGAAACTTTGGGTTGCAGGATATTCCAGAAGTCATTTCCATCTTCAAAATCATCTATTCATTTTGAGTACCGAAGGCTTGCTTCTTAGATCTGTCATTTTAAAATATGCCCCACCTCGCACCAATGCAGCTTTGATGCCACTAGGCTTTTAAGCTTGTGTCAGGACGAGAAGTAGGGATAATTTAAGGTGACAGGGCCAATTTTAAAACAGAGGCTCAGTGTTTCTTATTCTGAGGACTGGGCTCAAGCTAAGGTACTTTGTGGCCTTAGAAGGTTTTTCAAGTTTTACTCTATTCCCAGAAAAATGAGACTTTCCACCAATAGGTGGAAAGATGGAATCTTGTCCTGAACAGATATCAGAGGCCTAAAATTGTGGGTACTGTGTGGATTAAATGGAATTTTTGTTGACTTCACTGTTTATGGCATAATCTTTATGTTGTTTATGGTTTCTGCACATGGATTGTGTGTGTGTGTGTGTGTGTGTGTGTGTGTGTGTGTGTGTGTGTGTGTGTATGCACATGCATATGTATGTGCCTTTACTGGGGCTTGAACTTTGGGACTGGGTACCATCCCTTAGTTGTTGTTGTTATTGTTGTTGTTGTTGTTGTTTTTTGCTCAAGGCTAGCAGTCTACAACATCAGCTGCAGTTTTACTTCTGGCTTGTTGGTGGTTAATTGGAGATACAAGTCTCACAGACTTTCCTGTCTGGGCTGCCTTTGAACCATAATTCTCAGATCTCAGCCGACTGAAGTGTGAGGCACTGGTGCCCAGCTTTACCCATGAATTCTTCACACAAATGTTTTGTAGTCTCCAAACAAAATGCCTCTAACATTTTATTTTGCTATTTTATTGAACTGAATGTAAGAAATAGAATGATCCTTGCCAGGTCTGGTGGGAATTATGAACCCATTGGGGAATCCTCTCTCCTATTCAAGTGTATGCTTCTCTTTCTCTGCCTACTAAAGTTCTAGGTTCTAGGGATGGTGGCCGCCCAAGCTATGTCTAAATACTAACTCTCTGTGTTGGGGAATATGTCCTTATTTGGAAAAAAGATCTTTGAAGATGTAATTATGGATCTTGAGATCATTCTGAATTACCCAAATGAACTTTAATGAAGTGATATGTATCCTTATAAAAGACAGAAGAAGATATAGTCAAGTGATGAATGATGGGAAGGAAGATGGGGCCATACACTGGATTATGCTTGCACATGCTGAGGGATAGCTGGAGTTACTGGCATCAGGAAGAGGAAAGGCAGGATTCTTTCTGAGGGCCCTACAAAGAACCAATTTAGTCAACACCTGCATTTTAAGCTTCTGGCTCCTGAACTAGCAGGAAATAACTTTCTCTTGTTTGCAACCACCAAGCTATGGTGTTCTGTATGACACAGGATCTCCATGTGTCTGTGTTCACAGCATCATCTTTAGTCCATAAGTCTGTGATGTGAAGTCTGGTTGCTCTTTGGCAAATATATTTTATTCATTTACTTTGTACTTTTTGTAGTCCAGTCTCTGGGAGTATAAACACTGCTGAAGTAAGTTGGTGAAATTGAATAGCCGGTGAAACTTGGAATAATGGATGAAGGAGATGGTCTTGCCTGCCTTAATAAGCAATATCATGTGCTTTAGGTGCCCAGGTTAACTGGTGACTTCACACCTCTGTGCTGGGAAAACTTCTTACCTTCTTACCTTCTTACCTCTCTCTCTCTCTCTCTCTCTCTCTCTCTCTCTCTCTCTCTCTCTCTCTCTCTCTCTCTCTCTCTCTCTCTCTCTCTCTCTCTCTCCCTCCCTCCCTCCCCCCTCTCTCTCTCTCTCTCTGTGTGTGTGTGTGTGTGGGTAGGGGAGGGCTGGTACATTGTTCGATGCTTAGCTTCAACTTGGGCTTCTCCCAGAGATGATAGTAGCAAGTCCACTAGATAGATAGCAAATGAACTCCCTCTTTATTCCAACAGTGACAAATATGTCTAGACAGTACCAAATATGCATCCTCTGAGGTAGGGACATTATTCCTGCTGGGTGACACTTCTCCACCTGGAACACCCTTGGACCCTTGGTCCTGGCACAATCTCTTGAAACCTTTTGTGATTCTTCAGGCTAGCTATTCTTTCTCCTCTATCCCCATAACCCTACGTGCAAATTCTAGTAGATAGCACGGATTGTACAATTTTTATATTTTTCTGTGTATCTATGCTTTCCTGCAGATGTAAAGTTTTGCAAGAAGAGGGGTGCATCTTGGTGTTTGTTTTCCCCGGACCCAATGTTTGTTGTGATAAGAAGGAAAGACTTATGGGGTCACACTGTAGGGCCCCCAAAGGAGACATGTGTACAAGGTCCAGCAACCATATGCTTTATTAGCAGAAAGGACTCTGTTACCACAACAGTGTAGCCTCCTGGTGAGCTGGGTTGGTCCTCCTGTGGACCACAATGGCTCCTTTTGTACCCCTGGCCTTCAGCCAGCAATTTGAGCAGCCCCAGCAGCTTCTGAGGTCCCTTTTCCTGAGTCAAACATTTTCCAAGCTTTTTCTGGGGGCTCAGCAGTCCCCTGAGATGGTCCTTGAAGGAAGGGTCTTCATGGTCGTAGGCATTTAAGACAGTGGCCTCCTGCTTTCTACTCCCAGAAATTCACAATGCACAGGATTGTGGATGGAACACTGAGCAGTGTGTTGTGCAGTATTTACCTCCGTCTCCTATAGTTATTGGCACACGGACCTTAAAACTCTTAAGAAATCTGTCATATCTTAAGAAATAATCCATTTGAATACTTATCCTGTACATTGTTGTTCATCTGCTTGCTTTTACATTTGACATGATCACAAAGAAAGTGAGATTTCACATAGACATGGGCTTGGGGTCTCCTTGATTTTTCTTTCCCATTCACTATGAGTTGCTTGGAACAGGTACTGTCTGTTGATCGCTCGGTGTTTCTACACCCCCACCATTCTTTTGAATGTCCCTGATAAATACGCATTGTATCTTCACTCTTGTATATAAAATATTTCTCTCTTAGTGGAGATCAAGAGAGATAGCTTGGAACTGGTCTTCAAAAATCATAGAAATATGCGGTAACAATGAGATGTACAAGACACCATGTTGAAAACGAACTTTCTAACTGGGAGTGGGGTGGGGAGGAGTTGGGGAGGTGGGGAAGGGATGGTAGGGGATAAACAGAGGAGGGGGTAACAATGCTCCATAGGAAATGTACTCATTACATTACTCATGTAACTCTAACCTCTCTGTACAGTATCTTTACAATAAAAAAATAGAAAAAAATCATAGAAATAGATGGTTGATTTCACATTGAGATTTGCATGCTTTCCACAGAGAGAAAGAGGAAAGGGAGAAGAACCCCTGGGCTATGCTCAAGGAGGCGTGAAAGACCCCTTCCTGGAACTACCCATCAAAGAGTCAGGGCTCATCCCTGAAGTGGCCTCCCTGGGGGATTCCTACGGAGGTGGGGGATCCTTGGGGTTGATACAAATGAGGGTGGGTACCTAGATATGGTAGATGGGGAGGGGGTGGGATAGACCCAGTTGAGAGGCTGGAAAGTGTAGGGTCCTTCCCATGTTTGTGGGAAGACTTGTCAAGAAGTTGTGATGGATATGGAAATCCCTCTGATTGTAGTGATCATTTTTCTATGTCTGTATGTGTGAGCATGCATCAAAAGACCACGTTGTACACCTTAAACATATGATGAAAAGACAAAGCTGTTCCAGCATTTCTAGGGAGATGAGAGGAAGATCTGGTGATAGACACAGGAAAGAAATGAGACAGAGCTGAGCTTAGTATCTGAAGATCGGTGGTTCCAAGGAGATGATTGTTGGCAAGCATTTATGAATGCTCACAATGTGTAGAGTTCAGCATTTTAAAATTACTCCAAGTATAAAAACTAAATAAAAATGAAATTACTCAAATGACTTATACTGTAGGTACAGTAGACCTGAACATTCATATGGAGTAGGCTGTATGAATATTACAGAAATGATAGTTGTGCATATTGATACTGTTCAATGGTAATTCACCTGTAATGCTAGCTAATCAGGAGTTGGGACTGAGAGGATTATGGTTTGAGGCCATTCTAGGGAAAATATTCATGAGACCTTATCTCAGTCAGTAACTGGACACCATGTAGCACATGCCTGTCATCCAAGCGAGGTAGGAGGCTAAGAGTTGGAGGGTTATGGGTTCCAGGCCAGCCTGGGTCATACACACAGACAGACACACAGACACACAGACACACACACACACTAACAGGTTTGTGAAACTTATTCTCAACTTATAAAGCTGGGTGTGGTAGTGGACGCCTGTCATTCCAGCCACAGCAGGAAGTTAAATAGGAGGACTGCAGTCCAGGCCCATCCAGGTGAAAGCAAGAATAGTATCAAAAAGTAATCTGGACTCTCTCTCTCTGTTTTCATTGCTAAGAGAGCACTAGTACATGTACTCTGACAATGAGAGTACAGAATATAACAAATGGCATCTTTCAGGGAGACAACGGCAATGGTGGGGATTTGGGTGCACTGGAAGGGTACATTTTTCATTTAAACTTCCTCTATCACTTAAGCATGTTAGGTGTCTTTGGGGGCTCAGAAGTATGGCCATAGCTTTTGCCTTGCTTTTTGAGCACCATCCTGTAAACAAAACTGATGATAATGTGGGACTGGCCTAGAACTTGTCTCCATCCACGAGTTACGTAATACGCATGTGGGAATTACTTGTTTTTGAAAATTCTTTTGTTCACAGATTATTATTATTATTGTTTGCTTTTGGTGAACACTGTGTGTAATAAATCTGCTAATGAGGCTACCTCCGTGATAAGTAAACAAAGGTCCTCGTGGGTTTGGAATCACTGGATGCGGAGCTGGTTAGCAGACGCCGGGCTAGTGGTGAGCAGAAAAGCGTGCACAGATTTATTCCATCAAGGTGGAATGAAAGTTAGAGAACTGCAAATACTTCAGCAAGAAAGGTTCTTACAAAAGGGAGTAGAGGGCAGCGAGGATAACTGTGGGCCAAGTGGACAGGGGCCTTCTCTGTGTCCCTTTACTAGGCATCATGCCTAACTTGGCCAGCTATGAGGAACGTGTCCACTTTTCCCTGAAAGAGTTAATATGGCTCTTCCTTGTAACCAGAGCAATTAAAGTGTCACTCAGACACTCAGCCCTGGGTTTTAAGGGGCCTCCAATAAGACCTTGAGGGCCCTTTAGGGAATGAGATAGCCGTTGTTATTGGTGTGAAAGGAGGGGGAGGGAGCAGAGGGTCCTGGTCTAACCCAGCGAAGATAAATCTTCCCATGCTCAGCAGGGCTCTGGCCATCTCCCTGGGATGTGGACTTTATATACAGAATCTGACTGGAGATTCATTAAACTGTTCCCATTTTAGCCACCAGTGCCCACAGAGGCAGGTCTGCGCAATCTCATATTCCAGGAAGTCGATGTAACACTGCGGGACCATGAAACTGATTGGTCTGACAGGAACACACAAACAACTAGGCCATAGGCTGTGCCCCTACCGCTCCCCCCTGAGTTTATCTAGGAGTTGAGGTCCCGTTAAGTGCTCTGTGATGGTGTCCTGATAACACCTCCACTTTTGGAGGGGCCAGCCAGAAATGGCTGGCTGTCCTCAAATAGGATGGCTGACAGTTTTAGATTCATTTAGAGATGGACTTGTCCAGCACACAACAGGACAGAAACCATACAATGTAGCACTCTGGCCTTTCTACCTCTAGCTTAGGATGAAGTGGTTTCTGCAGGACTCTCGGTTAATATGGAAGGTTTCTTTCTTCTGGGAGAATATTGGAAAACCTGGCCTTGGAGCTTGGAGACAGGAGAGAGCCATGTTTTGGCACATGCTTGCTGAAAGTATAAAGGAAGATCATATGACATGCATGAGTTCTATCAGCAGTGTAAGCTTTGAGAGATGTAGAATGAAGCAGAGTCGCCAACTTCTTTTTGTTTCTCATCAAGTAGAAAATAATTTTTTTTACCTTCCCATCCCTTCCCATCTCCCCCCCCACCCCTGTTTCCCCTTCCTCCCTGTTTGTTTTTCAACATAATGTCTTGTACATCTCATTGTTGCAATGGGTCCACCTGTATCCCTATTTAAACAATTTGTTTTTTCCCTTCCCCTCCCCAAATTATACCAACATCAAATACAGTGAAAGCAGGGGTTATACCATGGGGGAGGGACAGACAAAGCAACAAAGAAATCATCTTATAAATATGTTAGAAACAATCGCAAGAAAGAAAAACCATCTGAGTCCTTATCTTGGTGTTCATTTAGCCTAACATCAACTTCTTTACTACGACAATGTAGTAAACGGCACAGACACTCTTTGTCCATTGGTAAGTAAATGAATAAAGATGATAACTTGGCAGTGATTAATGCTATGAGGAAAGGGACAAGGGTGATTTGGAGGCTGAGAGGAGGCCTGACTTGATTTGAATGGTGAGGGAAGGTGTGGAGGAGATGGCGCTGAATCAGAGATAGAAACGGGAAGGGGAACCGTCGGCTTGGAGGCCTGTGCTCCATTTGGAGAAGTGATGGATAAGGAGGCTGAGACACAACCAAGGCCTGAGAATTCAGGGAAGAAGCAAGTCCAGGTCCTACATAGTAGAAGATGGGGTCAAAGAACTCGGGAGAGCCAAGGCATGCAGCGTTAAGGCCATGGTGAAGGGATGGCATTATATCCAAGGTATGCTGAAGCCGTTCCGAGGGTCTAAACAATGGGCAAGGTATGTCAGGAACCAAATCATATGACTCAAACATGGTGTCTCTGATCAAGGGTCCAATTCAAATGTGAAACATCTGCAGTCATAATGAATCATCCTAGAGTCCTGGCCTCCTAGAGTGAAGGTAGACCAGCTAGGGCCTGGTCTCTCTAACCCACTGCCTGTGAACTCCAGGACAGTAGAATAATGCCTTGGTCCACGATGCTTTGCTAGTCGTGCCTACTCAGTAAATGTCTACTTCATTGACCTTAATTATAAGCTTCTGGAGGTTAGTAACAGTTGTTTAATTTATTTTGTAACATTCCAAAGGGCCATTAAGGAAAATCCTTTGATGCTGAATCGAGCTCTTGAAGCAGTGATATGACTGGTTTATCATCACCCAGGTGGCTCTTTCCAAGTCAGGAGCTAATTAGTGTTGACATGACCAAAAGAATATATTCAAATGGCTTCCCTTGGTCAATTAGTTCCCTGCCCACAATTGTAGCCTGTTTCTTAAATATGTCAGTGTTCAAGCAATGAAATCAAGATTAAAAGCCCAGTCTCCATGTCATAGGTCCCAGAAATAATGTACATTTTAACGGCTGCTCCTTCAACTTCAAAATTAAACATATTGCATTCTTGGGAGTACAATTTCAGCTTCTTTACATTTATGACACAAATGGAACTGCTCGCCCTCACTTCAGTCTATAAAAGCAAGACTCATTAGAAGGAGGAAATTTCCTTTATCATTAATAGGCCACACTCACATGATTAAAAAAAAATCTCCACTTCTACCTCCTTCCCAAAAGTTGGATTCTCATTTTAAGCAGTTCCCACATAGACTATTTATCTTCCACATTTCCTCAACTCTCAATGGCACCATTATATCCTTTATTTGGAATCATAAAACTTTGAGAATAAAAAAGAAGCAAATTAATCCTCCCCAGGGAAAGAGAAAGACAGATCCTGCCAGCTTTTAAATTGTAGGATTGGACTGGCCTCGAAACACAGTTTTCTTTTTCAACAACTTAGCCAGGGAAGGGGGGGAAATGAATAGTTATGACAGAGAATCTTGAAAGAAAACGCAGAATTATGCAAATGTGTTAAAAACTGACATCCCCAAGTAAAAACTGGAGCGCTCAGGCATAAACAATGCAGGCTGGAATGGGAAACTTTCCCAGCTACAAACGGGCCACTCTGCTTTTATTATTCATGGCGGAAAAATGAGCTTGATCATGATGTGAAAACCACGATTTCCTTTATTTGTGGCTCATGCCAGATTAAAAAGCATTCAGAGAAGAAGAGCGGCTGGGAGAATTGAACACTATCCGAAGAGGAAAGACGAAGTGTCCAGAATCCTGTGGCAGACGCTGGCTGGTTCCAGGCAATTGCATAAGTCACTTAACCTCCCAGTGACTTCTATCCGATCATCAGGCTGGAATTAAGGAGTTGGCCCTTTCTCTGGGGCCCGAGATCTGGGTTTCCTAGCTGCCAGTTGGATAGCGTGCTTTGCCATTGCAATTTGTTCTAAGGAGTCTCAAGGTTGTTGTGAAAACAGACGATAAAAGTCAGTTAACAAGCTGGCTGCCATCGGAGCAGCGGTGAGGAAATGGAGGGCCACAGCAAAGCCTCAAAGTGAATCTCCAGGTTTGGAGTTCTGGAAACTGATTCTACAGGCAGTGCAGTAAATCTACATCTTTATTTTTAATTTAATTTTATTACCTTTTTAATTGTGAGGTATGGTCCCTGGATAGTGGGTGAATATTGCATTCTCATAAAGTAAAATTGAAAATCATGGAGTTGAGAAGCAGAATCTATGTGGAATATGGGGGTCTGTGGATCTGAGGAACGATCTGGTCCCACACTTTCATGTACCAAGGGAGGCGCCTGTATATGCTGCAGGTTTCAACCAGCTACCCAGGCTCCCAGAACAACGTGTGGGTCAGGTGGTATCACCAGCTTTAAAACATGGTTAACCTAGTTCCATAGATTCAACAGGGATCTTCCAAGAAGGCTCAATTATGCAAGTTTATATCTAACAGTTAATTTGATGATAGGAGAGAAAGATCTGAATACCTTGATGAGTAATCTATTTTTTCTTTCTTTTTTCCTTCCTTCCTTCCTTCCTTCTTTCTTTTTTTTCTTTATTTCTTTCATTACAGGGCTTTGCACTTGCTAGGCAGGTGCTTGGAGGTTGAAGCATGCCTCCAACCCTTTTCTGTGCTGATTAAATAGAAACTCATCCAGGTGGATACTGGGACTGCAATTTTATTTTGTGCTTCTACCTTAGCTGGGATGACAACTACACACTACCATGCCCAGCTGCTTCTGTTGAAATGGAGTCTTCACTTTTCTGCCCAGGCTGACCCTGAACCACAATCCTCCTGATCTTACACATCTCTTCTCCCTTCTCACTTACAAGTAGCCAAGTAGCTTGTGATTATAGGTATGAGCTAACAGTACTTGGTTTAGATAATGCTTTTTTTTTACTATGGAAATAGTGTTTTAAATCTTAATGGGTGCTCCCTTTAGGAAAATGTCAGTTGTAATGGTTAACTCAAAATACTTTTTAAGTTTAAGTAAAATTTGCCTGCCTGCTTTGCCTGCCTGCTTGCCTTCCTTCCTTCCTTCCCTCCTTCCTTCCTTCCTTCCTTCCTTCCTTCCTCCCTCCTTCCTTCCCTCCTTCCTTCCTTCCTTCCTTCCTTCCTTCCTTCCTTCCTTCCTTCCTTCCTTCCTTCCTTTCCTTCCTCCCTTTTCTCTTTTTCTTTCTTCTTTTCTTTTTAATTTGAAGAAATGGTCTAGAGAAACAAGTAGTATAGTTTGGGCCTTAGTGACCCAGCTCTGAGAGAGAATCCAAAAAAAAATGAAGGGAATCACATGGTGCCGAGTAAGAAAGCAGCCTGTGATTTACTCTGACTTGCTAATTTTCAGAAGGAAATTAATAAAATTGATTCCAGCAAAAACTCTAAGTGGACAAATAGAAGCAAAACAGATCAAGAGTTGTGGATATTTAGGGCAGAGAGAAAGTTCTTAGAAAAATCTTTCCCTTGGGGAGAAATAAATATTTAGGAGAAATCACGAACTCTAAGGGTCGTTAAAGTAGAGATCACTCATAGGATGCAAGTGAACTCTCCCACCAGCTCCAAACTCCAATCCTAGGCTCCGTGGCAGTAACATGATTAGTTATTGTGGGTTCTGGATGAAAGGTGGACCTCTGGCAAGGAAGCCATGGAAATATGTATTTTTAAGTACTATAAAAGATGTGGAAAGCAGCTTTTCTTTTCATCCTGGAGACTAGAAATAATACACCTGCAAGGACAAATGAATGGGAAAATGAATGGTGGCATTCAATGGGGCATTAAACATTTTGTATCGCCCTTACGGGCCTTTCCTGTCATTAATTCTAGGTAAAACAAACGTTAAAAAAATGTTTTGTTGTGCTTTAGTCCGCTCTTATTTTTCACCAGTTTCTTTTCTTTTCTTTTTTTCTGTTTTTAACCTGCCAGCCAGGCCTTTGTGCCTGGAATGTTTTCTTGTGTCCATCAGACTCTTGGCTAATCTCCTAATTGGCTACGTCTACCTCTGAGTCCTTTCTTTCTTTTCTTTTCTCCCCCTTTCCCTGTCCCTTCGGCATTCCTTCCTTCAGCCCTGCTTCACGTGTTCTCACCCACAGCAGGGTGGGACGTGGTGGCCGCGCTGGCTGGAGTTCCTATGGCTTGACAGTGACGCCTCAGGATTGGCCAGGTCTCGGCTGGATCGCCCAGAATCTACAGACGATCGAGGCAGCCTGAGGCTTTCTTGACTACACTAATGGTGAGGACAAGGCCTCCCATCTCTTCCTCATTCAATCTGTAGACTTCCTCCTTGCCTATTTTTAAAAAGTTCCCTTCCCCATGAGTGAGTCACATGCTTGCCTTTTTAAGTTTGGTCAAATTTCTCGTGAAAGGAGAAACAATGGTATTTGGGGAAGAGCACCTAAAAAGGAGACTGCATACTTGGGTCTTTTGTCCCAGCTCTCTGCCTTCCTGGGGGCTCCCTGGAACTCACCATTTTCCTAGGCGTTCTGGAAAAGATCACCAAGCCTCCTCTTGAGATCTGCAATGGTGGGAGAGTCCCCACAGGGCTGTGGACAGGGGGCAAGCCGGAAGGTGGCAGTGCACTGTCCTGATGAAGTAGAGCAGACTGGGCGGGCTGAAATCTGCCTTGAGGATCGAAGGCTGACGATGCACGGATGGCCTGAGGACTAGGGCTGTGAGACTCCCTGGAGCTCACACGCTGACTAGGTAGCACACACTGTTCTGGGTGCAAAGAGAAAAGACTGATTCCGCACGTCTCCTCCACGACATCATTATCTGTGGCTCATAGGGTTGTGTTGCGAAGAAGGAAGTGCAGAGTGTTGAGGGAGGGAATGTGAGTGAGGTGCTGCTGTTTTAGGGAATGCTGCTCGCAGGAGGAAGCACTGAAGCAAACACTGGAATGAGTGAAGGAGGGAATCAGGTGGTTGAGGGTTGGATAAGGAAGCAAAGGCCTTGAGGTTGGAGGTAAGTCTGAGGGAGAACAAAGGAGACTCATGGGGTAGCGCAGGAGGTTGAGGGATTTCTAGTTTAACCAGTAGATCAGTTGCTCTAGTCTTTTTTTTTTTTTTAATATTCTTTTTTTTTTTTTTTTTTTGTTGGTCGTGGGGCTTGAACTCTGGGCCTGGGTGCTGTCCCTCAGCTCAAGGCGAGCGCTCTACCATTTGAGCTACAGCGCCACTTCCGCTTCTATAGTCTTGATGCTAACAAGTGATCCATTCAATACCTGAGCCTAAGGGCTGGTGACAGGTGATGGCCAACAGGTGTCCTGACTCTGGATCCTGTGGTCTGTAGGCCAGGTACTGAGCACCTTGTTGAAGACTAGTCATCCATGGTCTCCAAACCCAATATTAACCTCATGAAGCCTTGTCGTCGTGTGTGAACATTTTCCTCTGGATTCTAGGCCTCACCATTCTTGTTGTATTAGACTTTGGGCATGCCACTCTGAACACTGGGTTGTTGCCTGGATTTAAGGTGTCTTCAGATCAGCCTGAAGGTGAAGGTCATAAAGACAGGTTTGTTTCCTCCTGGTGCTCAGTACAGACTCGGGAACCTCAAGTACCATTTGAGAACTCTACTGAGAAATATGGGTCAAGGTTATTTAATCATATGATCCAACCATCTAATGAAATAAAGGTCTTGGCAGACTTCCAACAATGGGTAACTTGTGGTTAAAGTGAGCAGTTGAGCAGGTCTACAATGTATCCTGCTTCACAAAGGACACTGGGACCATAGCAATTTACTTTCTTCTTTAAGACCCTTCCTGACTCAGGAAAAGAAGCTTCTATAGTGGCCAGGCCACTAAAACTAAGTATTGTCTGTTGTATTATGACCATTAAGAATGTAATAAACCCCTTGCTGCCTATTTGAACATAGGATCCGCTAAGCTGTCTTTCATCAGACGGAACTTCTGGAAAAGAGATGTCCGCTTCCTTCTTCTCATTCCCCCGGACCCCCATGATAGAGGTCAGATGGCTCACGGAACCAACAAATGTCTTGTGTGTCTCAGAGGAGACATTTCCTAGATGGACCTGCTTTCCCCTTCTGCCTGTGCTTGCTCTTGAAGCTGTTCTGTCCGTGTTGGACTTAGTTTTACAGGTTCTTCTGTTTCAACTAAAGCCTCACTTCCATCAGGACCAGCTCAAATGCTGTCCCAGGCTTCTCCATGGATTCCTCTAAAAGGCTAAGAAAACCACTTCCTGTATCAGGTCCAAATCACAACATGGGCTCTATTGCTCTCTGTCACCATCTTGGATGGGAGAAGGGAGCCAGGGAGGAAGATAGGGAGAGGGAAAGGGAGGAAGGAAGAGAGAGAAAGAGAGGGGAAGGAGGGGACAAGAAGAAGAAGAAGAAGAAGAAGAAGAAGAAGAAGAAGAAGAAGAAGAAGAAGAAGAAGAAGAAGAAGAAGAAGAAGAAGAAGAAGAAGAAGAAGAGGAACAACAACAACAACAACAGGAGGAGGAGGGGGGGAGGGGGAGGAGGGGGATGAAGGAGAAGCAGCAGCAGCAGCATACCTTCATCATATAGCTGCCAGCCTCAAATTCACTATATAGCTCAGACCGGACTTGAAATCCTTCTGTCTTAGACTGCTGTGTACTGGGAGTATAAGGGTGAGTTCACATGAGCTACCTTGGAATACTCTGCAAATATTTTCCAGGCAGAATTCATTATTTAGATAAAAGAGTGAAACAATGAAAATCCATGCATGCCCCATGTCCGGAGGCTTTGAGCTCAGTGGGCAGTGTTGTGAGTCCTCCTAGACCTCTGTTTAGTATAAATGCTAGGTGCTGTGCAAGGTCCTTCAATACACCTCTCCCCTCAAAGCTCACTTTCCTAGCCGCATCCTCGGCCTCTCCATGACTCTGTAACCCAGCTAAGCAATCCTTAACCAGATTTGTCTCCTGCACATGCAACTGTTTCACAGATCTGGTCTTCTGTGAACACCTATAAGTATTTTCAGCTCTGTACAGCCTCAGATCTGTCCCAGTCCCTCCTCATGATTCCATTCTCACACTCTCTCTAAAGTGTTCCCTGTCCTGTTGAGGCTGAGCAAGCCACGGCTCTTCTATGTCTAAGAGCAAGAGCCTGTAAGATGCCCTTGACTATCCTGTAAAACAGCAGCTACTGGGTGAAATGGAGCATGTGATTTCCAGAAAGAGAGAGACTTCACTAGGGTTCTTGGCTGTAGCCCTCAGATTGCTTCCCTCTCTTTTCTCTATATCCCTACCTCTCTCACCTGTCTAGTAGGTAGACAATAATCCCTCACTAAATTACAGTGCAGGCAATAGTCCTGCACTACCCTGAGTTGCGGCAGGGATACTGGAGGAGTCACGAGCAAAGTCCTGCTTTCTGCCTTGCACACAGGAACTCAGTTATCACCTTGCTGTGGTGGCTCCAACATCGTGCTGATTACCTTGTTTACGTCTCTTCTACTGTGCACTCACTTCTCAGAATGAGCCCAGTGTAGTGGCTGTGACCAGGACCCTCACACCAGAGTTCCACAGCCAGCTGAGACTGGCCTTGGGGAGGAAATTGCTCTTTCTCTTTGTGGTTTGGATTCCTCATCTGTCAAGTGGGACTAATCGTGTTTCCTACTTCATAGGGTTGTCATGCAGCCCTGGCCATCAGAAGCTCCCATTAAGGGTGACTATTCTTAGTTGATGTTGGGAACTGCCCATTGAGAGTCCAGTGAATAGAGTTTAGTGTGTGTGATAGTTTCAGGAAATCTGGCTAATGGGAAGGTGTTTATTTGGTTCCAAATGGCTGTTTCATGAACTGCCTATAATTACTTTCTATTACTAGGTTGTTATTACTTTCGATTACTAGGTTATTATTACTTTGAGAGGAAATACTTTCCTGGGATGGTGGATGTCCTGAAATACTGCAGGTTTATGCACACCATGCTTCTCACATCAAAGTAGAAATTATTTTGTGGGTTTTTTCTTAGTAATATGGATAAATTCTAAGGTGAGTAGTTAGTCAAAAGCGGAGATTTTCCTGTGAAGCAGTGAGCAGAAATAGCTGAGCTGTGGGCTTTGAAACATTCTCTTGAAGACTGGATTCTTCCATCCTAAAGCAGTTGGGGTTGCTGGGGGAATCCAAGGAGAAGGTAATCCCCTAAGGAAAGAGACTTTTCTTGAATTTTTTTTTTTTTTTTTGGGTCTGGTCGTGGGACCTGAGCTCTGGGCCTGGGCGCTGCCCCTTAGCTCTTCAGCTCAAGGCTAGCACTCTACCACTTGAGCCACAGCGCCACTTCCGGCTTTTTTCTTTTTGCTTATGTGGTGCTGAGGAACAGAACCCAGGGCCTCAGGCATGCAAGGCAAGCGCTCTACCACTGAGCCACCTTCTTATTTCTTATAAGCCGGAGGTACACAGCCTCATTTACTAAAGATCTGTAAGTGAATTATTAAAATAATCAAGTTTAGGTTTCCTTCCCAACCTAGAGCACATCCTCTGGTGAATTTTCTCATGACTATATTCATTAGGATAACACCCTAGTAGGCTGTGCTTGGTGGCATATACCTGTAATCCCATGAAATAGGAGGCAAAGGCAGGAAGATCATGGTTTGAAATTAGTCTGAGCAAAAACATTAGTGAGACTTTATCTCGAAGAACAAGCCAGGCATGGTGAATCGCTCCTGTAATCCCAGCTATGAGGAAGGAGGAGATAAATTGCAGTCTGAAGCCACCCACCCAAACTAAGCACCAGATACCCTACCTGATAAACCAAAGCAAAAGGGAATAGGGGCTTGACTAAGGGGCTAGATATTACCTAGAGAGCATAAGGCCCTGAATTCAAACCCCCAAAATACTCTTAAAGCAGGATCCTTGCGTTTAATTTCCACAGCAATCCCACAGTAGCAACTTTTACCACCCTCCTGTTACAGGTGAGGAGTATGAACTTAGCAGGGTGGAGGCAGAGGTACAATTAACATGCTCAGCATTTGAGCCTAGGCTGATGGATGCTTCATGAATCTAGGAATAATCTCTGGTTAAGATGAAGAGGTGGTATTCTAGGAAATGAAAGAGTTCCCCTCCCACCTTCCCTCCCTCCTTTCTTCTCTTCCTGCTTCCTTTCCTCCCTTCCCATTTTTCCATCTCCAGCCTGTCCCCCTTTCCTCCCAGCAATCCTCCAGTCACAAGATCTTCTCTTGGATCCCCTTGCTCAGAGTATGCTCTCTGGGAACTCTCCCTCGATTGTGTCCTGTACTTCTTCAATGTCATAGTTATGACAGTCATTAAATAATTAACTATTCTCTCATTGGTTAAGTCTTTCTTTAGCTAATACAGAAACCCACAAGAGCAGGGCTAACTGTGTTTCATCTGAACCCTGACTTTACCCAGTTTGGTAAACTAGGCCCATAAGAAATGTTTAGTTAGGCCAGGTGCTGGTGGCTCATGCATGTAATACTAGCTACTCAGGAAGCTGAGATCTGAGGATCATGGTTCAAAAGCCAGCCCGGGCAGCAAAGTCTGTGAGACTCGTATCTCCAATAAACCACTCAGAAAACCAGAAGTGGCACCGTGACTCAAGTGATAGAGCTCTATCCTGGAGCTGAAGAGTTCAGGGACAGCACCCAGGCCCAGAGTTCAAGCCCCAAGACCAACAAAAAAAGAGAAATGTTTAGTTAAAGAATTGAACACCTACTCTGTGCCCATGGTTGGGTTAGGGTCAGAGTAAAGAAAGTTGGGTGGATAGAAGACTGTAGTATTTCCATTCTACCAATCCTGCTTGCCTCCCTCCCTCCCTGCCTCCCTCCCTCCCTCCCTCCCTCCCTCCCTCCCTCCCTCCCTCCCTCCTTCCCTCCTTCCCTCCCTCCCTCCCTCCCTCCCTCCCTCCCTTCCTTCCTTCCTTCCTTCCTTCCTTCCTTCCTTCCTTCTTTCCTTCTTTCCTTCCTTCCTTCCTTCCCCCTTCCTCCCTCCTTCCTTCTTCCCCTCTGTCCCTCCTTCCCTCCCTCCCTTCTTCCTTCCCTCTTTCCTTCATATCCCACCTTCAAAGACCATCACCTAGGGGGTTAGCTTTTTCAACACATACATTTTAGGAGAACTAGATCATTCAGACTGGAGCACTTGTTCAAGTTCCTGAACTTCTCTCTACCTTTGTTCCTTATCCCTAAAGCAACAGGATTGTGCCCTTTTGGAGTGTGAGGGGAAGGCACATTGGAGTCCCTGGTCCTACTTCAACCTGAGCAGCTCTGGAGCCTTCCTTAAGATTTCATTGGAACAAAGGTTCCTCTTCTAAATGAGAGGCACTCAGCTCTCATCTATGGTTCTTTGAAGACTCAGGGGTCTTGCGGAGGGTCTTGGCCACTCAGGCCATGTTGGGTGACCCTGATACTTTAAGGCCATTCAGGCCTGCTCATGACATGAAATGCTGAGAACCAGGGCATGGCTGCAGAGCAGGAATCCTTCCGCTGGTGGTGTGGCTCGGGGCAGGAGCAGCAGAGCTGTCTAGAGTGTGACTTTTTGCAAGGATGCAGAGGAAATTCAGTAAGTCATTAAGCAAAGTGACCGGTGAGAGCTCGTGATCTGTGGCCAGCATCGGCTTATTTAAAGGGATGATGGTTGAAACCTGTAGCTGGCTCCTCTGTGGGCCAGCTCCTCCACGGACCTCTCCATTCCCAGCACAATGATACGCCAGGAGGTTCAGAGACTGAGGACTTCAAAGAAGGAAAAACACCCACAGGGTCAAAGAGAGAGGTTCCTTGTGTGACTTCTCTCTCAGAAAGCGAGGCCTGGAAGTGCTGTTCTAAATTATGTGTAAAGAGATGTCCTCAGATACAGCTCAGTGCTTGGGCCCAGTGGCCCTGGACAAATGACTTAACTTTATTTGAAGCAAGAGTATTTATCTGCAAAAGGGGAATTATTATTTTCTGTACCTCGCAGAAAATGTCTGTAATTTTTATAAAATTACCTATGTGTCCCAGCCTCTGTATTTCTAGAATATAGTAGGTTGAGGCAGTAGGAGCTTGAATTTGAGGTTAGCTTGGGCTTCCTAATGAGACTGTGTAGACATCTCTCTCTCTCTCTCTCTCTCTCTCTCTCTCTCTCTCTCATACAAGTGAGACTCTGTGTACACACATATTCATATATTTTTGGCTTTCTGTAACTTTACTGTTTCTTTTTGTTAAAATGTATTTTATATTTTTAAATTTAATTTTATTGTCAAGGTGATGTACAGAGGGGTTACCGTTACATAAGTAAGGTAGTGAGTACATTTCTTGTTGAACTTGTTACCCCTGCCCTCATTTTTCTCCCACTTTCCCAACTTTACTGTTTCAACTCAAGTGGTAACAAAAATAATTGCCTGTTGTATCTGGGAAACAATGGCTATATGTGTACTATGATATTGATTTTCTAATCGATATGATATATAATAAATAACATGCATTTAATGTATATGCATGTGTGTATGTATATGCATACAATATATACACACAACACATAATATGTCATATGTTATATACTATAATTATATACATGTGTATATACATATACATATATACATATAGCATGTATATACACATACATATTATAATCATATATATATAATATGCATATGGTATTTATATTATATACATATAATTATGCATACATGTATACATATATACACATATAATTATATTATATATAATATATTATATATATTATATATATAATAACATATACTAGAATTATATACATATGTATGTAATACCTATATGTAAGGTATATATGCATATATATTACATATACGTGATACTATATATTACGTATTATATTTGGGCTGTGTAGGATTGTACCTTTCCTAACCATGCTATCCCTGCTGGACAGGCAGGTGCTCTTTGACTCACTCCATGAATGTTATTCAGTGTCTGCCTTGTGCTCGGTGTGGTTCTTGTGTTGTAAAGAGGAGAAAAATCTGTGCAGCAGCAGCAGCAGCAGTGGCAGCAGCAGCAGCAGCAGCAGCAGCAGCAGCAGCAGGTACCTCACTTCCATAGGCTCAAAGAGCACTGAGGTGGGCTCCTTTTGCCAGCTGTCTGCGAGTGTGATGGTCCCCAGCGGTCCTCCCTGGGGCAGGGCTGGTATCCAACATATCTGGTAGCTGCAGCATTAGAACTACAAAAGACAAGCAGAGTTTTGAATAGGAGTCCCTCTCATTCAACTAGGTTTAAAGCAATTAAAAACCAAAGCCAAATGAGACAGGCCCCAGATAGGCACATTTCTTGTCTGCCATCATTTCCCTGCCCTTCCTATGTAGAGGAGCACTCTGCCTGCAGTTCTCAGGGGATTTATGTCCCTTACCTTATGGAGGGCAGTCTCCTGGGCCTGGATGAGGACAGAGGTAAGGGGCGGGAGCAAGTAGTAACAGAGAGTCTTCCAGGAAAAGCCTGGCTTCTAACAGTCTCGCTTAGAGAAAATGATACTCCCTGACTGATCATATTCTTGTGTTCCCATTTCTATCCTCAGGAGCAATTCTGAATCTCTTTTGAGTCATCACTCTTTGGTGACCAATAACCGTTCCTCGGGTGGCCATTTCTGCGGCAGTCTCTTCTCTCCCAGCTGCCTTCTCAGCCCTGGCTCTATAGATCATTTCTCTCCCCGCCTCATCCATTTCGATGGAGTCTTTCTATCCCACTGTGTCTATTTTTAATTTTCCAAGAGCCCCATGTGTTAGAATTTTAATGCCGGAGCCCGATTCCCGGTTGGGTAGTGTCTCAACTAGCCAATGATATCATGTTTCTTTTAAACACATGGCCAGTGGTTTTGCTCTCCTCCACATTTGGATGCTGTTTATGGCTTCTGTGAGGGAAAGGTTAATTTCCCTTCTTGGTATCTGAGTTTTCTTCTTTTAAGACATAAATAGCTTGCTTGGTTTTAGTTGGAGTCAGATGTCTTTGTGTTGACCTGAGCTGTTGGAGCATCTGAGTATTTAGTAGAGCTTGACCCGTAATGTGGGAAGCGTGTTCTGAAGCAATGTCTCCTGTTTGCTTTGGCTTTCAAGTCTTATTGTGTCTGCCTCTGTAAAAATCTCTTGTCTTCTCTCTGCTTACGATTCCTGCCCCTCCTTCCCCACTCAGGCATCTGTGAGTTGATCTCAGACAACCGCAGAGTCCCTGGTCTCCTTGCTCAATTCTGTCTTTGAGCGGATTTTCCAGAACCACCATCCTGATGCTTCTATAATTTGCTTTGTCCTTTCCGTGATCGCCATTCCCTTCAACATGAGGTTCAGAGTCCCTCGACACATTCGCAGTGCAACCTTTAGATGTGGGGGAGATTTTCTGTTTCTAAACTTGTCCTCAAGTCCCCTCTGAAGCATTTCCCCTTTTGTAGTGACTTCTTTCCACATGTTATTTCTGGCCTAGAATTCTCTGCCTAGAGTACCTTTCTCTCCTCTAGTTCTCCTTCCAGGCTGAGTATAACCCTTCCTCCCATGTTCCCAGCTTCTCCACATCACTTTCATGCTTCTTCCATGGTTCTTGTCTGAATCTCACAGCAGTGACTGCAGTGATGTTTACCGTGTAACTGGCCTCTGATTTCATCTATGAGCTGCAAAATCTGCCCCATACAAAATGTTATCACACCCTGTCTCTTTTTCTGCTTTCAGCTTTTCTCCTGGATGCCAGTCTCTTCCCAGTTTGACTCAAATTCCTACATGGCAGCTTACTTCCCTAGCTTCTAATTCTCGCTTAAATGTCCCTTAAGTAAGGAATCCTCTCCTGATCACACTGCATATAACATAGCACCCTTGTTTGTTATTGCATGTCTTTTGTCCTGTATCTTCCGACTCGAATGCCCACTCCACTGAGAGAGTGATTTCGTTTAGTTTGTTCTCTCAGATATCTCTAGGGCCTGGCAACTAGTAATCACTCTAATAAAAAGTGTGAAGATGAATAATGGATATTGAAGAAGAATCCAATCCCAACCAGCCCTTGTATTTGCTTATTAATTTAACATATTTCATTAATTATGTACCACATGCTAGACACTAATAGCATTGAGAGGCTGTGTGGTAGATGAGCCATAAAACAATCCAAGGGCTTCAATAGTGTCTACAGCACACTGAGATGACATCAATGTCTCTAGCCAGGTCTGTGGCTTGTCCTCATTCCAGATCTCAATTCACCAGGCTGGTTAAGAGTTAAACGATCCCTAAGTGGTAGATTCCAAAGTAAGCAGATAGCATGTCTTCCTCTTCTGTGTGCTGTCTAACAGAATCCTTCAGTGTGTAGAGGCTAGAAAGGAGAGTAAAGCAATCTAGAATTGGTCTCTTGTTTCACCAAAGGAGAAACTGAGGCATAGGAGACAGGACTTGTCTTAAACCAGCAAGAATCCCCGACTCCTGCTTTGCTGGGTGGGATGGGGATCTTTCTACTGCCCCACACTGCCTCTCTTCACCACTCCTTCCTTTGATCCTTCCTCACAAAGTTCTCCTTTTCTTCGTGACAGTCAGAACTTTGTTAGGGAGCTGGGCAGTGTGTGCTATGAAAAGCAACTTTATAGCTCTGTGCTGTTATGATCATATTTAGGGGGTGAGGAAGGGGTAAGAGCAGGCAGAAAGGAGCCAAGCAGACTTGCGTGTATGACTGCTGTGTATTTTAATGGGATCCCTGCTGGTCGCACCCTCTCCAGGGCTCCCTCACCCCGAGGGCCACATCTCGGTCATGGAACAGTCAGGGAAAAGAAAACAGTAATCTTAGAACACAGAGCAGAGGACCCTTCCCATGGAGGCCCAGCGCTCAGGCAAGGCCGCAGAAGAAAGGAAGGCAGAAACAGAGCAACAGGGTCCCTCCAAGAGGAGATGGGGGGTTTGTTTAACATGGAGCTGCTCAGAGCAAGGGCCTGTCATCCACATGTGAGGTTTGAGCTACCTCCCCCCACTTTTCTTTTTCTTTTTTTTTTTTTTTGCAGAGCTGAGGACCTAACTCAGGGCCTTGCAATTGCCAGGCAAGTGCTCTTCCACTGAGCTAAATCCCTAACCTCATGAGCTACTAGTCTTGAGGGCAGATCGAAAAGAAACTTCTAGGTGTCATTACCGCTTGTATACCATTTGTCCTCAAAACTTCTGGAGGTAGAGATTAAGAAATCTGTGTTAGATGCAAGTGAGGATTGTTAAAAAAAAATAATCAGATAGCCAAGCAATAATAGTATGAACAACCAGCTTCTGTTGAGTCCTTGTATCTGTTAGGCATTGGACAAATTCCTCACCCACATGATCCAGCTTCATTCTTCAGCCATAAGGGAGTTGCTGTCATGAGCATGGATGGTAGTGTGGACAAGGAGCTACCGCGGACATGTTAGACACATTCCCCACACAGCTGGAAAAAGGTGACATGTGTTACTGGAGTGGACTTCAGCTACTATTCTGCACTATTGATGCAATCACTATATTTCCAGATACTGTGCCAGGCCCTAGGATAAAAAAGGACACAGAGTGAATTAGACTAATCCAGCTCCAGCCCCTCAAAGTTAAGTTCTGCTAAAGTATCCATGTGGTAATAACTTGCAGAACTGAGGCTTCAAATGAAGGCGGCTTGCCAACCTGTACACCTGTGACCTCAGCACTCAGGATGCTGAGGTCGGCGTGGGCTACCTGGGAAGATTGGCTCAAAACATGAAGGGCTGAGGATGCAGCTCAGGGATGGAGTGCTTTGCCTTGTATGTGTAAGGCGCTGGGTTCCAGCTCCAGCACTTGGACAAAAGACAGTTCAACTCTAATGTTTGTGCAGTTTCCTTTTGTCTGGGATGTTTCAACCCTGAGAAACACAGACCTACCTTCTACCACTGTCCACAGACCAAGCCTCCCTGGCACATTGCAGTAAAACCTATCCCCAGACCATCTCAGTACATCTGCGTACTTGACTATTCTCTTCCTTATACCTGAAAAATCCTGTCTTCCCCATCCCGCCTCCTTCAGGAAATATACCAGGACTACCAGAGCTGTGTGGATTACTAGGCCAACTTAGCTTGCCCTTAGCAAGAAGCCTGGCCAGGTCATTCCTTCACCCTGTGGAGAGGCAGGATGTTTGGGTACGTGTGCCAGCAGATCAGTATGTATGACAGTCATAGTCAGAAGGTGTGGATGTGCTAATTTTGGATTAATTCTTTATCTTGATTATTTGTTGTCTCCGCTCTAAATTCCAAAATCACAGGACAACTGGTGTTAGGGTAAGCTGTTGTTCATACCCTCCTGTTTTGTTCTAGTTTCTCAAGGAGATAGGATGTAAGCATGTCATTGAAGAAGAATGAGAACGATGGAAACTTTGGGGGTTTCTGAAGAGAGGAGCAGGTACGGAGGTTGTGTGCAGGATGGGAGAAGAATGGATGGAAGGGAGAGATGTCCAGGTGAGTCGTGTTTTAACCAGCCTCTGCACTATTGGGTTTAGAAGGAGAATTTAATGTAACTGAAGCCTGAGTTTTTCTGTATGAGTACAATAGAGTGCCCAAGAGAAGAGAAGGCAGAGCACCTTCTGCCAGTGCCTGAGAAACCTAAGTTAGGCAAAAAGGGATTGGAAGAAACCAAGCAAAGTCATTGGAGGAAGAGAACTGGGGAGAGGGAGTTGGGAGGGGAGTGGGGAACAGGGCAGAAGCCGAGGAAATTGGGATGGGGGGCTATAGTCACTGGTCATATGGGTATTGAGTGTGCCCCTGGGTGTGGTCCAAGGAGGAGGAACCTCAGAGAAGAGGGCAGATTGTAAGGATTGTTTGTGTAGATAACTACCAAGAATGATATCCGAGTTGCCAGAGAGAATAAGCCCAGAAGCCAATCTCATGAAGAGAGTGCCCAGGAGTCTCCAAGTCCTGCTTCCCAGCAGGCATGGGGCGGTGGGGGCCGCCGGCATGTGTTTTAGGCAGCCTCGGGGTTTCAGGGCAGTGGGATGGACAGTGGCTAGAAGCAATGATAAACATGACCAACTCCTCCTCCTCTTCTGGAAGGTTTGCTAGTGAAGTACAGGAAGGAATGGGGCCCTCAGGCGAGAGCCACGTTCTAGTTAGTTGTCCATCAAGAGATGTAGAAGCTCAGTTCTCAGGAGATATTGCTCATACCAGACTATGGCTTTACAGTGCTTGATCCTGGCACAGAATCTGACCTGGTCTGCCATTCAAATTCTGCTAGAAGGAAGAATGAGGCCTACTGTTCTGATCTCTTAGGGCTGCTTCCCATCGAGAATTCATCTCATCACTTACTGGATGAATGAGTGAATGCATAAATGAGCTTAAATAGGACTGTGAGCTAGCTCCTAACTGGATGGAACTAAAGATATGGGTACAGCTGTCAGCTCCAACTTAAGGCTGGGTCATCATACACACATTTTTCCACCTGACTTTCAAGGCCTTTCATAGTTTAGCCCATTCCAAGCTATCCTATCTTGTTTCCTATTCTTTCTAAACTCGTATTCTCTACCCGACAGTCAGAGTTTTAGCTGTCCTGTCCAGACCTCATACTCCTTCCAGCCTCTAGGCCATGGCTCTGGTATTTCCTCCTACTAGAATAGTGGATTGTGATCGCCTTTCCCAGCAGCCCTTGCCTGGCCTTCAAAGCCAGGGTCAGTCAAGCCCATCCATAAGACTCTTCCTGATGTGAAAACCTGCCCTTCACAGACTTCCTTTGGCTCTTATTCAATGAACCACACACTATGTCTTGTCTGGAATTATTCATTATTTATACAGTGGAGCTCAGGGTCCTCTTTGCTTTTTGTACCTTTAACAGAATGTAATAAACATTCTGAAATCTCCACTAGTCATTTTCTGCAGCAGTTTTTTAAAATAAGTTTTTATTGTGAAAATGCTGCACAGAGGGGTTACAATTACATGAGCAAAGTAATGAGTGCATTTCTTATCAAGCACTGTTGCCTCCTCCTTTGTTTTTCCCTTACCATCCTTTCTCTTCCATCTCCACAACTACCCTACTTCTGCAGCAGTTTTGAAATTCATCTTTAATTTACCTCTGTCCTCACAGGCTAGAGTTATATCTGTAACTATGTACACAATATTTCCATATAGATGGCCAGGGTGTCTAATTCAACATGCTTGAAACCAAACTCTCTCTTTCTCTCTTTCTCTGTATATCTGTAACTGTATTTATATTTATACCAATATCTATTTCTGTATTCATATATACAAATACCATATATGTACACATATTTATATGTACATATGGACATAAATACATAAATATAAATATATCTGGCTTGACATTCTTGGGGACTAGGAGGTAATTTTTTTTGTTTGTTTGTTGGCTGTGGGGGCCTGAACTCTGGGCCTGGGCACTGTCCCTCAGCTGTTCAGCTCAAAGCTAGTGCTGTACCACTTGTGCCACAGTGCCACGTCTGTCTTTTTCGGTTTATGTAATGCTGAGGAATTGAACCCAGGGCCTCATGCATGCAAGGCAAGTGCTCTAGCACTGAGCCACCTTCCCAGCCCACTATGGGGGTAAAATTTGAACTTTTGATTATGATGCCTTAGAATCTTCCTGATTTGACATGCACCTGTCTATCTGTCCAGCTTCATATTCCTACTATACAACTTAAATCCCACTGTCCTGAGCATGTCCATGCTTCTCAATCCTGACGTTCTAGTTCATGTCTCCATGTTCCTGTCACATGGTTTCTTCCTTTTTCATCTGGAGGTTTAGCTCCAGGTCCCACATGACCTCACTTTACTCTTCTTTTCCAGAACTTCACTCTGCCATGTTGGTATGCCCTTTTCTCTCACTCTGGTGTATACTAATTCCTACATAAATGATGCTACTTACTTTATGGCTGTCAGGATAGGTATCATGTAAACTCTATTGTATTTTCTAGCACAGTGTCTGGCTAGAGAATATATTTAATGATGCCTATTAAATGCCTGTTGAATAAATCTGTAAGTGAGGCACCGGTGGCTCATGCCTGTAATCCTAGCTACTCAGGAGGCTGAGATCTGAGGATCGTGGTTCCAAGCCAGCCCAGGCAGGAAAGTCCGTGAAACTCTTATCTCCAATTAACTACCAGAAAACCAGAACTGGCTCTGTGGCTCAAGTGGTAGAGCTTGTGCCTTAAGCTTAATTGCTCAGGCCCAATGCCCAGGCCCAGAGTTCAAGCCCCATGACTGACAAAAAACCAAAAACCAAAAACCAAAAAAACCCCCCAAGCCCCCAACAAATCTACAGTCATACAGTGTCCTAATTCAGGTCTTGACCTTGAAGTCCAGGCTCTCCCCCTATCTATCTTTGTGTCCACGTGATATTTTCCTTTCCTTCTGTAGGCAGAAGACACATGATAAAACTGATTTACATAGCATAGCACCTACTACACTCAAAATGCAGTTGGGACTCCTCATCAATTCCAGAGCCAAGCCTTAAGTTCTAACACCAGAGAATCAGGGGATTCTTTGGCTTGCAAGTAGTGGCTGCTATGTTATCCCTCTTGTTTCTAGAACTTTTGAATAGGCCTTGCGTCCTAGTCACTTTATTACTAGAGTAGTTATTTTAAATACTTCATATATTTTATAGGGCATCAACCACTGGAGATCTCACTGTATTTTCCCATAATCTTCAAAGCCACATTTTAAATTCAGTAGCATTCTCTCCATTTGTTTTTAATCTGGAGAGTCTAATTCTCAGAGGGCATAAATAACTCATCAGAGATTGTGCTGATTTATGGATCCCACATTTCCTAACTGGAACCTATTTGGTAGGTTTAATATTTCTTTGGTGCATATCTTATTTTCCCACTTTAAATTCTTTGAGATGAAGTGATGTTATTGACTAGCACAATTCTATTGGTTCATGGGCAGGCTGTGGCTGACATATTGGGTCTGAGAAGTGAGTAGTTCATTCTTTGGGGGATACTTGCTAATCACAGGTTGAAAATGAACATCTTTTCATCTGTCCTCGAAATCTGATGCAAAAAATTAAGTGATAAGAAGAGGCATCAGGAACATTGTGGCATGGAAATTAAGATCGCTGGCCTGACTTGTTAATGGTCCTTAATTGCTCGTCATTTCCCACGATCCTGATCTTTTATATACTTTCTCAGGTGGTGCCACCTGATGATTGATCAAGTTGATTATCCCTCTGAATGTTCCAGATTTATTAGGTGCTGGCCAGGCTTTCAGCTACAGTTTAATTGTGTTAACTGCAAGTGCAATTAATTGTGTCACCTTGGGGAAGAATTTCACAGCTACATTTGGGGACGGGGGTGGTAAGTCCCTTATTAAAGTAGTATGTGTTGAAAAATCTCAAGAGAAACCCCAGATTCTAGGATTTTTGTGAGGCTTGACTACATCCGTCTTTTTCATTATTGTTGTTGCTCTTGTTTTTCTTCTCCTTTCTTGGTTGCTCTTCATCAAGGTAGCTGGTAGCTGCATGGTTATTGCAATTCGGTTTTGAGCATATTAGCAAGTGTGAGTCATTTTACTTTCTGTAATACCAGCTGTCAAAAGTAATACCCCATGCCTCCCACAAAACATAGCGGTACCTGTTCTCCTGACTTGATTTGCTTGTGTGTGGAGCTCTTCATCATCTCTGGTATCCAGGCTCCCCGCCTGATCCCGGGCTGGCTGGAAAGCTTTCAAATGCCCTTTCCTGCTTCCAGCCTGAACCCGACTCCTGCCTGTAGTCACTCGGGGTCCACACGTCATAAATCACTTTAACCTGTTTCGAAAACAAGGTCAGATTGTGCCGTGATTTTTTCTTTTTCCTCAGAAGGATTGAAAAATCTCGACTTAATTCTCATGGCAAAACTTGTATGGTCAAAGTAAAGGACAGTGGGAGGGTCTGGAGGGAGATGGGGGAAGAAGATGGCTGAGGGCAGGGGACGGGGGGCTGTGAGCTAAGCCGGCTGAAGTCTCTTTAGCCAAAGAATCTCTGCAATGTTGGAGGGAGCTTCCATGCCAGAAACATTAGGAGAGTTGAACCTATCAAACGCAAGTACAAGTGACACGCAGATGGCTCACTTGTGAGGTAGCCTTGTGCGGATCTGGGCACTGTCCATTTCTGTGGTTTTCTGAAGTATTATAAGTATATACTCCGGATTAAGCTCACTGTTTGCCTGGCCTCAGCCTTGCCCTGCAGCCGTCCACCCACCAGGCCTGGCCCAAGGCTGTGGGCCCATCAGCCCTGTGTCCAAGGCCAGCCCCCCAGCTCTAGAATCATCTAGGATTTTCTGTGGTGCAATTAAGCATGCGCAGCACCCCTCAGCCGCAGAGGCGCTGTTTATTCAGCGAAAGTGCTCTGTAATTTATTTAAAATAATCCATCTTTCACAAATAAAGGGGCCATTGACGGTCCCCCCGCGGCAGGCCTCTGCTGGAAGGACCCTTCTGGATGGTTCGACTTTGCCGGTCACAGCGAAGTACTTGACAAAACGGATTCAGACTTTCACCCCCCCCCCTCCCTCTTAGGTCTCAAAAAAAAAAAAAGAGAGAGATTTTAATTACTCTGCTTGTTTTCTTTCACTTCAGTAATCAGAGGAGGCTAGTTGTTCTTAAAAAACAAACACAAAACAAAACAAAACCAAAACCAAACCCAAGATTGGCCATTAAAAATGATTAATGCTGGCCAATTTGATAATCGCCGAGCGGGGAGGTGCCAGCCATCCTGGGATTTAGTGCAGCCTTGGACCCTGCTTCTTTATAGCCCTGGGCTAATGAGGAGGCACACTAGGCTTTTTGCTGTATATGAATTGATTAGCTGAAAATGAGATTACGTCCTGGAGGCCACACCCGTGACAAAGAGCTCTTTCTTTACCAACACTGCCTGCTCCAGGAGGCCCCTCAAACCTGAACAGCTCTTTTCTCCTAGTTTTCCACGAGAAACGTTGGATGAAATGAAGGTTATCTCTGGAGATCTACAAAACAAACAAAAAACCCAACAGGAGGAGCTGGCCGGGCATTTGGAACTGTGGATTTGACAGAGCCCAGGAAGCGCGCCAGGCTGGACGTGAGAGGCTGTCACACCGACACGGGCAGGAAGCTGCCCTCAGCCATCAAAGCAACCATTCCTCATCTGTTCAATGGGGATCGCCACACGTTGTATGGTTTTAGTAGAATTATAGCCAACAAGCTAAATACAGTCTTCTCAGAAGTAAAAATGGCCAACAGATATAGGATGAAATACTCACTATCTCTGGCCATTAAAAAATGCAAATCCAAACAACACAGATTCTATCTCACCCAGTCAGAATGGCCATCATCAAGAACACAAACAACAACAGATGCTGGCTCTGATATGGGAGAAAAGGAAACCTAATACATTGTTGGTGGGAATGTAAAGTTGTTCAATTACTCTGAAAAGCATGTAAAGATTTCTCAATGAAGTGTGAATAGAACTACCCTGTGATCCAACATTTATTTAAAAGATTACACATCAGTACACAGTAAAGCCACTTGTACAACCGTGTTCAATGCTGCACTATTCACTAGAACCAAGGTATGGAAACATCCCAGATGACTCTCAATGGACAAATAGATCAAGAAAATGTGGTAGATATACACAATGGAATTTTGCTTATCCATTAGGAAGAATGATATATCATTTGCAAAGAAATGGATGGACCTGGAAAAAATTATGGTATGGTAAGTGAAGTGAATCAGACCTAGACAGACAAAAATGTCATGTTCTTTCTTATATGTAGAAGCTAGAACTAATTTATAAATGTACAGGTAAACATATATGGAGAGATATACAAGTACATAGAAAATGGTATATGCAGGGGAGAATTCAAACGGAGCAATTCCTTTGTTGGACTCACAGTCCAATAAATGAATATCAGGAAACTGGTACTTGAAAGGTATATGAGAAGAGATTAGGGGAAGGGAAGTAGAAAAATGGATAGAGGAAGCAGGGGAGAATGCAGTTGTAATATTCAATACATGTCCTATGAAAGTAAGAAAATCGAGGGGAGGGGTTGGGCTGGGAGTGGGGAGAGAAGGATGAAAGGGGTGATAGATCAAGATCCATTGTGTTTATAAAGTGACATAATAAATGGTGACCAGTGTGTGTTACTCCTTAAAGATAATAAAAATATAATTAAAAAATAAAAAAGAGTTAAATGAGATAGCATGTATACAACATTTTATCTTAACCCCTCTCTCCTTCCTCTGTTCCTCATCACTCTTTCTTCCTTTCCCTCTCCTTTTCTCTCTCTCTCCTCCTTCCGATTAAATTAATCATAGCTCTTAATCTTAGTTAGGAGTTAAAAAAAAGTACCTGGAGCAGACAGAGGAAACACTAGCATTTTAACCTGATAATAACCACTCAGTGTAGGCAGGGACAAGACCGGCCCCATAACAAGGCTGTAAGAATTGGCAAACACATACTTCCATCGTCTGCTGCATTTGTGTACTTTGTTAATTAATAGTTTGCACTCAATGTGTAGATCCCCTAACATGCATGATGAAATCATAACTCCCAGTATGATGATATTGGTGATGAGGCTGGAGTCCTCATGAATGGAATTAATGAGAAAATTAATCTGAGCAAAGGCATGAGGGGGAGCTAGCTTCCTCTCTCCACTCTACCATGTGAAGATGTCAGGAGAGGATGGCTATGTACAAGCCAGGAGGTAGGTCATCACCAGAGGGCATGCTGCCCAGGCTGGCACGCTGAAAACAGGCGTTCCAGCCTCCCGGAGTATGAGAGGTACCTGTGTGTTGTTCAGGACACCCCATCCACGCCATGAACTGAGAAGACAGAGCGAGGAATGCTTTTCATATAGAAAATTTCAAAACAAAAAGGAATACATTTTGTCATGTGAAGTATGTACAATATCATTACCATCAATATTCACCGATGAACATTTGTTGTTAACTTTGTGGATAAGGAGCACTAATCTTGATCTCTAATAAGCAAAATGTTATCCATCCAAAATAATCATAGTGTTTATCATTAAAAACAACACAAACTTGCTCAATTTTTATTGCTGTAGTGTGTATGAGCTTCATCCATGAAAAGCGTGTGGAAATTTGGTTTTTCCTCTTGTGATGAAAGTATATATACATTATCTTTGATTTTCCCCCTTGTCCCATACAACCTAAAATATATTATGACTTAACCCTTTACAGGATAGTTGGCTGACCTGTTACAGTGGAATCCCCTGTCTAGTAAACCGATGGATATTTCCTTTTGAGGGAATTAAATATTGTGTGTGTGTGTGTGTGTGTGTGTGTGTGTGTGTGTGTGAGAGAGAGAGAGAGAGAGAGAGAGAGAGAGAGAGAGAGAGAGAGAGAGAGAGAGAGAGAGAGAGAGAGAGAGAGAGAGAGAGAGTGTGTGTGTGTGTGTGTGTGTGTGCACATGTGCTAAGGTCACAGCAGCCAAAAGTTACAGGGTTCTAGACCCCAATACATGGTGGAAAAGATTATCTCCCAACCTATCATCTATTTATAACCTATTAATAGATATGTTGAATGCATATGTTTCTGCAATTACTCTATGCATCCCGTTTGCAAAAATGACAGGAATAGAATCCAAAAGATAGGGAGATTACAACATGAAGACCAACCTATAGAGCTTTTCTTAAATCTTCATTGAGATTCATAGAGCTAGGCAGCTTTGCCACAGCTGTGTGTAAGCAGAGCTAAAAAGTACAGTAGTCTGATTTTGGCCTGTGGATTTGATAGAGCCCATTTTGTTTCAGGATTTGTTTTTTCATTCCCTTATTCTTGTTATTTTAAAATGTGAATCAGTAGCTCTTGATATAAGGGCTGAGTGGATGAACTCGTGGGGTGCCCCGGGAATGCACCAGTGACCTAATCTGACACTGTTGCATCGACAAAGAAAACTGATATTGGAGGGTGATCATGTGTTCTGATTTTTCTAGGAAGTCCTGCTTTATGCCTACCTATTCATTAGTGGCCCTGTTCACTTTAAAAAGTGTTGTTTTAAATGGCCACCCTGCTTCTAGACCACGCTTATATTCCAAGGAAACATGGTATGCCAGGTGTTGCTGGCAGCTATCTTACGACCAAGAAGAAAACTAGTGGCTGGGTGTCATCGGTGAGGTGGGTGGCAGAGGGGAAGATGGGGCGAGCACTGTGCGTCCTCGTGGTGTGGTTGGGACGTTAAACCAGCCAGCACCGCAGCCTGCCCACAGTGGGCAGAGAGTGTTGACAATCCAGTATTTCAGCAGTCACCGGAGCGAATGTACTTCCACATTATGTAGGCTCACACCCATGTGGGTATCTGTCACTTGAGGTTGTCTTATTTTTTATACGCTCCATGGCTAACTCATCATAATCTGCTGTAGGAAACGACCAGCTTAGTGCCAGTAGCTGTAATGTCAAGGACATTGGAATGCAGAGAGGGGGAAGATCATTCCTAAAATAGTCCCCAGCTTCCTGACAGTCAAGATTTAGTGCTTTCCCCTGCACAGGCGCAGGGACTAGACCTTGTGGTTGACTTCAAATAAACAAACAAACAAGCACAATGGTAGACGTGATGGGTAGAGCCAAAGGACTGAAGGTTTCCTTTTGGTGACTAAGTCTCTCCATGACCCGCCCTCTGGAGGACGCAGCTGCTGGATTAGGTGAATTTTCAGACATTTCTATTACTGCTTTTCGTTCGTTTAAAAAAAGCTTTATGAGTATCTTTACAATAAAGATATATATTAAAAATCTTTATGTAGTTGTACACATGGTTTCCAATTCAGCGTGTCAATTTATGAGTTTAGGGCGTTTTGACCAGTGGTACCCCTGCCTTCATTCTCTGCTATCTTTTCCGACCCCACCCGTCCCCTCAATTCTGTGTGGGTTAGGAGTGCACTTTTAAAAGTTAGGGCCACGTAGCCAGGAACTGATGATGCCAGATGCTTGCGTGAATGCAGGAGACAGATGCCCTTCCCTGTCTGCTTGATGTGACAGTACTCCGCCCCCTCCCGTCCCCCCCCCATTCCCTGTCCCCTTCTCCCCCCCCCCCCAGGGATCATCATTGAAACCTGAGAGAAGGTGAATCAGGGGACTCAGCCAGGCTCCACCCAGACTCAAGAGCCACAGATGAGCTTATCACAGATGCTGTGATAAGCCATTATGTTTCTGAGAAACTCGGTATACACAAGATTACCAATAAAAGGAAGGAGCAGCGAGCCTTCTTTTTTTCCTCTTTCAAATCTTCTGAGTTGTCTCACTTTCCTCCTGGGGTGGGTTTCACGTAGCCAAGTCACGCGGAGAGTGTGCTGAGACTTGGAATGGTCCCCAATTTAACAGAGTGCATGTGACCCTATCCAATGATGCTAATCCAAATGAACTCCAACCTACGGAGACAAGAGGCTTTTTCTGTTTTGTTTTATTTCTTAACATACGATGTGAAATTCTTTCCTTTTTCTTTCATTTTGTTTTTCTCTTTGGTTGATCACCTGTCCAATTCTGGTACCCTGTGTTTTGTAGTACCATTATCTGATTTGGGGAAGGGAAAGAAATAACACATGGTGAAACAAAGGACAAAGGGTGAACCGATGCAGGGGATACTCACAAGATACGGTACTGGAAATGAATTTTATAATGGGGGAGGGGGCGGCTCTGGGAGAAGGGAAAATGAGAAAAAAAAACGAGGGAGGGGGTAACAATGTTCAACAATAAATGTTCTCATTACCTTACTTACGTAACTGTAACTTCTTTGTACACCACCTTTACAACAAGATAAAATAAAAATCTTAAACGACATCAAAACCAGTGTATGTCAGTCCTGTTTATTGATCATGTCCTCTCCAAACATTCAAGGCCAAGGCCAAGCTAAGCTTGAGGAATTTCAGAGGTGAATTCAGATAGAACTGAACTCCTCAGGTCCAGAGGGTGTGCGTGACTCGGTACAGAGTTGAAGGATGCAAGCGCATGACTGTGGGTTAGGGGTGGAGGATGATGCTACCTCTGAACACAGCAAAGACACTAACCTGGTGCAGCTCTAGGTTTCCAACTGAGAAGAGTTTTCTTAATGGTGATATGAGTAAGCCCTGGAATCAGGGCGACATTTAAGAACCCCAGACCCTGGAACCAAACTGCCCACAGAATGGCCAAATGAAGACAATGTTTGTGGACACTCCTCCCAGATGCATGCTCAGAGTTCACACTTCCTTCTTTCCACAGACATCTTTGATGTCCATTTTCACCACCGCGATTCCTCTCCATACTTGTGAGAACTGTGAATTCTGCCAGTTAATAAGTTCCATGCAGTGTTGTTGGGTGGCTTAATCCCCTTTCCTAGCACTCTTGGGACTGCATGAAATACAAGACGAACATTCTGCCATAAAGTTATATTGAGGAATTTAATGAACAGAAAATGCCATAGACCATCTGTGTCAAAATTAAGTATGTAGCATGCAGATAGACGCAGAATAACTAGGCCATGGCATTGTGCAGAACCTGTTCTCTCTGCTTGCCTGACAGAACTGTGTGATATTCCTAAAGGTGATTACCCAGGTTTTCTGTGCTCAGAGTATGCAGTTGGCTGGAATGACTCTGGTTTATCCACAGTCCATCCATACTTGCAGTTAGTCAAGCTCATGGGTTAACGCCAATTGCTTGAGTTCAGATGCCAGTTCCAATACCACAAAGCTGACATAACGGTGCCCCCTTTCCCTTCTGTAAAATAGCTTCATTAGCCAGCATAATTTATGCTAGCTTTTGTATCCGAGACAATAGCATTATCTTGCCATACTTTCGTTTTATTTCTTTTTCACTTTCCTGTCTGATGAAGGGGAGTGTAGAAGATTATGAATGCTGGTCATTCATTGTGAAGCCTTAGCTAGACGTGCATGCATACAATCTCTCTGCCTATGTTCCATTCACTGGAATGCAGACACCAGATTGTCATTGTCATCTTCTCCTCCTCCTCCTCCTTCTCCTCCTCCTCCTCCTCTTCCTCCTTCTTCCTCTCCTTCTTCTCCTTCTCCAAATTCTCCTCCTTCTCCTTCTCCTTCTCTTCCTTCTTCTCCTTCTCTTCTTCTCCTTCTTTATTTTGGTGCATGCTTGTCCTGGAGATTGAACTTAGGGCCTAGATTCTGTCCCTGAGTTTTATTGCTCAGGCTAGCACTCTACCACTTGAGCCACACAGCTCCACTTTAATTTTTTGTTGTTGTTGTTTATTGGAGATAAATGTCTCATGGATGGCTTTGAACCACAATCCTCAGATCTCAGCTTCCAGAGTAGCTAGGATTACAGGTGTGAGATACTAGTACCTGGCAGGAATCTGGTGGAGACATGGTCTTCTTGGGTGTTGGAGGGAAGATGTGGCAATGGGTTGAGTTCTTGACATTGTCTTTGTTGCAGTGAGGACAGCTGTCATTCTGTCTCCCTGGGAGACAGATGTGATGATGATGAACATGTCCATCAGTGTGCAGTGAGTGGCCTGGAGTCCAGAGGACAGAGGTAGGAGGATCATGGGTGTGGTAGTTCACACCGGCAATCTCTGCTTGGGGGGCAGGCGGTGGATGTAGGAAGAACATAGTTCAATACCATCTAGGGTAAAAGCACAAGACCCTATCTGAAAAATAAACTAAAAGCAAGGAGACTAGCGGTGGTTGCCTAGCAAGTGTGAGACCCTGAGTTCAATCCTCCCTTACCACCAAATAAGAGGGGGATGGGGAAGAGAGAGAGAGGGAGACAGAGAGACAGAGAGACAGAGTGATAGAGACTCAGATAGACAGACAGAGATTTAAGAAGCTGGACTTCTCTCTCTGCTTCCTGAGACACACCCAGGCACTGCTCAGCCATCCTGACAGAGTCTCCAGTGAACTTGATTTGCCCAAGTGTTAGGCAGCGCATTACACGAGTGAATCAGGTTTTGATTACTAAACTCATTTTACTGATGAGGGAACAGAAATATTAAGCTGGGGAAGGGATTGGTCAGGGGCATGTGAGTACGAAGCAGAAGACTGAGGTGTCATAGATGCTGAAATGGAGCTCATTTTGCACACGTGATGATGGAGGCACAGAAAGTTTGAGAGATAACTCAGGGTCACACAGGACTTCAGGAGAGGCTCTGGGTGTGAGATCTCAGGGGCCCAGGCTTGAGGACAGCCCTTGGTGTGCAGTGGGAGAATGAAACCACAATACTGCTGTTTATGGGTTCCAGAGAGCCACTGAACTCTCTCGGCCTCTCCCTGTTTCTTCTTTAAACCTACGGAGTTTTAGGACATTCAAGTTTTTCATTCATTCATTCATTCGTTCATTCACTCATTCATTCATTCATTCATTCACCCATAAGTACCTATGGAGTATCTGATAGGCTCTGTTAACTTTTCCTTATTGTTACTACTAAGCCAGGTATCCAAATGTTTATAAAAGCAAAATAAGCCTCTGCTTTTGAAAGAGCAGTTTCCAATGACTCATGTGGGAGGAAATCGGCTTATGAATCGGGATATTGAGAGACTGAATAATGGGAAGGGTTTGTTTTCTCTGTCCTGGGTTCAGATCCTGCCAGGCTCTCTGCCGTACTTTGGGTTGGGGTACTGGTTTCATTCCGTCTCCTCTCCCTGGTAGGGTCTGCAGGTCCAGCCTTCCCTTTAGCTCCAGGTGCTGTGGCACCATCTGGAGATGACCCAGGGTGACCGCATCTCAGGGTGTGTTGAGTCGGTCACTTTCCATAGTTATTTAGGCCCTGGGTTTTTATGTGTGCTTTTTGGTGACCATGAAATTGAAGGATGAAAAGGGTTGTCTCTTGCCAAGAGCCATGTGGCAAAGGCACTGTGTGAGTCTCAATTTATTATTATTATTTATTATTATTATTGAAAGTTTTAGCAAGGATTTACCTGGCTAAAGAAGGGAAACTTTTTTTTCTTCCTATGCAAGTAATGGGGTTAAAGATTCAAAATGGCCACTGTGCCCTTTATACTTTCTGAGCTAGTGGGACACCACCTGACTTGGGGTCTCTTCCATCTTGTGGCCAGAGAAATGTTAATAATTTTTCTTGTTTTCTAGAGGTACTGGGCTAGAAGTCAGGGTCTTGCTCTTGCTGGGCGGGTGTTATACCACTTCAGCCGTGCCCCCAGCTCTTTTTACTTTAGTTACTTTTTGGAAGGGGTCTCTTGCTTGTGCCCCAGGGGAGTCCCTGCCTGTGGTCCTCTTACCTTTGCCTCCCAAGTAGCTGGGAATATAAAAGCATGAAATGGTACCCTCCTTTTTGGTTGAGATGAGTCTTTGTTGGCCTGGGCTGACCTCTAATGACACCCCTCTCAATTTTCACTATTCAAGTAGCGGGATTACAGGTGTGTCCCACCCCACCTGGCCTGATTTTTAATCATTTGTTTATTTCTCTTTTATTCTGAAATGTGGAAATAAGACAGAAAAAGTAAATGGCATCACCTCATTAATTATCTATTAATTATAACTGAGCCTCAGCCCAGGGCTTACCTGGGGAAGACCCTTCATGGCCACTCTTGTATCTCATCTTTCCTTACTATCCCCTTGGGAGACAGAAATTACCATTACTAAACGCAAAGCACAGAGAGCAAAACGAAGCTGTCTAGGTCCCACTGCTCATCAGCAAACAGCTGGATTTGAACTCAGTCTTATTCTAGAATCTCGGTTCCAAGTGACTACATAAAAAGGAATAGAAAACAGAGGAATCCTGCCGAGCAACCATCTTTTATTCAAGTGTAAGTCTGCCCACATAGCAACAGAGAGGAATTGGTGGCAAGTTGGTGACAGCTCAATTGCAGTATGAAAACCTCTCTTTTTGGAGAACTGGTGCAAGGGGAAGGTCCAGTGCTTTGGGCACTGGGGATGGCAGCATCTGTTCAATGACCTTTTTATTCAAGGTGGGACAAGTACTGTGCCTGAAAAGGGCAAACAGGAGGTGGTGGAGCATTTGGGGAGTCTGTGTGTGGGAGGAGGAGGATGCTGACTCTGGGGAGTGTGTGTGGGAGGAGGAGGAGGATGCTGAATTGGGAAATTGTGTTGCATTAGGCTCTGGCCGATCTCCAACTATTTTTATTCATTATTATTATTTTTATGGGAAAAGGAACCTGCAACAGTTTAGGCTCTGCTATTTGCCTTCAGGCATTGGTTTGTCAAGTTTGGATCCTATACCAGGTCAGCACAGTGGGTGTTCAGGAGTGGTGTGTGTGCGTGTGCACGTGTGCTTGGTTGTTTGCACGTGTCCCTCTCTGTGTGAGTCCGCAGTATTGGCGTCAAAGACTGACCATCTTAGGACCCACTCGCTGCTTCGTACCTCCAGCCCACCTCCCTAATGTGTCAAGAATTATAAATTAATCACCTGGCTGGTTTGCACTGAACTTACTAGTGTTTATGAAAGGGAATTCATTGGATACGCCCGTTAATGGAACACGTGTAATAATACTAAAGCCTGTGATTAAAAAGAAATTTAAGGCCCATGAGTTTTTAATAGAAAAACATGTCATTGGAGTGTTTATTTGCTGGTGTAAAATGGGTGATTTTTAAGGGGGTGGTGGGGGTGAGGTGCCTATTTAATTTTGAAAGGACCATGCTATTCACACTGAAAGTTGGCAATCGTTGTGTGCACAGGCCCATTTAGATTGGGTTTTCAGTGGACCCTTTGGATAAAGTGTTTATTACCTTGTTCTGTGATGGAAAATATGTGAAGTAAACTTCTGGTCATGAGCTTCATTCATTCACTCAGTGGAAACATTTTTCTTACCTATTGTGTCTTACACACACACACGGCTAGACTGGGATTTAGAGATGAATGCACTTGATCCCCGAGACCATGTGTTCCTCAGATGGGCTGCAGTTGGACGGAGGGCAGGAATCTGGAGACATAATCGCAACACTCTTCCTGACGGAGGTGTGGAAAGGGCAATGGGGCATGTCAGGGCAGCTGATGGCTTTGCAGAGCAGCCACAATTCAGGCTGACTCTGACACTTAATCACTGTGATGGAGCCCGTGGCAAACTGTAGGATCCTAATGCAAATTCATGGGGTCTTGGGCACAAAATGTGTTTGTGAGAAGAATGATGAGTTGTCTCTGCTTTTGGAGAATAAGTACTAATTATCCAAAAAAACAACCCAACTATTGGTTAAATTCTCATGTTCATCCTTTTACTCTTCAGTTTTGCCCAATATGTTATTCTTTTATATATATATATATATATATATATATATATATATATACTTATGTATATATGTATGAGTGTATAGAAATATACATAGTTTTCATATTCTTTGGTGAAGTATGGTACCTTGTCTTGCTTATGTTTTGGTGAGATTTAATCATCCACGTTATTTTATAGTGAGGTGTAGCAAGTCTGCATGTAAAATGAAGCTAGTTGATTTTGGCTTTTCACAAGTTTGCCTGTGGGTTTTTAAAAAATCTTTTTATTTTCCAAGGAAAGTTTGCATAATTCCTCCACAAATCCTATTTATCTTTTGAAATGGCAAGAAGAACAAAGTTCTTTGGGTTTCACAAACCTGGGAGACATTGCAAAGTCTCTAGCCACCTTTTTAAAAAAAAAAATTTGCCTTCTAAGTAACACCGGTTAGTACTTTGAGATAGCTCGAAGAGAAAAGTTATCTTCATTTCACTCATTATCTCTAGCTTTGCTGGTAGATTTTAGGAAAATGAACACAAGACCCTGAATATTTGGGCTTTCTAAAAGTCAAGCAAATTGGGCACTCATTAATTGCTCATTTCCTAAATATTGACTGAACATTCATGATAAATTTTGAGAGGGTACATGAGGTAAAATAAACCCAAACTCTGCTCTCAAGAAGGCCCAGGACTGGGGAGGGAAGGGGCTAATGTAGCATCTGGGAGATACATGGTAGAGGCTACTATGGAAAAAAATCTCTTGAAAAGGAGGAGAGGCAGGAGCTGTGTCTTGAGGAATGAGGATGGCTAAAACCTACTAACGCATTCCAAGCAGAGTTGTCTCAATGATCTCTAGATTCTCCAAGAGGAAGGGGGAGCTTGGCATTTAGACTCTGGAGACCATCTGGAGGAAAATGCTTAAGAAAGAACTAATGATGGATGTACTGCAAAAAGGAGGAACACAAACCCACAGAGAAGGAAGAGATGCAAATGCAAACAGCATAGAAATTAGCAGAATAGATTGGCTAATAGATTAGCTAGTGAAGATGGAGAATATCAGAAAAAGAAAAGTACTGAACTAAATCTCCACAGCAGGAAAATAAGAGAGACTGGGCTTTAACTCGGATTGTTAACATGGGATACATGTATTACATTTCTTGGAGGAGTATGGTAGTCGTGAATAACTTTAGGATTTTGAGACAATTATAAATTATAAATGTTTACAGTAAAGCGTTAAAACAGAAGCACAATTTATAGATTGTAAGCAGGTGGAATAATAGGACCAGAATAGGGTAAACATTTTATTTGTAAATTTATGTCTATAAACTAGAAAGTTCAGCAAAGTTGTGTGATGGACAATAGTTATCATTTTTGGTTTGTTTAAATACATAGTTTTACACAATTTTCATGGTTTGGAGACTGCTTTGGCAATCTGTTTTCACTGCTGCATTGCCATGACTTTAAGCTGTGGAAAGACTTCTCTAGAATCCTTCATCTGTGCTGCTCTGTCTCATTTATAGTCTGTCTTGTTTACCTCTGGAAGAGGTAAACCGAAATTATTCTTTTCATGCACTCAGTCAACACCCTTCTGAGTAAGGCTTTTGTGGCTATAGTATCTAAAGAAGACTTTATATACAGAACAGTGTACTTTACATCCACCATTTCTACTGGTGATAAAGTCTCCAAATTGGTTGAGGGTCTGCTAGGCTTGTTTAACCTTACGTTTCCATGGTTAGTGCCCTGGTACAGATACTAATGCAACAAATATACAGGCCAAAGAAAGGGCTACTGGCATTGCCCAACCACCATTCTTCATAATGGCTGCTTTCCCATTCCAGTCTGCCTCCAGGTTCCCAGAAATGGTCTATGTGTCATAGCCTGCTGGGGGAATTCCTCTCTCTACTCTTGCTCTGCTCACACATTTCTGGAAGCTTCCTCAGGGCCGAGATCTCATCTGTCTCTTTCAGTGCTTGATGCCTATTACTTGTTGCCTTTACAGAACAAATGCATGATTATTTATAAGCCCAGGGTAGCTGCTCCCTGTCCGTGTCACCTCTCACTTAATTCCTTTCATTTCCATGCTGTGTCAAACCCGGTCATGACAAAAGTCCTCTGACATTGTACCTAGTGCATGTAAATCCATGGCTGCATTTAGAGCAACTGCTTTATAAGGAATCATCTTCCTGTCTCGATGTCCATTCCTCCGGCAGCCGGGTAGCATCTTCTCACCATGATGTTCCCGTGGTTGCTGTCAATATGCAGAACAGAGCAAGGCTTCGGTATGTACTTGCTGAGGTCCATCCATAGGAAAGCAGTGTTCTGTGCCTTCCTGAAACAACAGCCCCATGTTGGGGCTTCCTTTTCCCCAAGGACTGCTAGATGGCTCCCCCCTCCCCGCCCCTGCCCACACACACGTCTTCCATCACATCTGAGAGAGCCTGGAACTTGTTGATTGGGATGAAAGCCTCAGAGAAGTTAAGATAATGAGAAAAAGGGGAGAGGGATCCACAGTGAACCTCATCCCGCCTGCCCAGGTCAGTGACCAATGACTGGCCTGCAGACGCGGGGCAGCCCCCCAGCCCCCCGCGGAGAAGACTCTTCAGCTCTCTCAGTCCCCCACTGCTGCCATCTGTTGATAATTACTGTCCGGTCTCTGCTGAGAACGTGTGATATTTAATATTTCCTCACCACTTGAACAAACATGTGGCAATAACAGCAAGGTACTTGGCCACAGGAGTAGAAAGATGTATTTGCATGAAAGGGTCAGTGTACACCTCGGGCAGGGCAAACAACTGCCTTCTCTTTGCGAAGTTATGAGAAGTCCCCAAGGTTGAGAACCCAGAGAATAGGTACATTGACTTAGGTAGTATTTTTGGAAGAAAACTCTTAAAAATCCAAAATATCAAGAAGATTGGAAAACAAAACAGAATGACCTCTTTTCACTGAAGTGATTTTTCCCTTAATGAGCAATCCTAAAGTTTTCCCAGGTAACTTTTCGGCATTTTTTTTTTCTTTTTTGAGAAAGCGGGTGCTCTTGCCAAGTTGCTAAGACAGAAGAAAAGCATTCTGTGTACATGAAAAAGAAGTTCTCCCCAATCAGAAGCCACCTTTTCCTCCCCCAGTCCTTTTGGGGGTGGGAGAGCAGGTTTCCAGTTTCATCTGCAGGTGGGGAAGTTCAACTTCCTGCCTCAAGAATAACAGCAGGATCCAACAGGGACAAGCTCTCTGCCCTGCTGTACACATACAAAAGCTCTGGATTACTGATGTGATGGGAAATAGGCTGTTTTGGTTGATTAGGCATTTGGATCTGAAGCAAGGTCATGTGGGAGCTGCGTAGGCATCTTTAGTTGTGTGGTGGCTGGGGCTATGACATGAAGCAGGAGGGGGCATTGTCACAAGCATCACAGGAGAAAGTGAGTCATTTTTAGATCTGGTCCTCCTCAACAGTCATACTGACTTGGGAGAAGTCACTATTTGTCCTACATATATTTTTTCCTCCTGGAAATTTATTAGGAACTTTACAGACATATGGAAAAATGGAATGAATTCTGGAGTGAACACTTACATGCCTACCATAATTAATCTATCACTAATATTCTCCTTTAATTGATTTATCACATTATCTATTGATCTATCTGTCTATCCATCCATCCTCTTTCTATTCTTCAATCAACCACATTACTTTTGATGAATTTCAAACTATGTGGTTCATACCTACTTGGAAAGCAGGTGAGAAGACAGGGAAACATAAATATAGCACTTGGAGGCTAATCTAGGCATAAATAGTAAGATCCATTTTCAAAACCAAGCTATGCGTGGTGGTGCATGCCAATTGTCATAGCTACTCAAGAAGAGGGAGAGGAGGAGGGAGGATTGTGGTTCAAGGCTGGCTGGAGTAAAAGCATGAGACCTTCATGAACAAAAGCAAAACGTGGTAATTTATTTGTCTAGCAAGTATACGGTCCTGAGTTTAGTCATCAGTCCTGGAAAAACAGTCGTACAGGATGTCACTAGTGCCTTTATTATCCACTGACAAGAGACAACTTGAGCCATTTTAGATCCTTCTCCTAGGCATTGGGTCACATGTGAGTGGGCAGTGAATGCAGTAGGCATTTGGGAGATAGCTGAAAGCAATGAAGACAGTTCAGTACACAAGTATACTTTATGGTCAGAGCCCTGAAAAGAAAAACAGATTGACCCAAGTGGCATCTTCAGGACAATCTCCTCCTCCACAAAGTAACACCCAGAACACTGCTGGGGCCATGCTGTGCACTTCCCATGGCTCATAGGGCAGGGATTTCCCCCTTCCGTGGCACAGCTGGGCACGGTTGATCTCTGGTCAATACATCCCTACTGCTTCCCTTAATGTGCTGCATTGAGATGCATGTGTGTGTCTGAATACGGTGAAGAAGTAGGTAGTGTCCTTACCACGCTTTACGGGAGAACAAAGGAGGAACAAGCCACGCTACAAACCACTCAAACTTTACTACCGCTTAATGTGAAGCCAAAGGTCACTTCACAGAGGGACTGAATAGTGGACAGAGAGGGTGAGGGCATTGTCCTGTAGGGAAGAGGAATCACTGAACACTTAGAAACACACAGCCAAATCTGGGTGCCGGTGGCTCACACCAGTAATCCTCGCTACTCAGGAGACTGAGATCCGAAGTTTGCGGTTTGAAGCCATCCCACGTGGAAAAGTCCATGAGACTCTTATCTTCAGTAAACCACTCAGAAAAATCCAGAAAAGCTGCTGTGGATCAAGTGGTAGGAGTGCTAGCCTTGAGCAAAAGAAGCTCAGGGACAATGCTCAGGCCCTGAGTTCAAGCCCCAGGACAAGCACAGAAAAACGAAAGAAAAGAGAAGAAATCCAGAGCCAAGAGAGGTCTGGAGGGTAGTGGAAGTGAGAATCATCATAAACAGGAAAAGAGACCAAGAAGGGGCTTTAGTATTGCAAGTAAGACAAACTGATATTACCAGTAGTAAAGATGGGGCAAGAAGCCTAATTTTCAGAACACATAAGAGGTAAAGTCAGGACGATCTAGAAGATGGAATATGTGAGCACAGACGGAAGGGCAAAGGGAAAGTGGAGAGCGAATCTTGATTGGTTAACTTGCATGGGCAGATAGGTGAACAGTGCCTCAGTGACCAAGGCTTAAAACATTAAGAAAGAGAGGCCAGGTACTGGCTCACACCTGTCATCCTACCTACTCAGGAGGCTGAGATCTGAGGATCCTGGTTCAAAGCCAGCCTGGGCAGGAAAGTCTGATGGATTCTTTTTTTTTTTTTTGGGTCCAGTCGTAGGGCCTGAACTCTGGGCCTGGGCACTGTCCCTCAGCTCTTCAGCTCAAGGCTAGCGCTCTACCACTTGAGCCACAGCGCCACTTCCGGCTTTTTCTTTTTGCTTATGGGGTGCTGAGAAATCGAACCCAGGGCCTTGAGCGTGCAAAGCAGGCGCTGTACCACTGAGCCACCTTCCCAGCCCAAGTCTGATAGATTCTTATCTCCAACAAACCACCAGAAAACTGCAAGTGGTGCTGTGGCTCAAGTGGTAGAGCACTCACCTTGAGCTAAATAGCTGAGAGACAGCACCCAGGCCTAGAGTTCAAGCCTATGACCAACAAAAACAAACAAACAAAAAACAAAACACCCAACAAAACAAAAACCTTAAGAAAGGAAGAAAGAATAGCCTGGCACCAGTGCCTCCCATCTATAATCTTAGAGGATTGAGATTCAGTAAAGCCAACTTGGTTAGAAAAGTCTGTGAGAGTCATCTCAAAAGGTAACCAGCAAAATTTGGGCTGAAGGCATGGTTCAAGTGGTAGCAAGCCAGGCAAATGAGCAAGCCAGGCAAGCACAAAGCCCCAAAGTCAAACCTGAATACCATCACCAAGAAGAAAGACCTGAGTCCAGTTTTGGATGTTAAAGGTGTAACAGGGCTGGGAGACATGTGAACAGAGGTGCTTACAGCTTGGTGGGCATACTAATATAAAACCCCAATGAGAATCGGGACACCAAGGTGAAGCCCTGTGGAAACCTAACCATGAATGAGCACCTGACTTATTGCACAGGAGAGCAAGGGGCCTCAATTCGATTTGCACCAACTCTGGCTAGTTATAGTTTGAAGGCTTCCAGGACCAGAGTTCGTTACACACACAGCTGGCCTGACTTTATGGTTGCCTATCAATAAAGAAAGAACAAGTTCAAATTCTTTGATTTTACTAAGTTGGCTTGGCTCACCTCCAGCTCGACCAAACTCCATTTTACGTAGCTTTGCATTGCATTTGTCACCCTCTGTTGTTTTTGATGCATTGTTTGTCCTTTTCTTCACTAATTCATTCGTGTATCCATTCATGCATTTGTTCATTCATATGGTTAACCAGACTTGACACCTCCCAGGGCTAGGCCAGGTCTGCAGGTGCTGGCCACCTTTCCCAGCCCCCACATCCTTGGAGAACCTGAGTTTCACTGACTTCCATTTAGTTCCACTTCCTGAAAGGGGAGCTGTGCATACACCAGAGGAAGACATGAAGAGAAGGAGAGTCATAATGACAACTCTCGGGGCTTGAATGACAGGGAGGGGAGGTGATATGGAAAACGATACTGCTTCCACCTACACGAAACTGTAAAGAACTCCCTGTCTGTACTTGCAGAAGGAAAATTCATGTTTCCTATGGCCTTTACATCCTAATCTTTACAGGTTACAAGAGGCGTATTCCAGGCAGTGGAGTGGTTAATAAATATTATATTGTTTGCTAATGGCAACGCTATGTGGGAGTGATATTTCCTTCTGAATGTGCTAGCCTGGTTTAACAAATCTGCTGTGTGCTGTTTCACCTTTCATTGTGTTGGTTGAGGTGTCTCTGGGGTACCATCAGCAGGGGCCAAAAACTAGCTCAGAGATGCAGAGGTAAATGAGTCTGCCGGATGTGTTACTTTGGGGTCTGTGCTGACTTCTCCTCTGTTGTTGGACTGTAACAGATACTAAGAGGATTCACGCTAAGCAAATGTTTGTGAAGATGCCCAAAGCTGTGAGAGCCAGCACGCTTGTCCTCTGCATATGTCCTTGCTTTTGTATATTTCTGAATGCATTTATGCTCCAGCCTGATCTCAGTCATCCTTCATCTCGGTCCAGCTTTTAAGAAATGGTGACCTTGCATGAAAGACAAAGAGGATGCCTGTCTCTTCCCAATCGCCCCTGTTCCTCGAAGAACTGAGTGCCAGTCCTAGATAATTGGTCTCTGATACCGATCATTGATATCCAGGGAACTTACGAGCATGGCCTGCTGGAAAGCAGACAGGCTGGAGTCTGAGCAGCATTTCTGCCTCTTCACTCTCAACTTCAGTTTTCTCATCTGAAGCATGGACTTTGTGAAAACAAGTCCTGTACCTACCTCGTATAAACGATCAGATCCCTATTAAATCTGCTCTCTCTTTATTTCTCTTTGTTGCTTTTCTTACTACAGGTATTTTCTTTTGAATCATTTTCATGGACTTTCAAATGTATAGGAATGAATACTCCATATGAAAACAAAAACAAACAAGCAAAAAGCCACTGAACCCTGTAACCGATTTAGCTCTGTCGTTTCACACCTTGCTCACAGAGATCCTGGTCACTATTGTCTTATTTTGCTTGTCTATTATGAGCAAATTCCCTTAAAAGTTATCTACACTTGCTCTCAATAACCTCATTTTCCACACTATTTTAGCTCTTATTGGCCTGCCTTTAACCCCAAGCTTTCCTACAGTACTCTTATCGAGGTGGAAATCAAGTGTGGAAGCAGGCTGACATGATTCCCCCCATTCACCAGGACTCCGAGCACACTCAGGATTCTTATTACAGAACTGGGACTAGGGCTTAGTCTAAGACCAAAGAGTTTACTTGCCAACTATCATTTACAATACCTTTCTTTCTGAAAATGGGACTAGCAAATATAAACCTATAGAGAAAAATACTAAGAACACAAAAGGCATCTCTGTCAATGCAATAAGGCAGAGAATGGATACACAAGAAATATTTGCACTAGGAGAATATTTCCGGCTTTTGTGAGTCTTCCCACACCAGGCAGGCTAATCTTTGCTGATCCTCATCCCTAGTCCACATGCCATTTGTTTGTTTGTTTTTGCTTTTCCAAGAGAAGAACTCTGCATTTGCTGTTGGTGTTGGAGAGGAGGGAAAGATATGGAAGACAGTAATGATTACACAAAGAATGCTTCAAGCTGTATGTCCATTTTCCTTTCCTCCTTTATGACCAAACCCATGGGGTCCTGTAGCTGTTAATTCCTGGAGCTCATGGGAGAACACTGACACTCAGAGCTGGTGTCTTCTAGGTTGGTTACACTTAGCCTTCTGCTCCCTAGATCACCAAAATCTTGTGTTTGCTCTTTCTGATCCCTCTCCCTCCCCCCCCCTTTTTTGTCAGCTTGAACTCAGGGCCTGGGTGCTATCCTAAAGCTGTTTTTGCTCAGTGCTATTGCTTTACCACTTTGAGCCACAGTGCCACTTCTGTTTTTCTGATGGTGAATTGCAGATGAGTCTCATGGACTTTCCTGCCCAGGTTGTCTTTGAACCTTGATCCTCAGATCTCAGCCTCCTGTATAACTAGGATTACAGGCATGAGACACCAGTGCCAGGCTTCTGATTTTCTTAAACACTCATTTGTTGGTATCTTGGTGAGATTTTCAGATGGTGTGGTGCTAAGCGCACTCTTCACTTGAAAGCTGTTTTACTTCTTTCCTCACTTTCTAGCCAAGAATTGGGGAATAGAAAGTGGCATAATTTTGGTATAATGAAAAATCACTATTCTGCTAATCAGAATGTATAACTTTTGCTCTTTATCTCCCTACTGACTCCATCATTTGAACTAGATGTCTATTAAAGAAATCTCAGCTGGTTGTAGTGCTGTGTACAGGTCATCAATGGGGAGGATGAAGGTGGAGGAACAAGAGTGTGAGGCCAGCCTGGGCTACACCCGAGGCCTGGGAGCAGGGCTTAGGTGGTAGAGAGCCAGCCATTGAATGAAGGCGTCAGACATCAAGTTCCAATCCCAGTTCCAGAGTGGGAGAGAAGAAACACCATTTTTCTTATTAAACAATGGGCTCTACAATAAAATCCAAAACGATTTCCTAAGTGTTCATCATGTTGGAAATCCTAATTATCTAGCTGTAATGCCAAACGTTTTATGATCTTGCATCAAAATTCTGTCTACAAAGTAAAAGAAGGAATGTATTAAGACAATAAAAGAACTGGATGTGATGGTACATGCCTATAATTCCAGTATTTAGGAAAGAAAGACAGGAGGATTGTGCTTTGAGGCTAGCCTCAAGCATTAGTGGGAATCTATTTCCAGCCCTCCCCCCCAAAAAATTGTGAAACTCCATTTCTAAAATCAAGCTGAGAGTAGTGTCACACGGATATAATCTTTTTTTTTTTTTTTTTTTGGTCGGTCGTAGGGCTTGAACTCTGGGCTTGGGCGCTGTCCCTCAGCTCTTCAGCTCAAGGCGAGCGCTCTACCACTTGAGCTACAGCGCCACTTCCGGTTTTCTGGTGGTTTATTGGAGATAGGAGTCTCACGGTCTCTCCTGCCCGGGCTGGCTTTGAACCGCGATCCTCAGATCTCAGCCTCCTGAGTAGCTAGGATTACAGGCGTGAGCCACCAGCGCCCGGCTACTTCTAAGAATTTTAAATATAGACTCCCGTGGTGAACAAGGACCTGCAGCCAGCGTTCCCAGGAACTCTGGTAGGCCCTGACACTTCGCTGGCTATCCGCAGAACTGGCTTATCATCAGCAGTTCCTTCATGAGGCCATGCGCTCACTAGTGGTGCCCTTGGGAGGTGGTAGATCGTGACTTCATCTCTACGGCCAAAGCTTTCATTAGGAAAGGCTTAATTCTCTGCTTCAGCCTGAATGAGGGAGAAGGGGGAGATGCGTGGGGAGACCAAACCGGTGCTGAGGCTGTGACTTCAGGGGCTTGGTCTGAATCCCACCTCCTTCACAAATGCAATTGGATTGCACTTGCCTGACACACACCCAACCTGGGCATCTCCCCTTGGGGGACCCCCAGCTCCACTAGAGTGGGAGCTAGGGAGACTTTAATTAACATGGAGGGGCTGCCTGTGGGGGAGGTGTTGGCCTCTCTTCAGCTCTTGAGCTCAGAAAGCATGATTCACCCCAAGTTGTGGGGGGGAGGGAGGAGGAGGGAGCATCACTTAGAGACCTGAGTTCCTACCATTGGGTTCCCTCATACCTATGCTTGCCCTTCCTTCCTTCCTTCCTTCCTTCCTTCCTTCCTTCCTTCCTTCCTTCCTTCCTTCCTTCCTTCCTTCCTTTCTTCCTTCCTTCCTTCCCATTTCTAACTGAGGGAAGACATGCTCTATTTGAAGCAAGCCCCTCCCATGCTTCCCTGTGTCAATGATGTCCTCCCCTCCCACGAAGGACTGCAGGGGGAACAGTAATTCAAATAGTGCAGACAGAAGGCCCTGTGGTGATGTCATAGAGGAGCTGGCTGGGCAGAGTTAAGGTCAGGGGAATAGAAGTGCTGGGCTTCGGAAGCCTTCTGCATGCACTGAGCGAGGAAGCCTTCTGCATGCACTGAGCAAGCAGGAGACTGCCTACACCCACTGCCCCCGGAGCTGCTGCGCTGCAGGCGGCACACGATGAGACAGCTGTGGAAGGGGTCTCAGCTCATGGAAATCCAGACTCAGTCTGTCTGTCACCAGAATCAACAGGGTGTTTATTGAATACCTGATGCATGAGCTGAGGGGCGGGGAGGTGGGGCAGGGCGGGGGGGGGGACCTTGTGTACATCACGATTCATTATTTTAAAATAGCTTTTCAACTATGCAGGGGAATTGGCTGCTTTAAAACCTGGCAAAGTTGAGAGTGTGAAACTGGTAGGAAAACTTGCCTCACATGCTGTATGGTAACCACATACCTGAAACTCTGCTTTGTCTTCTTTTTTGTTTTGGTCGGTCGTGGGGCTTGAACTCTGGGCCTGGGAGCTGTCCCTCAGCTCTTCAGCTCAAGGCGAGTGCTCTACCACTTGAGCTACAGTGCCACTTCCAGTTTTCTGGTGGTTTTTATTGGAGATAGGAGTCTCACGGTCTCTCCTGCCCGGGCTGGCTTTGAACCGCGATCCTCAGATCTCAGCCTCCTGAGTAGCTAGGATTACAGGCGTGAGCCACCAGCGCCCGGCTTGCTTTGTCTTCTTGAAATAGCACTTGAATTCATTCATTCATTCATTCAAGTATGGGAGCCTGTTTGCCTCTTAGTCCCCTGTTTCAGCTTTTGTGCTGGCTCTGTGACAGACTTATGACAGAGGCTGGCAGGAAGCATTTCTTTCTTTCTTTTTTTTTGGAGGGGGTCCAGTTGTGGGGCCTGAACTCTGGGCCTGGGCGCTGTCCCTCAGCTCTTCAGCTCAAGGCTAGCGCTTTACGACTGAGCAACAGTGCCACTTCTGGCTTTTTTTTGCTTGCTTATGTGGTGCTGGGGAATCGAACCCAGGGCCTCATGCATGCAAGGCAAGCGTTCTACCACTGAGCCACCTTCCCAGCCCCAGGAAGCATTTCTTATCATGAGGACCTGTAGTCTTTTTCTTTCTAGTTGACAGGAAAAGCGTCTCTTTTTCCTGCTGGAGTCTAATTCCATCACATGGAGCTAGGGACTCATGGAGGGGGCCGGGGGCACGGACTCAATCTGCGATGGACAGGCAGCCCAAGTGTTTGCATTCTGCATGGTAGATTGTGCTCAATTCCCCATCCCTGCAAGAAGCCTTCACTGCATGGCCCAGCTTCAGGCCTGCGTCACAGGGGATTCCTGGGGTAGACAGCTGACCCTCGACCTCCTCCTCTCCTTGTGGGGACAAGACTGTGATGGCCAACGGGACTTCCTTCTACCAAACGCTGCTGGGTTCCTGACTTACATAGAGGATGGAAGGTACAGAGGGACTCAGGACTCCAACAGGAAGTGAAGAACCTATCCCAGGAGCTGGGAGGTGAGACAGGAATTGACTGACTGTGCCCCCGCTGTATGTCTCATTGTCCCATCAGACTTGGCTTGCAAGACTGAGAGTCAGAGATAAAATTGTCCCACATGTCACTGCTTGAGCCTCATGTCTAGCTGGGTCTCTAGTCCCTGGACTTTCCGTGATAGGATTCACTGGGTTCCACTGGCCAAAGCCAAGTTGAGTCAGTATCTCTGCTCCTTAGTTTCACAAGAGCCTCACTCACCATTATTTGTCTTTTCCTTATTAGGGCGCAAATTATATCCTGCATGATGGCTATCTTTTGGGACCAACAAGTGTGTGAAGGACAGGCAGGCATTTCAAAGCAGGATGCATGCATGTCGTGTTGCGTACACGTACATATGTTTCATACATAGTCACACATATACACACACTTGTGCAAGGAAAACTGTATTGGAAAGTTATAGCTCCCCAGGTCCCTGAGACCTCCATCCCAGCTCATCCCAGGTGGAAAGTACTTGCAAAAGAAATTGTATTTCTACTGAGCATGCACACTTGTTTTTCTTCCAAAATTATTTCCTGGGCAAAATACCTATTTGAATATATTTACCTTGCATGTGCTGTGATAAATAGTAATCTAGAGAACATTGAAGTATACAGGAGGGTATTCATAGGTTGTATGCAAACACTATGTCATTTTCTACAAAGGACTGTGTGGACTCAGGTGTTCTTTCTTCAGGGTCCTGAAACTAAGCTCCTGAAGCTCTATTAAGGGGTGATTATGCACCTAGGATAATGATATGTCCATCACGGCTTATGTGTGACACGTCATAGCCTTTGCCCTGGGAAAGCCCATCTTTGGGTCTTTGCTCTGCCACTGTGGTTTGAATGATCTGTCCAACCCAAAATAGTTGTTGCAACTGAATTCTCAGTGCAGGAGTGCTAAGCAGTAGGGCTTTTAGGAGACGATTAGGTCAGTAGGGTGGAGCCTTCTTGAGTGGGACTAGTGCCCCTTTCAAGGGAAACTTCTTTGTCCCTTCTGCCACATGGGGAAAGGAAAGGCACTAGGAAGAATAGTGTCCTTCCCAATCTCCAGAACTGTCAGTCACAGATTGTTCCTCCTTATAAATAAGGCAATTTAAGGTATGTTGGTGTAGCAGCTCTAGTAAACCAGAGAGGCCACTTCACTAACAACTAATGTGGTTTGAAATTTGTTATATTTATTTTTTTCTATCTTGAAAATAAACACACGAATTCCTTTATTTTTTCACCCCAAAAAGTGACGAGATCACACGTGCAGGTGGTTTGCAAAGGATACGAAGAATAAAAATCATAGTGGATATTAGTTCCTGTGGTGTAATGTACCACCCACTGATAGCTTACAATGACGGACATTAGTTCTCTCAGGGCATTGAAATAAAAGATCACTGGACTGTGCTCCTTCGCAGCTTCCGGACATAAACCTTGGGCTCTTTCAGCTTCTTCAGCCCCTGGCCCGCTGATCTGTGGCCGCCTCAGGCCAGTCTCTGTTCTGTCTGTGTTCCTGACTCTTCATAAGACAAACCTCTACTAGTCACATTGGATTTGGCACCTACCCTATTTCAATTATGACATCATTTTATCTTTACTAGCTGCCTCTGTGTTGACTTATTTTCTAATAAATTCGTATTCTGACATATTGGGGGTTAAGACTTCCAGCGTATTGCTTTATAGGGGCCACATATTATAAAATGGAGTCACAGTGGTGAAATTCTCAGGAGCACTATGTGCCCTGGAGTCAGTTTATGCCCCTATATTATGGACATAATGATGTTGCACTGCCTACCACACTAATTAAAGATCAAATGAAACAAGTGAAGCGCGAGTCATCAGGCCCACTTTGCAAAGAAGAGGCTGTGTATGACAGCTGTGTTGGGGCTTCTTGGAGACCTGTGCTTTCTCTTTATTTTGGGGGTGGGTGGGTACCCATTAGGAATAATGGTACATACCAGAGCTTGTCTCTTTAAAATATTTTTGGTGCCCTATTTCTTATGCTTTTTCCCCCACCCCTAGTCAGTGGTACTACTGAGCTGTGAAATGGATAAAAGGTTCCTTTTCCAAGTGGACAGCAGGGGAGTAAATCACAGAGACACCAAGGCTTTAGCTAGAGGACAAGGGAGCTGGAGTACAGGACAAGATGCAGAGCTGGCTAGGCTCCAGGCTTGTATCCAGATAGTCCCGCCTCGTTGCTGTCAGTAATAAGGGCTCTTTTAGGCATTTAGGAAACAGGCCACTTGCTTGTGGAGGCCTTTTGCTACACATCTTTCCAAATCCCATAGCTTGTGCATCTTCCTGTGGTCCTTGAGTTCCAGCACCACTCACTCTTAAGGTTAAGAATTAAACTCCCTCTGGGTGCTGGTAGCTCATGCCTGGAGTCCTAGCTACTCAGGAGGCTGAGATCTGAGGATCATGGTTCAAAGCTAGCCCAGGCAAGAAAGTCTGCAAGACTCTTATCTCCAATGAACTACCAGAAAACCAGAAGTGGCACTGTGGCTCAAGTGGTAGAGTGCTAGTCGAGCTGAAGAGCACACGGACAATGTCTAGGCCCAGAGTTCAGGACCCATGACAGACAAAAAAAGAAAAACAAAGAGAAAAAAAAGAATTGAACTCCCATATTAGATAAGCCAAAGAAGACATTCAAAATGACTTGGCTATTCTGTCTCTAGAGCTTCTTCACAGTGTGTGTGTGTGTGTGTGTGTGTGTGTGTGTGTGTGTGTGTGTGTGTGTGTGTGTGTAAGTCATCCATGTGTCAATGCTCTAAGATACTCTTTATAGGAGGTCCAAAGCTCTCTGAGAGCATATGGAATAGTTGGGGAAGCCTGGCCATGTCTTCTACTGCACCAGCTCGGTGCTTGCCTTCCTTGTTTTTTCCATCATGAAATGAGTTTCCAACTTGAGCAGAACACAGGAGCAGTGAAAGGGAGTGAAAGGGGCAAACAGCATACACTGTGAAGTACTTGTGAGTGTCTGGCATATGCACACACTTTCTGCATCTCTGAGTTCAGCATTCCATGAAGCTACACTTGAAAAGCAAACTCTGAATCATTTTTCATAAGAAGAAAGTCTAAATTTGATATGTTGCTCCAAATTCTTCTCCCACTTCTAACTCCATTTTTTCCCTCACCTTCCAGCCCATTACTGCTGCTGTCTGACTCTGTCCCTTTCTGTAGATTTTCCCTTTGATGCAATTGGGTTTGGGTAGGCTTAACAGAAGGAAGACTTTTCTGTGGTCAAACCTGTTTAGAGGCGGGTGGGCAGCCTAACAAGATGCCCACTATTATAAGAAGCATGTAAACAGGAGCCTGGATAGCTGTTTGGCAGAAATGTCCATTTTTTCATATTTATGTCACAAATATATGCTGTATACTCTCTCTGTACTAAGCACTGCAGAAACAAAAATAAATGAGCAAGTCTAAAACTCTGGCTGGGGTTTTAGGTTAGAACTATAGCCAGTTCCCAGCACCGAGAGTACCCTTCTTGGTGCTGAGTTCTTTATTTTTTTCTACTTGCTTTAGTCACATTTTAGCACAGACAATTCCTACTTGTAGAAAGTCTTATCTGAACTGTATTGATTTGAATTCAGTCCTCTTTCTTCATATTCTGTATGTATCTCTCACTTTATCACATCCGGCTATGGTCCTTGTGAGTTCTTTGAGGTCTAATGAGATAATACTTTATTAGATTTACTATGCTAGCAGCTACATAGTACTTGGCATAGGGAAGATGTACAAATAGCATTGTTGACGGAATGGAAAACAATATAGCTGCCTAGGCAACAACTCATTTAAGAAGGTTAATTTCTTTTATCTTTTGTCATCATTTATTTTTCTTCTCTAATAGTTGTTGATGTTACAAAATCAATTCATGTTCTTTGGAGATTTGAAAAATCCAAGATGAGAAGATAAAAAACATAAAGCGGACTGTATTTGCAATCTCACCACCCAAATATGCAAATTCTATGTCCTTTTGTAAATAAATTCTAATGGGTACATTAAAATATAGTGTATGAGTTAATATAATGCTGTGTGTTATAATAGAGAAATCAGAAGGTAACATGAGATTGTAATCCTCCCTCATGTAAAGTTCAAGAGCGTATTTCTCATTGTAGAAGAGCCCAGTCTTCTATGATCATGTGGCTCAAACATCTTTGACTTAGAGCTTCTAAGAATGTTGTCATAGGAGAAAAGAGATGGTGGATTTTCAGGGTAATGTTTTGTATGTGGTCTTGGAAATAGCCATAATACTTTTTCTCAGGGTTCCTTGCTTGTAGCTTAGTAGAAAGTTAATAGTATGTTCAATCATAAGTCTACAATATGGTCCACACCAGCTGTGAGAAAAGCTAGAGCATGTCTAGGAGCTGGGAAGATAAATGAATGTTAATGAACTATTGGCAAAATCTTCACATAACATAGTTTTCTATATGTATTATTTATAGATTATGTTTTTATTTAACTCATCATAAAGTTTGTCCATATTATTCTAGAGCTGTCCTGAACTACAGATCTGTTGCTAACTTCACAGGAGGTGCCTGAGGTATCTCAGGGGATGCCTGGAAGAGGTGTTCCCTAAGCCTTCATCTCCTGACTCAGTTGTAGCGTTCTATAGTAACATATTCAGAAATACAAATTTAAGGGAAAAGGGAAAACCTCTTCCATGATGGAAACTGGGGTGATGATCTAGACATGGCTTAAAGTCTGATTGAGTATGATAGATCACACCTTGGATATTAAAAAAGAAAAGCCAAAACACAACAAAACATGGAAAACGGATGCGGTTTGGTGGGTCGTGAGTGTTTACAGAGCTCATCACTTAAGGTAAGTGGTTGGTTTGGCCCAAGGCCACTGTTCTTTGAATTAGATTTGACCCTTGACTACTTATTTGATTTGCTAGTGTGCAAGGTCATCCAACCCATGCCAGGATGTATAGGAGATGCTAACTGGCCTGTTCTGTTTGTGAATTCCAGTACTGAGTCTTGAAACAAAGAACATGTTTTGATTGGCTATTTCTCTTTCTCACAATATCCCATTGAGGGTCATGGGTTCCTGAGGTCTGAAAATAACTAAGAAAATACAGAATTCAGCTAATGCCTATTTGCTGGATTCAGAGCATATATCAGGCTCGTAGAAGCTGAGAACGTTTATCAACCTACAGAGCAACATTTCCAGCTTTCTGTGTAATGACCTCTTGATGTGATATATGTATATTGAGTGCCCTGCTGTGCCTAAAGCTATCTAAAAAAGAAAAAAAATGTAGCCACCTCCTCAAGCATGTATAAATTGCTTTTTTAGACCCTATAAAATTTTAGCTAGCACCAAACATAGAACTTCATTCATCATCTGGCAAGTGAGGGCTGCCAAGGGAAGCCGAGTCTTCCTGAACCCAAAGTGGCAACACTCCAGGATTGGCAGAAATCAAATGAATCATTTCCTGCTTTCAGTTTTAGATAAATAAGCAGAAAAGATTGTCTAGATTAAGATCCAAAAGACATTTTTCATAACTCTGAGGACTCGGAATCTTGAAGAACTTAATGTGGAGAACCCCTTTCTAATGAGTTTATTGTACCATATTGGAGAGATGGGAGATAAATCCACAAATCCAACCTGAAGTCTCAATGTAGAGAACACTTATAAAGCTCAGTTTAGTGAGTATATTAAGCATGTCATTTCATGCTCCTAACAAGGTTTAATTAATTCCTAGGGACCGTGAACTTCTTCAGGAGCATTACGTCTATACGCAAACCAACCAATGTAGCTCTTACATCTCCAGTTACCGCCTCTACATGTTTCACACTGTGGGCTGTTATGCACCTGCCAGAATTGTACCAGGTAGAGGTACCAGACAGTGAGGTAGGGCTAGCTGTCCCTGCAGGTCCTGCTGAACTTGTTCAAATGAGCCAACTCTGAGTGGGACTCGCCTGCCTCAGCGATTCCTTCATGAAAAACCCTCAGCTAAGGCTCTTGTTTGCATTTCTTCAGTTCCCTCTGTCTCTTGCCTCACCTTGGTGCCCTATCCTCTCGGGAAGTGTAAACACAGCAGCCTGTCTTTCTTTCTGACTTGGGTAGGAGTAATAGTGGGAGTGGGGTAAAGGCACAGAGAGAAGGAAGGAGGAATGTGTTCATAACACTCAACGCACATGTCAAAATGGAACAAGAAAACTGGATAAGGCTGGTGTGGGAAGGGTAAAGAGAATATATATATATAATATTATATTTATTATTATGTATGATACAAATATATAACACATCTTATCAATATGTACTTTATATATAAATAGATATGTTAAAATCCCCTTGTACAGCTAATTAAAGCTAATATAACTACAACAACCTTCCCAGTGGTGGTTGTGTCCTTTTATGAATAATAATGAAACCCGTATTTAAACACAATGAGGAGAAAGGAGATGAAAGAGTAAAAGTTGTGAGTTCAAGTCCCTATTCTGTTGCTACAATCTGTTTTCGGTGACGTGGAGCAAAGTCTAACTTCTCAGTGCCTCAGTTTTCTGATAAGTCATCTAGACTTCGCTACACGAATCCTACATGTCTTTAAGTGTTACATTCTATAAGTATTTTCCTTTAGAATGTGAAAAGCTATTTATTGTACACTCTTCCAAATTATGTGGCTTTTTTTACCCAAGGATTTACCTATTATCTCTATTTAGAAGACACTTAAATAAACATTAGGGGGTCTACAGATGACCAATAACAGTTTCTAGCTTTCAAATTTATGATATTGCTTTTCCATCAATGGTGTTACCCAGAAAGGCCCAAGACATAGTCTTGCCAGCTTTCCTGAGGAGACTACCATGCTCCAAAGGCACTGGGAAGCACTGTGGTGAAGTATTGAAGTCAAGAAAACACAGAGTTGACATTACATACATACATAAGATATAATAACAAAATGTATCTTACATCCTTTTTCCTACTATGTGTGGTCTTTCATAATACACATTTAAGCAAGAGGAAAAGAGGTTACTTGCTCCTATAAGTTGTATATACCTTAAGCTCTCCCTAAATTTCTACCTGACCTTAGAGGTCCCTTTATTATTTACTCTGTGCAATCATACTTACTGCTTTAGAACTCCAGGGCAGCACTTAGAGACATGCTTTTCATTTCATAGTATTTTCCATCCCACTGAACTGACAAAAGTGTCAGTGATCTTTCAATAGTGTAGTGGAAGAGATCTGAGATTTATAGGTTGTTTAATTTTTTTTAAATAAATGTTTTCCTTATTTATGTGTTTGGTGAGAAGAGGAAAAATTCTGCTCTGAATTCTATTTCTTTCTAGTCTTTACTCGTTGCGTTCATTGCCTGATTTTGTGTTTTCTTTTTGTTCAGTCAGCTTCTTCACTGACATTAGCCACAGTTGATGTCCTATTGGGATTTTGCTGTTCTCCACATTCAGATATACTTTGTTATATGTGCAGCAGAGATAATATTTTCAACAAAATATTCAAACAAGGTTTTTTTTCCCCTGCTCCCATAAACTATGTTGCCTTGCAATTCCCTTCACGCAATGAATCAGTGCCATTCATTGCTTGAGGGGAGATTGTGGCTACCATGCAGAACAAAGAGTTCATTGCTCAAATTTGAGTTTCATGCTTGATTTTTATTTTAAGTTCATAGAGAGATAACAGTCTTGACAGTCTACTTTTCATGGAGAGAGATTTGTTTTCTTTACTTTAAATTCCCCAAGTATACACACACACACACACACACACACACACACACACACACACACACACATCATACATTTATGGCCTTGTTTTATATATAACAAGACTAAGTACATAGCTATATTTGCCTTTAGCTGTCACATAGAAAAGATATGGAAACTTATTTCCAGCAGGACAGAAAAGCCTAGCTGCTGTGAGGAGATGGCTGAAAGTAGGATGAAGATGTTGGCCTGGCTTTTGAAAAGCAACACAGCCTTTTATTTGCCTGCACCTGCACTCAAGTCAGAGATGTGCTGGATGTGTCAATGACCCGCAGAGCAAGATGCTGAAATGAGACCCCGCTTGTGGAGAGTTACCTGAGTGTTTATGATGTGTAAAAGGAGATAGCACACATGTAGAAGTGAGATTTGGCTGTGGCCAAAGAAGGGTTCTACTTTCCATTTTTTCTTAAGGATGGCAAGTGATACAGAAAGAATACATGGTTAGCCTGTGCAGGATAGGAAGGCAGCAGGAAGTGGAACCATTACAGTCCCTTGCTCTGGACTAAATTGTGTCCCTTCAAAGCCATTATGGAAATTCCAGTCCCCAATGTGATTGTGTTTGGAGATGGCCCTCTGAAAGTAATCAGGGTTACATGAAGACATAAAAATGGGGACACGGTGATGGGATTAGAGACCTCCTGCAAGGAGACACCAGAGACATTTGCTGCTTTCCACTGAAAAAGACCATGCACTAACATGGTGAGGACGTCAGCTTTTACCAGCAACGGAAACTACAGACTGCTTGAACTTGGACTTGCTGTTCTCCAGAACAGTTGACAAAATAAGTATCCTTGAAGACACTCAAGCTTTGACATTTTGTTAGGACACCTAGGTAAGATTTCTCTCTTCTATTTAGCAAGTTTCCTAAGTACAATTATGCTAGCCATAGCTGTATTTTGTTGCTTATTTGTGAGAATACTTCTAGTTCACTTATCTGTATTGCTTCATTATCTGCATTTCCTTTATTTATGCACAAATGTCATGGTTTCAATCAGGTCTTCTTAGTCTCTCCAAATTACAGTCCCCTCAGTTTACAGCACTCCTGGATTTCCTATATTGTTTTCCTTCTATCTTGCAAAATTTCCAATATGTTGTATGCTTTATTTATTTACTTTACACTATCTTTATCTTCTGATTAGCTTGCAAACTTGAAGAGGGCATGGAATTTTTTTTTCTTTAGCTCATTTCAGTATCCATAATGTCTCCAACAGTGCTTGAAATATAACAAGCACTCAATAAATATTTGTTGAGCCAATGAATGAAGTCAGGATATTTTCACTATTTGACATTATGTCTGAATTAGGAATTGACGTGCAAACATTCCACACACTTGTCAATGTCTCTGTTGAATTTGGGCTTCTCTTCTTGTGTCCTGAAGTTTCCATTGCCTTTGCTGCTTAGTCTTCTAGGTACGATTTAAGGTCCAGCCTGCCTAAGTTTTAAAGGCTGTATAGTAAGACAGTATAAGATGTGGTTCCTGTGCAGAGCTCTTATTAGAGAGAGTATCCAGGGTTCATTGGTTCCAATTCTATTTTTATCTGTGCTTCTTTTCTTGCATTTCCAAGCTTGAGGTTGACTTTGGAACATCATCTTTCTTGAGGTCCCACAGTATTTGCTCTAGCCTAATGAAAGAAATGAATGATCATAAACATAATTACCCTGAAGGCCTGAGGGTATTCTGGGTAAATTTGGAAGGAAGAGGCTGCATTTGATGAAAAAGCAGTTGTCTATGAAGGATTTTAGGTATTTTTCTCTTTTGGAGTTCCGGGGGAGGGGGGTGGGTTCAAAAATAAACAGCATTTCTCATCTTTATTTTGGTTCTGAGCAAACTGATAAATAAAAATGGTGACTATGACACCGCAGGTTGAGGAGCTGGTTTAGTGTAAGGGCCAGAGGGCCTATACTTAGGACAAGGCAGATGCTGTCATACTCACTCTGGTCATGAGAAGAGCTGGACTGGATCTGGCCAGCAGAGAAGGGAATCCTCCAAGAACAGCAGAGCCAACTGGGTGTCCACAGCCAGCCTTCTTCCAGGGAAAAGTCCATCAGGCCAGGACTATATTTCTTTCCTGCTGAGCTGATTGTTGAGTGAGTGTTCCATTGCTGTGACAAAATGCTTGAGAAAATCAACCTAAAGGGAGGAAGACTTGTCTGGGTTCACGTTTTCAGAGGTTCCATCCCACACTTACTTGGTTTGGTTGTTTCCGGGCCTATGGTGCACACAGCATCATGGTGGGGCACATGACAGAAGAAAGGGGCTCACCTGATGGCAGTTGGAAAGAGGTAGGGGAGGGTCAGAGTCTCAATCTCAACCTCAAGGGCATGCTCCCAGTGATCCATTTCCTCCATCTACACCTCACATTCTAAATCCACCACCTCCCAGCAGGCTCCTGGCTGGGGAACTAGAGCCTTCCCACACCAGCCTTCAATGAACATTGCAACTCCAGCCTAGACAGGAACATCGCTCAAATGCACCTGTTCATGGAACCTTTCTTACGTAGTACCTGCGGGACTGGTGGTAGAGAGATGTCGCATTGATAAGTGCTGTTTATAGTAATATAGGCACCAGTTTTTCTGGACACTTTGTAAGTTTTTCATTCCTCCCAATGGCATTGGGCAGGTGAGAGGAAGACATACCCACAACTACGTCCTTGCTTCTAAAGAATCTAAGTAGATACGGTGGACACATACAGTAAGAAAAATGCTACTTGGAAATATCGTTAGAAAAGATGATACAGTGACCGGAGGAAGGGGGCTGATTATGACCAGAACCATTTTACCCTCCAGCATTCTAAAATGCAGGCAAAGGAAGAAACATGACACTGTTGCCATATACTAAACTCAGATGATTGCTACATCATCTGCCTTTGAAATTAGTGAGGATGTTCTGAGACGTGTCTACAGCCTTATTTCATAGCCTAGATTTTGAATTTTAATGTATATAGACGTCTCGTTTCAGCCATGGTTTGTTTAATTTTCTCCTCAACTTTGGGGTAAGGCCTACAGTTTTTAAGAAAATGCCTCGTGTATATGAATTATTTAGCCCGTATAATGAGGATTCTACTAAAATTCGATGGAAAAAAATCTTTCTTTGAGAAAGTGGGATAGAAACGAGGGAGGGGGTAACAGTGTTTGACAAGAAATGTACTCTTTATGTTAGGTATGTAACTGTAACCCCTCTGTACATCACCTTGACAATAAAATTAAATTTAAAATATCTTTCTATGATCCTCAGTTTCATGGAGCCAATTTTTCTCTCATTGTATTTAAACTAAAAACCAAACCATCAAAAACTAATAAGGGCTTCTAGAAAGGGAGATATTTCACCTGAAATATCAGCATGGAAAGGTTTTTTTTATGACTGGTGTAAAGCCCCCTTAAGTTAGGGGGTTGTAATGGAAAGTCTGACAGGCTCAAGTAAGTCAGCTCAAAAATATATTCTTAACACTTAACACATACTGTACATGAAATGCACTTTAACATGCTATATGTTTATTACAGATTAAATACTTAAAAATGGAAAAAAACAGCCCAAATGTTTCTTAAATATTTGCTTAATATAGTCAGAACATGTATTGAATTGTAGGCGTGAAGAGCTCATGTTAAGTGTTTAACTAACATCAAATGCAATAAAATATTTCGTCTGAAATGTTAAGCGGACGATAAAAACACCCTTCAATAGACAGATTACAGTTCCACACAAACTTCTCTCCAATGAAGTGACATTATGGAGAAATACTTGATTGGCTGAAAGTCTTGAACTTGTGATTTCCATGCTCTGATTTGTGCTGGTCTTTAACCCCATCTCCCTGCTGCTTACTTAAAGTCTTGATTTTCATTCAAACAAGAAACTTTGGGTGAGTTTATGTGAGTCTCTTTCCTGTACCTTGAGAAACCTGTATGACATTATGCCCAATATAGTTTATCATCTAAAATTGTGCCAGGAGAATCAACTGTATGGCCACTACCTGTATGACCATGAGCAGGTTACTTTATCTCCTTGAACCGAATACTTTTCTCATGATTATATCTAGTCCACTGGCTTGTATAATGTGTCGTGGGATTACAACAGCTAACAGCCTGATGCATTAGCTCAACATGGAACACTGTCACTTCATGTTTAAAATCTGCAGTCTGATTAGGATATATTAGGCAGATATTTAAGGAATATTTAGATTTTCTCTTCCATTTAAAAGTACCTAAAAAAGCATATTAAAATGCTTCACATGCACAATATATGTTAGTAGTAACTTGCTGAAAAAAAATCTCTTTTGGATCTGAGTATAAGCTCTACTTCTCCACTTTCCTCCCTTGTACCATATATATATATATATATATATATATATATATATATATATATATATATATACACACACACACACACATATATTTATTTACTTATTGGGTGTGAACTCTGGGGCTGGGCTCTGTCCCTCAGCTCAAGGTTCAAGGCTCTACCACTTGAGCCACAGTGCCACTTCTGGCTTTTTTCTGCTTATGTGGTGCTGAGGAATCGAACCCAGGGCCTCATGCATGCAAGGCAAGCACTCTACCACTGAACCACCTTCCCAGCCCACCACAACTTTTCTTATAATGTTTTCTGTACATTATCATTGTTGGCTGTTATGAAGTTTCAGTAATTGTTGAATAAACTGTGGGTTAAAAAAAAAGAATGGATGTAGACACCCCCAACCCCATACCAATTCATCAAAGAACTGTTTGAGTCACTCATCTGATTGAGCTCTGATTTCTGATTAATTGCCACTAATTAGAGTAACTGCTCTTAAATTGTGAAAAGCTTCCTCTCAACCCAAACACCTACAGCCATCAATGTGTCCCTTCACTAAATACATTATGTGAGGCACACGGAAATGAGTTTTGTCAACTGCTGCAAATATTAGGAAACAACTTCCTAATTCCGTGACCCTGTTCAGTTACAAAGACACACTGTGCAGACACAAACTCCTTAAATTCCTTAATTGCAATGTGAATGATAAACTATCTACTTGGCTGGCTAGACAAGCTAGCTCCATCTAGCTTGCTTACAACAGTGCCTGGTCTGCAGTGCATTCTCAGCAACTGTAAGTGCCTGTTACTATGTTACTACATCATAATATAATAATTATTGTAATTATATGAGTAATAGCCATAATACGATATATTAGATATATTATTACCTAGGTTGTCACTGTTATAAATCAAACAGCAGATTTTTTTCTCCTTCATATATGTTTGTGTTCTTGTTCTTTTATTTCTGGCTTTGTCAGTGAGCCAGAAGAGAGTGCTTGTGCATTTTAAGTTCTATTGTATTTTCCCAAGTTTCCTACCCACTGGTCTGACTGACAGCATGGCTTCCCTAACACAAACACAGCTCGAGCGACCACAGAAGATGGAATTCTTCTTCAAATAAGAACAGATATTACTAAGAACCTGAAAGCCCATTTCTTAGATGGAGAAAGAGAAAAAAATAGCTGATGAAAACTGATGAACAATCTACCTCCATTTTTTTTTATCTTAGAAAAAAGGGAAACACCAGTGGCTTAAACAAAATGAAACAAGTAATGGATCCCAGCTGGCTCAACTGCCAGCCAGAGCCTGTCTCCTTCAGTGCATGTGGCTCAGAGCCCTGGGAAATTAGTACCGTGGAATTAATCTCAAGTTAACGGCAATGTTGCACACAAGGACTTTTAACACTAATCTCAAATTGGGAGATTGTTGGCATTGCCCCTGACCTTGTGCTTTTATCTTGGCATGGCTAATACGTCTATTATGATACTTAAGACACTTTCTAGATTTACTCTCATTCTTGATCAATTATCACCGTTTCTATTTGAATCTTCTTTCCTGAAATGTTTGTACTATTACGATTGTACCTTAAGAAGTCTTTCTTCTTTATTTCTTGACTCTAAACACGTGAGTGATTTCTAGTACTGTGGTTGAAAGTTATGCAGTTTCTGAAATCCACATAATAATTCCTCTGTATGATCTGCTTTTAAGGCAAATGCAGGGAAGGAAGTAGACATTGCATTTTAGGTCTTTTATCTAATGCACACTTGACAAAAATTATGAAAGAGCTTTGGGAACTGTGGAGCACTATACATATGCTACAGGTTTTAGAAAATATAGTTTTTCAAGATGTAGTCACAAATCATAAAATCTACCCTTGTAAAATGTATAATTTAGTGGCTTTACAATATTCAGATTTGTCTAACAATCACCATTATCGAATTTCAGAATATTTTCATGGACTCCAAAAGAAACACAAAACCCATTAGCAATTACTCCCCATTCCTTCCTACCCTTAGTTTCTGGCAACCTCTAATCTATTTTCCACTTCTATAGAGTTGCCTGTGGATTTGTGTGGATTATGGACATTCCATATGAATAGAATCATAAAACGCATGGCATTTGTGTAAAGCTACGTTCCTTTAGCACAATGTTTCCCAATGTGGCAGAGTTGGCAGTTGTTATTGCTGAATAATATTCCCTTGAATGGATATGCCACATTTTCATTCATCAATCGGATGAACATTTGGATTGTTTCTAGTTTGTTTAGACTAATGGGACTAATTCTGTTCAAAACATTTGTGCATAGGTGTGAACATAAGTTTTCACTGCTCTTAAGCAAATATTTAGGAGTGAAATTGCTAACACCTCTTTTCCACAGTGAATCAGATGCCACCCCGTTAGCTTTTTTTTGTCTTATTATGGCTGCTATGGAAGGGTGAAAAAGAAAAAACAATGATGGGCTGACTCTGCTAGCAGATGGCTCCACTGGGTGCAGCGTCATCAACGCAGTGGGTTACAGAAGAGGAAGAAGCACTTTCAAGGGAAGGAGTGCTTATTTGGAAGTGTCAATATTTAGGAGTTTGTTGAAAATTTAGTATTAGAGTCCAGGGGAGATATCCTGACCAGAGTCATTGCTTTCTATGAGTTTTTTGAAGTCTTATTTACTTCTCTATTCTTTGCTTTCACCTCCTCACATCTCTACTTAGATTCTTTCTTACTGAATGCCATTTTTAAAATCACGTTTCTCACTCTATAAATGTTCTTTGTTTGTTAAAAAGGCAATCTGTTCTTTCGTCTTTATTCACGGAATTCCTGCTGCTGGTTGGAAAGGTCTGTAGGATGGCTTCATATGCAGGTGAGGTAAGAGTGGCCTGGGAAAAGTCAGGTGTCTATACACCAGAAACAGCTCAGCGTCCACAGAAGGAGCTCATCATGTCCCTTCAAAACAAAACAAACAACCACCAAAATAATTTCAGCCAAGCACTGGTGGCTCACACCGGTAATTCCAGCCACTCAGGAGGCTGAGATCTGAGGGTTGTGATTGGAAGCCAGCCTTGGCAAGCAAGTCTGAGACTATTCGCTCCAATTAACCAACAAAAAGCCAGAAGTGGAGTTATGACTCAAGTTGTAGAGCACTAACCTTGAGCAAAAAAGCTCAGGAACAGCACCCAAACCCCAAGTTCAAGCCCTACCACAAAAAAATTAGTTTTTAATTTGCTTTAAACTATTAATCTGAGAGGTGCTGTGTAATTCTTTCTCCATTTAATCCTCAAGATAGCAGTGACGTATTTATATTTTATATCAAGCATTTTGGTCTTTCTTCATGTGCTGTTATTTAGCTAAGTAACTAGAACAGTGCCTATACGTGAGAGTGAACTTAACAAATTCTTACTGTGAGAGAGCATAGCTTTGAGAGTTGAGTTAACTTGCCTACATTCTGTGCCTGGGTAGAAGCGTGGGAATCTAGTACAGGATTCGGCACGTCATTGCTAAAGACAAAGTGGAATGGACGGTCTCATATTAACTCTAGGTCCTGTCACTCGAATGAGTGTTGTAGTGAACAGCTTGATTTATTGTGAGTTGTTTGGTGCTGAGTTAAGTTGAGAAATGCAGAATGATTCAAGTTAGACCAATGTCTTTACTTGGGGAGTGCTCAAAAATCTTCCTTATGTGAAGGTCCATCTTAAATCCTCAAAGGGAACAAGTAGTAATTTATCCATATAGTTTTCTCTTATCTCCCTCTTGTATATTTGGTTGTGTATGTGTGTTGGTTTGTGTGAGACTGTGTGGCACTTAATACGTTTGTTTACTATTGCACATTTAATGTAGATGGTCTTCATTTCTTGAGTTACTTTTCATTAGTTCCTTCTAGCCCTCCTATGGTTTGTTGACTTGAATTGTGGTAAAAGAACAAATTAAGGTCAAGTCTTATTTTAGCAAATATGGTTAGAAAAATATTAACTATAACAAAAATATTTTAAAGACCTGGCCACAAGCCTAGAGCAATAGAAGTTTGCTGATTTCTTTAGAGTAAAAAAATTCACTCCTCCAAATAGTTTAGAACAATAGCTGCTTTTCTTCTAACTCATTTTTACAATAGAGGAGGGGAAAAGAAACCCTACCACCTTATTGTGTGGTATTTATTCGTCCAGTGACTGGACACTGATTGCCTCCTAAGCATGAAGTACCTTAGAGGTAACACCAAAGCTTTGACTGGCCCACAAGCCCAGATCTTCAGGTGTTCAGGGTAAAGTGAAGAATGCAGAATCATAGATTTAATAGAAGATCAGTGAATAATATTCTCTCTATGCCACACACACAACAAAACTTATGAAAACATTTAACACAGTGTTTTAAAAGCCATTACAAAATTGGGCTTTCAGACTAGAAAGAGCCAGTTATAAGATTTCTGCAGGCAACTCCAGTATGGCTCTTGTGTTTCTCTGTGCTTGGCCTCAAATCTGGAGGAAGAGGTTGGAAAGAGACAGCACTGCATATCTTCCATCCCAGTTCTGCTCTAAGTTATGCTCATCTGCCTCGGCCCTGTTTCTCCTTCATCTGCTGCTCATAGCTGAGTGGCTACATCTTTTCATGAATCCTACTGCAGATACTGCTTCTCAACCACACTTCCAACTTCCTCCCCCACTTGGTCCTGAGGCTCCAGGCGCATTCAACAGCAGGGCCTCCATCCTGACACCACAGGCCTCTTAGTCATCCTCTCCTTCCTGTGTGAAACCTATGTGACTTTTGATATCTATGGCAGTGACTGTGCTGTGGAAGGGCAATGGCTGAACGTACATGGAAGCTCCCAGTCCAGGCCTTGCGCACAAGCAGTCAGGCTTTTCCTAGTAGGTGATGTCTCCAGACATCATGGTGACTGGGCTCCCCAGAACTTGTCCTTTTCTGAAGCCCTGCCCATCTGCTGGGGAGGAGCAGAAGCCGGAGCATCAGCAGTTCTTTTGTCCCCTTCTGGGGATCAGAACAGCCAGACTGCTGCCTGTTTTGATTTGTTTGACTTCCTTGCAGTTATCCCCATAGGATACCCAACCCCAAACCAGATTAGGGCTCTCTGACACGTGTGAGAACATTTCAATTTTGCTTGCAAGTAATAGGAAGCACACACACACACACACACACACACACACACACACACACACACACAATCCACACACATCACCATCATCTAACTAAACAACCACAATAGTACTAATTTTGTCAATATTAGGAAGCCCATGACTGCAATGAGGGATGTAAACTAGACAAGGAAGACCATCTTTCCACTTTTACTACTTCTCCCTTTTCTCCTTCTTCAGTGCTAGGGTTTGAACTCAGGACCTTTTTTTTTTGTTAGACAGATACTCTAGCACCTAGCCATGCCTACAGTCTTCCTTTTCTTTGATTACTTTTTGATATAGGATTTCACTTGTGTATATGTGGGCATGTGCCTCGACCAAATATAAAATGCTTCCCATGGTAGCTTGAATGATGGGTATGTGCCCTCATGCCTACCTTTTGTCATTGGTATGGATTTTCATGAACTTTCTTGCCCAGACTGGCCTGGAACTTTATCTTAGCATCCCATGTAGTAGCTGCAATGACAGACAAACACCACAATGCCTAGATAAGAAGAGAATAAGATCCCTTAAGTAGGGATCTTGATTACCTTTGCCTCAGCTGGCTTCCAGTCATGAGTTACTGGTGCCTGGCTTGCTTTATTTTCTCTGTTCTAGGTTTCTTTTTTGTTGTTGTTGGTCATGGGGCTTGAACTGTGGGCCTGGATATTGTCCCTCAGCTCTTCAGCTAAAGGCTAGTGCTCTACCACTTGCACCACAGCACCATGACAGCAAGAGTCATTTTGGATGGTTCCCTGCTTATACAGTTGGTTGGGACCAACTATCATCCAAAGGAAAAACAATTCAGCTCTCTTCCCTAATATCTATTCAGATACCCTGAAAACACTCTATTGGCCCTTGGGTTTCTTCAGATGAAGCATTGTTCCCAGCCTTGGCCAGTCAAGGCTGTGCTGCCTATACTTGACAAGATGAAGTCCTATGATTGACAACCCCGTCAGAACCACACAGAGCAGGGCAAACGGAACCAAAATTTCACAGGCATTCATGATAGAGATCACAGCTTCTTAAGCTTCTACATTGAAATATAATATAAGATTTCAGGTGAGTGGAGTCCCCTAATCATCCCCTAAATATCACAATTGGGGCCAACCTAGCTGGTTGTACAAGTTTTGCACCCGTGCCTTTCTGAGAAGAGGCTTACAGCTTTCAGTATATATTTAACCATCCCCAGGACCCCAGATACTCCCAGATAGCAGTCTCTGTATGCAACCATAAATGCCAAGTTTGTTCCAAGTCCCTGAGAGACACTAGTGCATAAGGTGATGCCTGAGAAGTCTCTGTGTTGTCGATTTTTCTCAGTTTCTCTGTGCTGCTGACATCTAGCAGGTGGGGTGACCACATTGCCCAAAAAGAATCAAAAGTGTTAGAAATCCACTGGGATTTCTGTGGCCAAAAGAGAAGGTCAGTGAGGAACAGTGAGGAAGTTAGGTTGCAGGTCTGACAGGTTTTGGTCTTCCTGTGGGGAGACTTGAATCACATGCAGGTCTCATATCCTCGCAGGCTGAAAATTATGTGAAATTTCTTAGACATTACACAGAGGAAGAAACAGAGGTGCAGAAATGTGCAATGACCTACTAATGGCTTCCAAGACCACAAAGATAGAAACCAAGCAAGAATTCTTGCCTCCTGCACTGCAGATCTTTCTGCACTGTGGGAAGCCACACTAGATCTCCTGACAAAGGATGGTTTGAGCCTTTGCATACACACCGAAAGACCCGTGTTCTTTCCTGCTCTTTGCGTTATCTTTGCTTCCGTGTGGCTAGCACCAGAGCATGGGTAGATTCTGCAGAAACACATGAGCCAGGGGTGAAAGGTTAGATGTCACTGAGAAGCTGATTGGGAAACCAAAGACTCAAGAAAGTTAGACCACCATCTTTTAGCCATCCCCCCGACCCCAGGACCCTGTCTTACTCTGCTTCATGCTGTTACAACATTGTCTCACAGATCTGGTAATGGCTATTGATCAAAGTTCATAGATCTGGAGGCTGAGGGAGAGCAACTCCAACTGGACATACTACAGTGAAATTGTCTGCTCTTCTACCGCTTCAAGCTGACGTGCAGTTATAGCTTCCTGCTGTATCCCTTGTGAATTTCTTTGACCCTGATCACACCTCTAGAGTAATCTCTCCTTTGAAGTCCCTCACAAATCTCAGTGAGAAAGCCATCTGCTTCCTGTCATGATCCTGGCTGATCCTTTGCCCATCTGGCTCTGAATTCTGGAGGCTCAGGAGTGACTTGCTTTTCTTTATCACTCCCCAAGACTGCACAGTATCTGGGAAAGAATACACATCCTGACTTGTGAGGAGTACTAGCTACTGTAATTCACTACAGCTTCCTATATCTCAGGCATAAGGCAACATTGCTCCCTTTGTCCTCTAAGGCAAATGGTGACATTTGAGTTGAGGGAGAATGAATTAATCTGCTTTCATCACCTAGCACTTGAGCCCTGGATGCTAAATGATGACCTCCTATACCCCCAACCCATAGTGCCCATCCCAAGTAAGTTGCTAACACTTAAAAGGAGGTTAAAATATTATGGGGACATTTCTAATTTTCTGGGGTCTTTTGGGCAGAAGCACAAAATCTTATATTGACAATGGTTCAGACGCATGGACTATAAGGCCACCTTTGTTCCTTGTGAGGTTCTAGGTCTATGGTTTAATTGATAGAGAAATGAAATTCAGTGAAACCCCCCCCCCCCAGGACAAACTTGCCTGGGGCCTTTTCCCCTGCCTTCTCCAAGGTGCTGCCTGGTTAATGAGGCTATTGAGAGAAGGCGAGGCTCGAAGTCTGTGGGTGGGATCTGGAGTGGGCGGCGGCTGAGGGATAGCCCATAATGGAAGTCTGTGTCCACAGTTTTCATGGGTTGGGCTAGAGGTGGAGGGTGGGCTTTACTCCTAAGATGAGAGAGCTAATGAGGTAAGAACTACCTGAGTGGGAATAGAGGTGCAAGAGAAGGCTGAGGAAATGCTTTGCGACTCTCTCCCTCCCTCCCACCTCAAGTCCACCACTCAGATCGGTGCTGCGGAGAGCTTTGTAAATGTCACCGGTCATTGGCTTCCTCTCGCATTCTCTGTCTCACCATCATCCTCCCTCATATTGGTCAAGCTCCCTCTAAACACCGCATGAAGAACTACTCGTTCTATATTACCGAAGCCTGCTCTTCATCACCTCCACTCCTCTTCCATGCCAACGGGGAGGAAAGGCTGGGCTGGAGTCATTCCTGGCACAAGTCGACACTATCTCCTCATTTCAGGTGAGATGCCTGAAATTTATCAGTGAGTGTCTGCTGCCAGGTGGCTTTCTGGAGACAAATTTGTCGTATAAAAGAAATCCCACATGATTAATCTTGCTTCTGGGTTTGATGGGATCCCTAAACTCTGTTGAAAGGAATATGATGAGTATTCTGAAGCTGAGCATTTCTTTGGGTCTTTGCTGCGGTCCTCTTATCTCAGAAGGACACATATGGCCAGGAAGATTCTGGTATAGCTATGTGGAAGAGATAGTGGATTGAGCACATTCAGAATGCTGCTGATAGGTAGGTCTAGCAGCCTCTCTCTCTCTCTCTCTCTCTCTCTCTCTCTCTCTCTCTCTCTCTCTCTCTCTCTCTCTCTCTCTCTCTCTCTCCCTCTTCCCCCTCTCTCTCTCCAGAGAGAAACATGAGAAGGAGAAGATTTTTTTTAAAAGCAATATCAGTATCACAGCTAGCTTGAGGTTTTTCCACTCGACCCAAATTGCAATTGTAGACAGGCAAAGAGCATTTCTCTTCAGTTCTAGAGGCTTACAGATTGGGCTTCCAAACTTAGAGTATTGTAGCCCTAAGCCAGAGTGCTTAGAGTTGTGGCTTTTAGTGCGCCAACCCCCTGTAGTTGAATCATAGCTCCTGAGCCTCGGTTCTTTAACCTTTGGTGGCTCTCTTGGACACTCCTAACTGGGGCATGCAGTTCTTAGGGGCTCAGCCTCTGCCTTTGGCTCCTCACAACCTCATGGCTCAGGTACTGTCAGCTTCACCATCTCTCATCTTGTCAGTTCTGCAGCTGACCTTCTTTTCTCTCTTTTTTCTTTTTTTGTCAGTCGTGGGGCTTGAACTCTGGGCCTGGGCACTGTCCCTTAGCTCTTCAGCTGAAGGCTAGTGCTCTACCACTTGAGCTATAGTGCCACTTCCAACTTTCTGGTGGTTCATTGGAGATGAGAGTTTCATGGACTTTTCTGCCCAGGCTGGCTTTGAACCAGGTTCCTCATATCTCAGCCTCATGAGCAGCTAGGATTACAAGCATGAGCCACCAATGCCTGGCTTTCTTGTTGTTTGTAATCTACAGTTTCTTGCAGTTTCTGCCCTCGTTTAGAACTCTTCATCAGCTTCCTACAGTTATAGTGCAGAGCTTTATCTTAATCTCTTAGTGTTACAGCTCTGAGATTCAGATACTGAGGTCCTTAGCTTTCAATGGCTTTCTGGAACTCATAGCTACCTCCTTCCTATTGCTGCTGCTGCTGCGACAGAGAGGGCTATAATTCCCAGGTTCTATCCATTCTTCTTGGAACCAGCTTAATCTATAACCATGACAAAGACCACAAGTATGCAAAAGACTTCTCAGAATCTTTGTTGGGCCTAATATTACAACAAGTAGTGTACAAGAGAGAGGCTCCCCATAGCAATGAATCCAACAAGAGTGTTAAATAGCCTGTTTATATAGCTAGAAAATGGGTGTGACAAGCTTGTGCTCAGATTGTAATTCCACCAATCACAGCTTGGCATTTATCTAGCTTTCAGTTCTGCCAGTCACAAGCCTCCCGCATGAACCAATCAAAGCTTTTCACCAATCACAGAAGAGGCACTGGGAAGGTATTCCCCCTCTGGTCCTGAGTGAGAAGAGCTGCGGGGTGAGCAAAGTCATCAGGGATGTATCCAGAGTTAACCTACACTTGTCTTCCTGGTAGCAAAGGATCTCAGAGCTTTAATGTTCCATTTTCACATATGTAGGTAAACTATTTTGACCAGATGTATCCTCCCTCACCTTTCTGTTCATCTCTCCCCCTCCCACTAGTACTCATACCCCGGACAGGATCTGTTTCAACTATCTTTGTTGTTGTTGTTGTTGTTGTTGTTGTTTACTGTACACCACTTGTTCAAAGGTGTCCGCCAGGGTGTTTTATACCCTGGCTTCCTCCACGTTCCCCATGCCACTAGCCACTGTTATTCAACAGGTTCTCAGTGAGTTTCATCTTGCTCTTTTGCTTGTGACAGAAGGTGACCGCAGAGTTTCTGAGGAAGTATGGATGCTCTGGCTTGGTTCTAGGGCATCTCAATGACTTTCCTGAGATGTGGACTATGGATGAAGCAGACAAGGAGGCAGACAGAGGATTAAGCTTTGCTTTTGGATAAGTTCTATGGAGACATCTCACAGCTTGGAGGAGAGTAGTGGAGGTGCAGGTGGTTTGAGGGAGAAGATCCTGCTTAGACTGTGGGTCACCATGGAGGAACTCTTTAAGACTCTCTTTACTGCCATTTACACAAACAGAAGGAAATCTGCTGGCCACAGAGGTTAGGTTCCCATGAGCTCTAGAAAATAGGGTACATGTTGCCAGGTTGAGGACAGGATGGGAATCCTTGGTTGTTACCAGTGGTGTCAATAGGAGCCATTTCCCAAATCTGTCATATAAATAAATAATCCATGTCACCAAATTGGAACTCGTATGAATTATAGCATCGTATCAGCAAGTGTGATGTGGCTATCCAAGAAAGCAAGTGTTACTTAGTAAACTAATAGTATTATTTCCTCTCTATTTTAACTCACCCTGGTCTCTAGATTAGCATTATTATGCCTTCTCAAAAGGAGTGTATTCTCAAAAGGAGTAACAAGATGAACTGAAAGAAGAGAAAAATGAGCAGAATAATCATTTACTTATTTTGATGATATTGAGGTTTATCCTCAGGGCCTGACACTTGTTAGGACAACCCCCAACAATGAACAGAAGAATTATAACTGTAATATAATTGCGATCACATGCAATTATACAGCATCAAGTAAGACTTAAGGAATCAGAGATGTCATGTCTTAAAAGAGAAAAAAAATTCCAGGGGTAGAGTGGTAAGTAGTTTTATTTACTTCTTGATTTAAAAAAATATTTTTATCTTTAAATAGTTGCACAGAGGATTTGCCATTCGCCAAAGTCGTATAGGAATACAATGTGACTTGATCAATATAAATCCCATTCTTACCCCTTCCCTCAATTTTCTTAATTTTGTAGGATATGTATGGAATTTATGACTGTAATTTCCCCCTCTCTATCTTCATTTGTTTACCCCTCCCTTGATGACACTCCTCACTTTTGAGCACCTGATTCCTGGTATTTATTTTGGTCTAATTTTAAATAGTCATCAGTACCATTAGTATAGAAGACTTAATTTTTTTCCCCTATGAGTCTAATGTACAGCTATTGGCGGAAGCCACTAATATATGAATTTCAGCTTTATTTGAGAAATATCCACCATCCGGTGTTGTTCCAAGATGAAATAGTTTGATATAAAATGCATGAGCCGGGAGGTGTTGAACTCATGCCTATTAAACTGGATTTCTGAAATCTTGCAGCACAGAGATTCTATTCTTTTGTCATTTGAATTGCAGCACAGAGATTCTATTCTATCATTTGAATTTTCTAGAATGAACCGTTTCTTGTACCTCATTTCTAGAGTTGTGATTTTCACAAAGGGAGTACACATTATTGTTTACCTTTTTTTTTTTTTTTGTACACCCAGAGTACCCAGAACAAAGTTTTACAACCACTTTTGGATGCTAAAAGAATTTCTGGAGAAAAATAAGCACATGGTTAGTAAAAATATTGTATATTTGGTTTTAATACTATTTGAGAGGCACACTGGGTTTGTCTAGAAATAGCATCCAAGAACATACTACTTCCATTTTAGACTGAAATATCAATGAAGAGAGATCAAACATTCATTTTATATCATAAGTGGGTTTTTAATGGATACTTAAAAAATGTACACAGTGGTGTAGTACTAGTTAATGTTGTGTTCCATGTGTGAAATACAGATTAAAATAGATACCTCTTATCAAGTCTTCATCATGAAAACACTCAGAATCTGGACTTTGAGTTAAATAGTATGCAATCTTTATCTATAATTTGTTATGGCATCCAACAGTGTACTGGAACTACACCCTTCTACATGGCAGCTTAGGACCATTGATCAGCCTTTCTTCCTGTCTCCTTTCTCCCCTGGATGTGGATTTTCTGTTTAGCTAACTCAGGAGGGTATGTCCACAGGGAGCCAGAGGACCATGCTGTTCTCATGGAAGGAGCCAGGAGTAAAAAGTAAAAAGCCAGGAAAAGATGTGTACAGATAAGTGTTGTGTGTACAAGCACTGTAGCTGTAGCTCCTGGTCCTGTAAGTGGTCAGAACTTCACAAAACAGATCAAGGCCAAACCATGAAGCTAGAGCAGATTTCCAGCCTGATGATAGGTCTGAGGATGATGTGCTGGGTGGTTCTTACCCAAACCATGGAGTGATCTGCATGTATGGTAGGGACCACGTATGGGAGGACTCCTTTTTGTGGATTTCCCAGATATGATCTATGTGGTCTTGCTGATTTGTGGTCACAGGTTTGGATTAAACTGGTTCATGCACAGAGCAATACTCAGGTCCTATTTTGTGTTCTCTCCAATTGACAATAACAGGAGACAATAAAGAGGTACTATTACTACGAGATGAATTTAACTTAGAGGATAGATGCAAGGTTATAATCAAGAACCCAAATTGCAGCCTTTTGGTTCTGTTTCTCTTTTGTTCCCATAGATAACAAGAACAGGGAACAGGCAAGAAAGCTTCGTTGCTCCTGTCTCTAATGCATGAACTCCGGTTTGCATGTTCAGACAAGTCTCAGCTTGCAGTCCCTTCGGGATCACCTCTCATGACAAGTGTGTGTTATTTAAAGGAGGATCTTTAATACTTTGGGGTCATGCAACCATGACCTTTGCAGACCTCATGGAGTACCTGGAAAAGGACCATTCCTAAACTAGTCTCAATGAGGCTAGGGCAAGAGGGTAGAAGTCAGTGTCCAGAGGCTCATTACCACCACAGACTGTGTCTGTTAATTTTCCATTGAGTAGGTTTGAATGATGTCTCCCTATTGCACCCTTTCCCCAAGATTGAATGATGGGCCCTGAGAAGGCCTACTATTCATGCAACATCTGTTTCTCTGATTTTCCAGGCTCCTTGTCGTTTTGACATGTTCAGAATCAGTGTTTTAAGCACATGTGGGCATAATATTCAGTATATTAATACACACTAGAGACAGTTCTGCCTACTAGAGAGCCAGGTACTACAGGGTTATAAAAGTCATTTGATACCTTGTAAAGCCCAAGACACCTTGCCAATGCCCAGGCCCTGTTTCTTGATGTAGTCAGGTGATAACACGTGTATACTTGTACAGCCTCCTCCAGCAAGTGCCAAGAGTTCATGGTAAGTACTACATAAATTATCACCTAATTAAGTACTGTTATGGTTTGGATTGGGGGGAAGTGTAAACTCGATTCTCCTTAGAGAGCAATATGCAGAAATATGATGTGGAATTAATTGTATGGGTCCAGGTCAAAGATCAAAGTACAAGTGGAGTTGCCTTTGCAAGGGGAGAATTGAAAAGGATTTTTGTTGGCATCTCATTCATTTCATTAAAAAAAATTAGTTTCCACTAGCCTGAAGCTTCTTGCCCTGCCTATTCGATCACTCCCTGTAAGTAGGTCATCTGCCTTCTTATTCTTTCGTTATGTAGCCTTCGACTATCTCAGGTCATTGGATGGTAAGAACAGCAGTAGGAAGAACTTGAGCTATGTTAAAAGGTTGAATTGTTTGACTATTGAGTCTGCTAGTTATGGTCTGACTTTGAGCAAGTGCCCTAACTCTAGGAGGCTCAGTGTTTTTCCCAACCTGTTAAATAGTAATAACAATCCCTAAGAATGCATAAGAAGCATTGGCAGAAGGTAGGAGTGCCGAAGAAGAGGAAAACCAAGTAATGAAAGCCATTTCTCCCTGTCTCAGCTGCTGCTGGGCAGTCTCAGTGCATTTGGCTTCTTCTACGTATGCTTGGTTTGTGGCTCTGTGCCTCTAAAATAGACCCCTTTGGCATGGTTGTATCTTGTTTGGGCTGGTTTTTGAACTGTCTTAGCATTTTCTATTTCCTTATTCAGCTTTCCCATTACCTTTGTAACTGGACCTCTGTGGTAGATCCTTTCTACTGGTCAATTTTGAGGGTGTTCTGTTTTATTCAGTGCAACAGGGCTTTTTATAGCTGGGTGCAGTTATGAAGAGAATACTTAGAATACCTCAGCTATTATATTAGAGAATTTACTGTGTCATAGTACAAATATGGATTTACTTGACCTGAATCTCCTCCATGGAGTTAAAGTTGGCATTGTATTTGTTGTATCCCTAGCATTGAAGTAGGACAAGTGCTCAGGAATGAAACAGGGAATGAATGATATGTTCTACTCGGGGTCCCATCTCTCACTTTTCCTGTCTAGCCAGGGCCTATTCCAACCTGGATATTTGTGAGGCTGACAGTTTACACTTGCCTGGATGGCCACACAAACCTCCCATACTCCGCATCATGGTCTTCTCTCTGTTTTCTGCAGCCACACCTACAGATCATGCAGCTGGCTGGTAAGTTGACTCCGTCTCTTAGATGTCCTCATTGTCTTCATATTAGAATAGTTCTCCCTGACTTGTCTTCTTGGTAGACAGGGGAGGTCATGCTCAGCTCTTCCCACTCTTTCAGCCTCTTCATGAGTGACCTCACATCTTACAACATCCTCAGGCACTTGTTACAGAAGTTGAGATTTTCTTTCTTTACAAAGATGTCTGATTTTTGTTTTCAGTTGTGGGGCTTGAACTCAGGGCCTGGATGCTGTCTCTAAGCTCTTCCTGCTGCTCAATGCTAATGCTCTACTACTTTGAGCCACAGCTCCAGTTCCAGTTGGTGGTAAGAGTCTCATAGGACCTTTTCTGCCTGGACTGGTTTTGAACCTTGATCCTCAGATCTCAACCTCCTGAGGAGTTATGATTACAGGCATGAGCCACCAATACTCAGCAATGTCTGATTCTTTTAAAAACACTAAGATATTCTATAAACATTGCATTGCCTTTTTCAGTATTTATGAGATCCAGACTGTATGATTAGACACTATGACATTATATTTTCCACATTTATTGTAGGTAGTCATTCCCTCAATTCCTCTAGAAGAGCAAAATTATTTAAAGTTACACTGCAGCACTTTCCATACATTCCATGGAAGGAAATGGAGGATGCTGAAGTATTACTTGAACTTTTGCTGTGATCTGAATGGGTTTGATCGCCAGAGGTGCTCTACATGGATCAGGAGTGAATTAAGTCTTCAGGAGGCTGCAAGCAGAGAACAGACATGCATTTCTATGAGTATGATAAACATTTCTTCTATGATTCTGATCATTTTTATTTTTTAAATGTTTGTTATTATCTTTAAGTAGTTACCATTTAGAGGAGTTGCCATTTAGACTGTTTCTTCTGTAGAAGAGAATTGGATAGTCTGGTGATAAAGCTTGGAAAGGTTAATGACTGAGTAGATGGAGTATTTTTTAAGCTCAACATCAAGAACCTGATTTCTAAGTTCTTTAGCTCCCATTATTATAATATCTACTATTATTATGGTTAGGATGAAAACTACACTTCCTGTTTTACCAGCTACCTTATAACTTTCTTTTGTTACTATTGCTCTCTCTTTTGTTGCTGCTGTTACATCACATTTATTTTTTATCAAGCACTTTGTTGAATTCTTTACATATTTAAGAACCCCATATAAAAATTTTAAGAGGGATTTTTTTAAAGATTTAAGGATATTGAATAAAGGTGGTTATTTCACAGAAAAATCTCAGCTAATAAAGATATCCTATTTTAAAAAGTGATTTGCTAATTCTAGTTCTACTTATGAATGACTATTCTACATTTTCCCTTTACTTATTATTACCAGTAAATACTTTTTGTATATAATTTTCTGTCTCAAGAAAATAGAAATCTTCAAGTTAATGATTAAAGCTATTCTTCTGTATTTTCCCTCAAACTTCTTTCTATACAATTTTTCACACAAAAGAATGCCAGGTACTTGGTAGAGAATATTGCATTTGTATGCAATTCAATTTTCTTTTTGTTTCTTAGGGAGAAAAGACTTTGTTTTCCTCACACTGAATACATAGTTTGACACCCGTGGTATTAGGAAGTACTTACAGCACAAATGAATAAAGGAATCTGTGAATGAAGTTAGATCCAGAGACCATACTAAGAAGTCATTAAACTCATTCACAGTCTCAAACTTTCTATGAGCACATTTAATCTGATTGTATTTTAGTATCTTTTTTACCTCCAAATTCAACCGTATTAAAATGAATTATATGCGTGTATATCAGTATGACTATCTTATTAGCAATAACAGACTCAGGAACAAGGATGGAAATATTTTGCTGTATTGGCAGAGCTTGAAAATGTGATTGGGGAACACATCAAACACTAGCAGCTCAACTGAAGGAAGGAGCTCAAGTCTTTGTTTACAGTCCAAGAACTGGATATGTTCTCAGGGTGAGATGAACACAGCGTAATAATTTCGTGTGAAACTTTCAGCTGCTGGCAACGTTAATGAGGAACGACCTTGCTCAGGGGTGAATGGTGTGAGCTCAGGCAAGGAACCCCTGGGGCTGGGTCTGCTGTAAATCTCTCTCTGCTTGAACCATCTTGGTACCAGATCCTTCAAACTCACAGAGCCTTGGACAGGTTCCTCTCCATGGAGTTAAGTGTGTATGTTGGCCACACCAAGCAAGGCAATGGCAATCCTGGCTGAGTTGACTCCTCCAGGAATGTTGTAAGCTAATTGGGTAAAAGAAAGTTTGAAAGAAGTGACTTAGAACAAGATGTCTTTAATCAAGTTACCTTCAAATGAAGTAACTTTCATTAAATAGAATTCATTCGGCCATGATTCATAATCTAGAAGAAATCAGATTGCATAGAAAGCTATGGTTCAAGAGAAGGGAGAAGCTCTGGGGAATGAGTAGGAAGTGCATACTTGCTCTGGATTCCCTGCGGTGAGCGTTTGAAAGAGAATATCTCATCTTGTGCACTTTGGATACCCATAGATCTTTCTTTGTGAGATGTTCAAGTATTTTGCATTTCTAAATCTATATAGTTTGACTTTCTAGTTTTCAATTATAGTTACTCTTTGGGTCTACATTGTATTTCTTTGTGTCATATATGTTTTGTTCCATTGTATAATTTTCTGGGTTCCTTTTAATAGCATCTTCTAATTGGAGAAAGTTTTCATTCTGATGAAATCCGTTTCAGTTATTTGGTAATATTCACTAGTAACACTCCATACTCAGGGGGCTTTCTTCTGGTATATATGCTTTTTAAAATACTAAAAGAGAACTAATATGGGTTTTTATTTGGGGCAGTTTTTTTTTAATATGAAACCTAACCCTAACCCTATCTTTTGTTGAGAATGAAGGGTTGAGGTCCATTTGCATTCCAAGGTGATCACAAGACTTCCATAAAGTTTTAGTTATATTCCCTGTGAGCTGATAGCTTACAAAAACTAAGGCAGACTATCACCATAGCAAAGCTATCACACCCTGTGATCACAACCTATGACAACTTTGAGAGAACAGTGTGTGGGAAGTAACAATGAATATAGAAGAAACACATCATGTTTCATACACTAGAGGGTAGCAGCCAGCCTGAAGCCATTCCCAATCTCACTCAAGAGGATTACTGGATATACATTGGAGCTCAAATGACAAAGTATATGCAGAGGATGTGGCTGGGGAATCTAGGATGAGAGTAAGTAGAGAAGTTGCCTATGTCTGAGGACAGGGGAGGGAAGGTTCTAAATAACTCCCTAACTACCTATGTCAGGCTGTAAAGCATGAAGCCATTCACTAAAGCAAAATTACCCCCTTTCTGCTTCCGGGCAGTTATCTTTCTTTTTTTTTTTCTTTTTTTTAAAGGTGAAGAGGGGCTTACAGTTACATAAGTAAGGTAATGAGTACATTTCTTTTTAAACACTGTTACCCCCTCCCTTATTTTCTCCTGCTTATCCATTATCCCCCCTCCAACTCTTCCCCTCCATTCTTCTTTATTTTATTTAATTTTTTAGATGTCCTGGGGCTTGAACTCAGAGCCTGGGCACTGTTCCTGAGTTGCTTCTGCACAAGGCTAGCACTCTACCACTTGAACCATAGCACCTTTTTCTTTTTATGTGATACTAAGGAATGGAACCCAGAGCTTCATGCATGCTAGGCAAGCACTCTACTACTAAGCCACATTCCCAGCCCCATTTTTTTAATGCTTATTTCTCCCCTGCCTCCCTCTTCCCCTTCTCCTTGCCTTCTCTCACATCTCTTCCCTGTCAATGCTAAGATGTTTTCATCTTCAAGGGCAGAGGTGGAAAATGGGAGTAGGAGTTAAAGAGCCCATTAGTTCACGATAGACAGGTAGTGCTATACCAGGAGGTGTTTTTGGTGGCTGTAGTCACTTGAACTGCCTCCTTGGCTTAGGGAAATCTTCCTAGTTCCACTTGGAAAGACAAACAGCACTAAAACTACAGAAAGTTCCACAGTTAACTCTATGACATCTGAACTATCACCAACAAAATTGTAGGCTGAAGCCAAAGGCTACCTTGTCACAGTGTCAAAGCAAGTGTGGCTAAAGGCATCCTTGGAGGAAAAGAGAGAAGCCTGTCTAGACAGATTGGAACCTCTCATGTGCCTAATTAAACAGTGCTTTACACAAGGCCAGAGCTATGCTTGTTTATTAGTTATACACCTTTAAAAACACATCCTACACTTCATCCCCTCCCATGGAACCATGGGAATTGGGCCACAGGGATTTAACAATCCAACCCCATAAGTTTCTGGCAGAGAAAAACAGCAGATCGGAGAGATGAAAAGAAGAGGCTAATCGGGAGGTTGGTGGCCATGCTGGTATTAGAATCCTGCTTTCCATGCTGTGGTGCAGAGCTCTTTCTACTCAAGCCAGCCTTCAAGGTGGACAGAGCATGTAACCACTGTCAGAGGTGCTTCAGGACAGGCTCTTGGTGGAGATTTATTTCCTCCACATGACTGATTTAGCCCTTTGGACCATCAGTCTGGCTATCTGCTTTGAGCAGATAAGTATACAGGCATGGAATAAAGCAGACTATGCTAGGATACCCCATGATCACGTAGTTTATTTTGCGATTGCTCTTGGAAAGAGCTAGTACGGAAGAGGAGACAGAGAAGACTAGGAAACCAAGACAACCTAAACTGTTAGATGACATCTGGATGAACAACCAAGACTCGATCACTTTGGGGGACCTCTAGAAGGAACATCTATTACAGAACCTCCCAGTGAGGAGAATGAGACAGCGAAGGCCTTTATCTTTCAACTCTCATCTGCCATTGGTTCTTCCTGTCTGCCATGCTTGGGCAAAGCTTTCAGAGTCACTAATGTTGATAGTAGATCCTAAGATCCTAGGACAGAGAAGAAGGGTAAAGCACAGAGTTTCTGCTACGGTGCTGCTTGCCTGCCTGACTCTTCAAAGGTTTTGTGGCACATCTTAATCATTTGAATGAATTAAACAGTCAGCAATTCATAATCGCCACATTTCCCGGCACCATCCTCCTGATTTTAACATCCACCATACATTTTAGAGAAAATATTGGGAATTAGGGAATCAAAGGGCGCTATAATATTCAATTTGATCTAAATTAACTCAGTCTCAATTTGAGTCAAGAATTTCCATTCTGTTCTACCTCATGTGATTCAGATCAATGTGATCAGGCATTCATTTGCTATCTTGATTTTCACAGCACTGGGTCTTCTAGGATTTTTCCTTGAGCAAAGCATCTTGAAGTAGCTTTTCCAAAAGGCTGGTGTCTAGTTATCTCCATCTCCAAATGTACTCCTAGCCAGTTTGTTAATGAGTGTTGGTGGGATAAAAGCAAATTGGACTTGAAATCAGCTATAATTCGGATGCATCTCTCAGTAACTAATAGTTATTTGGGAAGTCAATGTATGCTAAGACTTTGTTGCTAGAAAATCGAGCAGTTGGAAGTACAGTGTATTCTTCTCTGTATTTTGTGAGCAATAAATAACATAGGTGGCAAAGCACTTGGTAGCTGATAAAGCCCCTATTCTGAAATCATTTACTTCATGTTCATTATGTTCCTGGCTCTGGTGTACAGTATATTACATAGTTCCTGCATATATGGTGATGAGAAAACCTGACCCCCATCCGTACCAGCACTGGGTCTTAAACTCGGGGCCTAAACACTATCTCTGAGCTTTTTGCTCAAGGCTGGTGCTTACACCTGAGCTATCTAGCTCCACTTCTGGCTTTTTGTTGTTTACTTGGAGATAAGAGCCTCACAGACTTTCCTGCTTGGTCTGACTTCAAGCCATGATCCTCAGATCACAGCCTTCTGAGTAACTAGGATTACAGGCGTGAGCCACCAACACCTAGCTTTGTCATGGAAATATATAGTGTTAAGATTCTTCGCAAGGGGAGTGAAAATTTGTAGAATAGTAAGAGAGTATATATTGCTATCACATAGTGCTAAGGTACATAGAGAAAGAATCGCTTCAAGAGTGGGTAGAATGTGAATAGGACCAACTGGGAGTATTGTAGTATATAGTTGGATCTCCATGCAGATCCCCCCTTGGATTCCCATTACTAGTTCTTCATTTCTCCCACCCAGCTTTGATGTCCCTTTGCTTGTGAAGCCTGCACAGTGCCCCTGGTCACCTGACCTTGGCTCTACTCATACTTGTCAACAGCTGGAAGTTCCTAGAGTTTGCACCCTTGGGGCAGCCCTTGGTGGATGAGTAATTAATATAGAAGCATAAAAGCTCAACTTCTATGCCCTAGGATTGAGACATATTTTGAGGGATGATGAGATTAAGAGCTCTCCAGCAGAATTACACTGGAGTTACTGGACATCACACCCTGGCCTGGTTTTTTCTTCTCTGTAGGTGTTTCCCTTCATCTTCCTGATTTCTCTTGGATGCCCTTCCTCCCTCCTCCACAGTTTTATTGAGGTATATTTGGCAAATAAAAGTTATACATATAAACACAAACATACACCTATATATAAACATATAAACACACACACACATATATATTTATATATCATATAAATATATGCCATAATATAGCTAACATATTCATTCACCTCACATAATTGCCTTTTGTGGTAAGAATATTTAAGGAATATAATCTCAGCAAATTTCAAGTGCACAACACAGTATTATTAAGTAGTTTGAGCTAGGAGCCAGTTCCTTAGTAAGTCTCTTTCATGCAAATTCTTGTCTCAGATTCTGCCTCTGGGGAATGTACCCTAAGACACAGACAAGTCCAAGTGGAATTAACACCTTTGGGATAACTGAGAATTAGGGAAGGTGGAAGGAATGCTTCGGAAACAAACAGTAAACCTCACAGATTGTGAATATTTGGATTTGAATTTCTGCATACAAATTTGATTTTTAAACAAGTAAAAGTCATTCACTCAGGAAACAGTTATTGAGAAATGCCTGTGTACCAAGTGCTGGTTTTAGACCTTGGGATAGGTAAAGTCAGCTAAGTGGAGAAGAATTTCTTGCTCTTGTAGACCTTCTGTTCTAATGGGAAGGGAATAAAATAATAAATGTAACAGGTCAGCACGTTGGATATACAGAGCAGTAGAGATATACACTGCTTGACTTTCATACCTGATCATTGAGTTCATAAGCTTTGCAGAAGATATTTTGCCAACAAGTCACAGTTAGGCCATTAGTGATCTTTAGTTTTCAAGTTTTTATCAGTGATCTAATTTCAGTTGGAATTTTAAGATATATTTTAGCAAGGATGCATGGAGAAATTATCTTAGAGCCAGGAAGCAGATAATTTTACTATTTGTATGTTGCTACATAATAAATTATCTCCAAACATATCATTTATCAGCATATGGTCTTTGTGGGTAGGTGAATAGGGATGGAATTGGCTGGTCTCTTTGGCTCAGGGTTTGCCACCTATTTTAATCATCTCAAGGATTGTGTAGAGGGCTCTACTTTGATGCCTACTCATACTTGTTGGAAGTCCTTGCTGGCCGGTAGCTAGAAATACTAGTCCCTTGAGTCATGGCTCTTTCCTTAGTGCTACTCCTAACACAGCAGCTTCTCTCCCATAGAATAAAAGAACTAGGAGAGGGAGGAATGATAGAAATTACAGTCTTTTGTGTGCCAGTCTGGAAAGGTGCATCACTTTGTCATGTTTTTCAATAAAAGCAAATAACTGGATAACCCACACACAAAGGATTCCACAAGAATGTGAAGGCTACCAGGCCAGAGTCACTTGGATACACTTCATTGACTTCCTACCATATTAACATTTTATTCATATTCTAAGCATTATAGAACTCACTAAGTTCTTATTGTCTTAAATGGGGAACATCTGTCAGGGTATCTACAACAAAACACTTCAGAGATTCTTACATTAAGTTTATAATACAAATGATCAGTTCAAACTATCTTATAGTAAGACTGCTGCATTCTGGAAGATGCATTTAATTCTCCAAAATAAGTACTCCTTATACAAATACAAAGTTTCATCTAGTAAGAATACAAAGTTGATTGTGTAATATAGACTCCAAAAGTCATGGTAAGTTTTCTTACAGAATTCTGTAGTTTGGGCTGCACAGGATATGGACTCTGAAAATCAGAGGGTTGCAAGGTTTAAGTTGAAAATAGATTCATGTTTTTCTTAAAAAATATTGCTGTGCCTTCATGGAATCTCGACCAGTGTTTAAACGAGGCCAGGATATTAATAAAGTCAAGACTGTAGTCCTTGCCTCCTTTAGATGATTAGTTTTGATAAAGAACCTGATGTGAGCTTTAGCAATGCTGATGCTAGGTCTAGCTAGTAGATGCGTGAGAAAGATGATTGGTTAATTTCTATGAAAGTCTTGTTTATAAAGATTATAAAATCTAGTGATTCAAAAATAAGACAGGAAGAATTTCAGTGTTTCCTAAACCCCTAAGTTTTGCTTTGAGAATTACAAAGCCTTAGTGATTAATGTCAAATCTTCCTAAGCCTCTTATACTCTGGCTTGAGTGATGGAATTTCAGCTTCTTTTTCACCAGGCTCTCAGAGTAAAGATTTGGTGTCTGTTGCTCTGAGTTTATTGCTTTTATCCTCCGGCATTGTGACTGCTCATTTGAAGGTCTCATTCCTTGTCCCATATTGGTTTCCTGCAGCTTAAGTGAGACCGCACCCATCCATGTATTCCTGTAGATCCTAGCATAGTGCCTGCATTATATTAACTCAAGTCATCTAAGCAAATGAGACTTAAAGTCATTTATCAGATTATAGAATACTTAATATGCATAGAAACGTGGAAAAATTAATAAGGAAAATGAGAGTTTAGCCCATTTCCTATCAAATATTTTTCTTTTTTTGTTTCAAAAGTTTGGAATATACTCTATATATCATATTACATCCTTCTTTTTTATTTAAGCTCACAAATAGTCTCTCATTACAACAGTAAATGAAAATGCTATTTTTAAGCAACTGAACATACCATTTCACTATGGGAATTATTTAATGAAGACTGAGTTTTGAAGAAGTCTTGCTAATGTAAAGAAAAAAAATGTAGTTTCTTATTTCTTTTTGGTTTTTGACTAGTGTAGGCAAAGACTTCTAACCTAGAAATAGAAGGAAAGGAGTGAGCAGAGGAATGAGAGAAAGTTACATGGTTTGTATTTAATGCAACATTTCTTTCCCTACAAATCTTATGTGGTCACAACATGAATGGAATTTCTCCTCATATTTCATGAGGACTTTCCTTTGATGATGTCTTTAATGTCTTTCTTGTTCCTGGCCATCCAGGAGCAAAGTGTTCTCCATTTCCTGTCTCACAGAGCAGTTTTTCTCTTTCTGTGATACTTTAGGGTTTGTCAACTTTCTTGCAATACTGGGCCTGTCCTGATCCAGGTAGATGACTAGGATCTTTAAGAGAGAGCAAGAGAGAGAGGGGGAAAGATATTGTCATTAAGAAAATGTACATGCCTACCTTTTCTTTGCAAGTTTTCCTCCACCCTCCAGGTTTCCACAGATAGAAATAGCTTCACATTGTGGAGTAGCTTTGAGACACATAATTTGGGAGGGTAAGTTGAACCTAGAAATTATTTTCCAATCTAAATTTCCTCTTAATGAATATGAGTTTGGAACTTGTGGCTAGTGGAGAGGTTGTGTGAATGAAAGTGAACCATCTAGCTAGTAGATGCGTGAGAAAGATGATTGAGTAATTTCTATGAAAGTCTCGTTTCTAAAGATGATAAAATCTAGTGATTCAAAAATAAGAGAAGGGAAACGTGGCAGCGCAAGTAGAAAGTCAGGACCTTGTCTGAAGGAGGAATATAAATCAAGGGGCTCTTTTTGTTCTTCTTCTTCCTTTTATGAAAGGCCACCCGGTTGGTCAGGGTGCTGACACCGGCCATGATGTTGTGAGAAATAACAATGGGACTGCAAGATGTCACAATACAAATAGATCCTGACGCAGGAGGCCGTGCTGTGGAGAGGCAGGCTGCACAGCCCGGCCTGGCCCCTCATTGTCTTCTTCCTCCCTCCTCACATTCTCTTCCGCTGGTGCCTTCACATGATCCTGGCTTAGCCTGGATGGTCCCAAACACCTGGTTGAACAATAAACACAAATGACTTGGAGGTCCTGTCTGCCCCTGCCCCAGCTCTTTGTGAAAGAAGTACTGATCTACAGCTCTGGCTGGAATTGATTTCCCAGATTACCCACACATCTTTGCATTGACGGGTATGGAAGTTTGCCTAGCACTATCCTTCCCCCTTGCACCCTCCTCCCCATGATTGAGAGAGCTTCAGTAGCCAAGAGTTACAAGGAACACACCTCAGCGTTGCCCCTGGAGTCAGTTACAAATCAAACACTGTGCTTACAAACTCTTATATTTTGAAAAGAACACTTTGCAGTTATTAAATATTTATGCACGGCACGCACTTGCACCCTTGATGATTTATTGGACTTTATAACTTTAGTGAAATAGAAATTCTTTCCCAGTCTGACACTAAAGTATATATATATATATAATATAAATATAAATTTATATATTTATACAGAACTTATTTTTCCTGCCTATGGTGTATCCAAGATGCTAGGTGAAAAAAATATATCTGTTTTCCTGTGTATTTGCTTGCTTTTTTTTTTTAATGGTCTCCATAAATCCAGGGAACTCCTTCTTGGACCACTAGCCTCTTTCAATAGGAACATGTTTTCACTGAGATTTCCACGTTCATAATTATTCCTCTCATTTCTCTGCTGTGAGAAGACAAGCTAGTATTTCATTGCTTTGGGGAAGTTAATAATATGGTAGGCAAAACATCAGGAAAATTATAATGAATGAAGCTACACAAATCCAAGGGAAACACATGTCTCTCTTCTAAAATGTTCCCATCATAAATCCTGGACATTTCACTATAGTCACAAGCAAATAACTCCTTAACGCATAAACACTCAATTAATTAAATGTAATATGCTATATAAGTTTGAATGAGTTCTAAATCGAAAAAAATAATTGAATAATTATCATTGAGACCACCAAGTAATAGGTGTGCATCTCTATTATAATGTCTCATCTGGTCTCAAACTAATAGCAGGCCCATCCAGAACCCTCTAGAATAAAAACTACCTATATGATTTATAAAAGTAATGCCATTGACTAGTACATATTAAGGCTCACACCCAGACTCAGAACAAAAAAAGGTCTTTTGTTGTCTTAAATTTCTGTCTTTTGGGATAGCTACGTAACCTTTGAAGAGCTCTGTTTCCTCCATTATTTCCAATTTATGAAAGCCCGGGTTTTATTGTCCTCCTGTTTCTATTAAGTTTCTTGAACCATTTTTATATGGTGCTTAAGGGGACACCTCTCACCTGACTGATAGTTTGTAATCCCTAAATAGCTACTTCTTGAATATGACTCTGAAAATAGCTCTAATAGACATACAAAGGTTTTGAGAGGTGAAAAGCCTTTTCTGACACCGGGCTGGGTCAGATGGCTATTTTATGTGTTCTTACATCCTCTGTGCCTCACCTATAAGTGAAGGTAGTGGTTGGTGCTTCTACTCCTTGTGCATGTTTGGAATTGTGTCTTTTCTATCTTCACCTTTTTTTTAGTGGTTAGCCCATTAAGATTTTTAGCCTGGCCCATGAGCTTCCTCCTTGTAACCCCTCCCTACCCTCCTCCTGCCCTCCTTCATTCCTTCCCTCTCACCCATTCTTACCTCTTTACCCCTTCCCTTATTCAGTAATTATCTACTGAAAATCTATTTCTTTCCTGTACCAAGGGCCAGACTATGTAGACTTATGATAACCCGGAGAAAAAGGATCTAATGGGATTTTGAGTCCTCAGTGTTTTTATATGTTTAGGCAATCTAAAATAAAATTTTATAAAAGAAAAGGCCCTTTGGGATTTTTGTCTTCAAGTTCTCTATGGTATCACAGGGAGTCTTAACTCTGAGGAAGAAAAATTTGTAATTCAGGGTCTGAAACAGATCATCCCTAGTCTTCTTAAGGCTCTCTCCCCCAAGACAATTTACTGTCTTTTAATTACACAACAAATACTAATAAAAACTATGGAACTGTCATGAGCAGTTGAGAGACAGCACAGACATGTTTAGAAAGAGTTGTTGAGTCATTTTCCTATTTATAGAAATCAGGAAGAATCAAAAATATTGTTATGAAAGCTAGAAGTGATACCTGTTGGCATTCAGCTTAATGCATATAATGGTTAGAAGTTTGAGAATTCCTGAATAATTTTCTACAAGATAGGATAAAGAGCAAGTATTTGTAGTATCCAGTTTGGTTATATGAACAGACCTCCCAAATCTCAAACTTCTGCTTTGTAAGGAAGCAAATTTATTTGTGTGTTGGCATTTGAGGGTCAGCCACCACTCAAGAACACGGATAAAGGAGCAGCTTTTATGAAGTGTACTTGAATTGTAGCAGAGAAGAAAGGAGCAAAAGGAAGCCGTCAGAATCCTGCTTAATGACGTTTACATCTTAGACACAGCTAGAACCAGATGAGCCTGCTCGTGACATGCAAACCTAACACCAAAGGGAGGTACTGTATCGTGGCCTCCCATGGCGGTGTGTCAACAAATGTGGTGTTGATAGGAAAAGAGTGAATGCATTCTATCGTTAGGGACATTAAAATCCCCTTCATGGGGAGAGAATGTGATTTCTCCCTCCTTCTTTCCTTCCCTGAGTAGCGCATTTCCTCTTCCTGCTGGTGAACTCCTGCTCATCTTTAGGACACATACAGGCATTTGAGAAGACAGGGTTTGTCTCTCCCTCTTGGCATACTCACAGTCCTGACCTCTCATGACCTTTACCACTGTGGGGCTGCTCTCTCCAGAGAAATGAGTAAGGCTGTGCCCTAATCATTTATTTCCCACGAGTCTTGTATGATCTGAGATATGATGTAGGAGTTCTGGCTATTACTAATAATCATCTCCTGTGTGCCCTCTACCCTTCCCAAAACTGTTTTAACTAAGTTTTTGTGTTCACGTACCTTTAGTATTCTCTCTGGCATGAGTACCATTTTTCTGATGAACCCACATTGAAAGAATTGTTGAACTCTGTCTTGTTAGAAGGATCTAGACAAGAGGGGCCTGAGTCAGAAAGCTTTTCATAATGCAGGTGATTGTGACTTAGCTTTTGAGGACCAGAGGTGTTGATCACACAGAGAAAGAAAAGACATTCCAAGAAAAACTATGGCAATGTATTTTGCCTTTACTTTAGGGCTACAATTGGGTAGAATTATTTCCCCAGGAAAGCCAGGGCCAGGTGGGGAAGTCCAATCATATGATCTATGTCCAACTACACTTTGGATAGACTTGAGGTGCAGTGAGCGAAGCAAGGAAAGGGGACCTCAAGAGACAAGCAACAAATGTGTCTAATTGGCACAATGAGATCAGCCAGAAACAGAGAAGCACACTGAAGGCTGGAGCCCATACTCTCCTGTTGTTTACACTGCCCTGTTCTTCCTCTCAGTGGGTTTATCTCTTGTTACATGTAATATGCTTATTCCTTTGTTTCTTTTTTATTTCAACAATATTTGCTGAGCTCTTGCTAGGTATGGAGCACACTAAGAGAAAGGAAAGCCAGCCTCTCCTCTCGGTCTTAGAGAAGAATGAGAGAGAAGTAAGGGAAAAGCGAAAAGCAGGTGTCCTGAAAGGGCCCAGGAGGAGATATGTGGATGAAACTGGCAAGATCTGGAGACAATTTGGGACTAAGAGAGAGGAGTACATTTCAGTTTCAGGACGGTTAACCTACCAAGAATAGGGTGATTGGAAACAGTCTTGGCACAGATATAAACCCTTGGGCAACAGAAGCAAGGCTAGACCTCAGAATACCCAGTAAAGCAGCTATCGTTCATCTTCTTTTATTTGTTTTAATCTTAGAGATTATTTGGAGTGGGGAAGAGATTGGGGCCTCAAGACTATGGCTTCTGAAAAAAATATATTATGTTTGAAAGAGAAAGAACTTTGAGTCTTTTGAACATATCTTGGGCCAAAGTTTTTTTCTGTTATTATTATATTTTTATTTATAGTTCTGGCAGTACGCAGGGCCTTGTGATTGCTAGGCTGTCGTTTTTGTCACTTGATCTGTGCCTCTACTCCCTTTTGTATTTAGGTGAGTTTTTTTAGATAGGGCTTGCATTTTCTTTTCCTGGAAGAGACCAAGACAATAATCTACCTACCTACAGCCTCAGGCATAGCTGGGACTACAGGCATGCACCATCACACCCCGCTTATTTATTGACATAAAATCTTGCTAACGTTTAGTGTGAGCTGGTCTCTAACTCTTATATCTGCACCCTGAGTAGCTGGGGCTCCAGGAACTAGCCACCTTGCCCAATATCAATTATTATTATTATTATTATTATTATTATTATTATTATTATTATTATGCTTTAGGTTTTTATTTTAAAAATACATTTTTACTAAGATATACCTAAAGAATCATACAATTTACATATTTGATGTTACAGTTCAATAGCTCTTACTATGAGCATGGTATGCAAACATCACCAGAATGACTTTTGGAACATTATGATCATCTACAAACAAACTCCATGACTGCTTATAACCATTCTGCTAATCGCTCCTATCTAATCACATAGTTAGATACTCTGTGGTTACACATCCAGCGATAAATATCTCACCATGATTGCCCATCCTGAACAAGTGAACTGGTTCTGGATTGTAACCTTGGCCTCTCCAGCACCTTGTTGCTGGGAAAAAAAATGCACAGTAGCCCCGTGAACAGATCGGGTGTATATTAGGAATTTCTGAAATGTTAATTTCATTCTTTGTTTAATTTCCCATGTAAGAGGTTGCCTTTTAAAACATTAAGGGAATAAACCATCCTTGCTTTCTAGGAGGAAAACTACCGTCATGAGTAGGCTGATGCACATAGACCAGTTTCATGGAATATTCCCTATTTTGAAAAAATAAAGAAGTACTAGACCCTTAGAGTGTGTCACATATACCCAGATATAACTAGAAATTAAACACATTTTTAAGAGTGCTCCATTGGCTCCTCAAACACTTGTAGATATTTTCAGGTATTTGGGGTTCTTCCATGTATAAAATATATAGTGTTTTTGTAATGCTGGTAATTTGGTGACAGATGCTGCCACAGTTCAACATAACAGAGTATGTAAAAAATGAGGAAGCAATTAAGACATTTTTACTTCCCTCTGAGGCTTGCAAAAATTGCTTAAATATAGCTATCCAAGACAACATGTATTTTATTTTTATCAAAGCCAAATTTAAATGTTATTTAATGCTCAGCCTCTTGGCCAGGGATAGATGTCAAGTTTTTCTTTATTGTTACTTTTAATTTAAACAAATGTTGCCTTGGATAGCTTTTTCCTTAGCAGAATGTTTGTGAGTCTCAGAGGAAACTCTGAGCATGCTTTTTTTTCTTTTTCTTGCTGTTCCATTTACAAAGGATACCGGCTCTGCAAATGTCAGATGGACTGCAAAGCACATGCTTGGTCACTTCCCACTTTTTTCCCCTTTATGTCGGTGCCATTTGGAATCCCACCCACCTTTCAAGGTCCAGCTCAACGAATTTGTAATTGGAAAAAGCCTAGACTTCGTTGCCAGGGAAAAACGTGTAATAGCGATGGTCCTAGCTCTAAACTCAGACCAGTTGTCTGTTCCAATTGCTTGGACTGGTTACTTAGACCCACTGAGCCTTACCTTTCCCTTCCATTAAATGGAAGTCATAACATTTCACAGGGTTGCTGAGAAAAGCCTGCATGGAACAATCAGGTACTCTTACGTCACCCACCAGGGACTTCCTTCTGGATTCAGATCTGCCCTGGTACTTCTGACATCCCACAGGGTGGCGTTGGACTGAGGGTCCTGCCTCTTATGATCAAGGAGAGGTCATGTGACCAAGATGAGGCCAATCAGAGGTTTCCTCCTTGGAACTTGAGTCTTGAGTGGAGGACACCAAGACCAGCAACCTTTAGAGCTTTTTCCTACCCACATTTGTGCCTTCAGCGCTTACAACTCACGTTTCCAGAAACTGCCGTGGGTCTTCCTCTTTGTGAAGCCTGGCTCCTTAGTTTTCTCTTCAGCTGTTCCTAGTATGTCTAGTAATTTCTTCTTGATTTATACATAATTGATTTTTGTTGCTTTCGATGAAAAGGATCATCTATAAATACTAAAAATATTCATTTCTACATCCTTGTCTTCCCTTCAGCAGAACTTGGTATGATCTCCACAATAAGGCAAGGGGTCTTCACAGAAGTCGACAATAAGGACAGCATTCAGAAACATACTGTTCCCGAGCAGATTCTCAAGGGATAAATAGGAGTTATACGTCTTTGTCTTTGTAGTACTAGAGATTATCCTTGATTTATCACGTGATTATGCCTGATAAAGGCATTACCTCTTGAAAATATTATCAGTTAAAATTTATTAAGCCAGATGCTGGTAGCTAAAGCCAGCCTGAGGAGGAAAGTCTATGAGCGGAATCTCCAATTAATTAGCAAAAAACAAAGAACAAAAAGCAAAAAAAAACCCCAAACCCTTGAAAGTGGAACTATAGCTCAAGTGTCAGAGCACTAGCCTTGAACAAAATAAAGCTAAGGAACAGGCCCATGCCCTGAATTCAAACCTTAATGTACACACACACACACACACACACACACACACACACACACACACACACACACACACACACACACACACACACACACACACACACACACACACACACACACACACACACACACACACCATTTAATCTGCTTAGCCACACACTGCCCTGTTGTCTGTCTCTTACCCTTGTGATCCCGTGGTTGAGTGGGCGCTACAGCTGGCTGTAGGCGTCCAGGATTTTGGAGGACTTTTGGACTGTATATTGCTAGCTGGGGAAAAGACCCCAATTAAAATAGTATGTTTTCTACAGAATGAATATCTCTTTTGCACTCTCATAGATGAAAAAAAATCACTTTTCTAAGTCAGGACTGTCTGGCAAGCCTGACGAAGCGTTCATCCTGGGGAAAGCTTTCCACAGTGTTGATGGTGACTTTACCAACAGGGACACTTTTGTCCTCCCGATTTACTTCTGTGAAACTGCAGTGAAGGGAGACATTGGCATCTGCGTTCCCTGTCTCCTGATCTGAGATAAAGTTCCATGTTTTCTTTATGGCCTCTCACATTCACCTCATGCTTTTAAGTGTTTGTCTTCTTCAACAAAAGGTTTGTAGATTGCAAATAATGCTACAAAGGTGTTACCTGCATTACTTTAAGAATTTTCAGTACTGAGAGCACACATTTTATGTAATTACTTGATTAATTATTTCTAAGCTTGCAGTAGTTTTGTAATAGAGTGTGCTTATGGATCTCACACCTAGATCAGTCTAGATTCTGTGTCTTGAAAGACTTGGTCTTAATCAACCTATGACTACTTCAATATGTGACTACTTCGGGCCTAAAGAAAGACTCTGTATTTATTAGGACACTGTAACTGAGAAATAGGAGTTCAGATAAGTACCGTGTAAAATGAGGATCAGGACCTATGCTCAGAGTGCAGAGAAAAGACCCCAGGTTCAGGAGTAAAGCTGGCCATAGACCCTACAGAACTGTCATCACAAGGCCCAGGGTCAGTACAGAGCTAACATGACCTCCGTTGCTTGTGATCATTTAAATTTGTTTTCCAGGCTTAGCATAGAACTAGTGGCACATGCTACTGCTTGCCAAGTAAACATCTAATCTCTATTGAGTCTAAATACTTATACTCTAGAAATTGTGATTCCCCCGCCCCCAGCAATTGGATCACTCAATAAGGGACACTGAGATTGAGAAGAGCTAAGGGTCTGTCTTGATCAAACACTGGAATGTAATGATTTTGTGCACCCTGTGTTGTGGTATAAATACCCATGCAATGCATCCACTTATCACTCTAGGAAAGTGACTAAAACATAACGAGCAACTGAAGACATATGGGAACAGCAGAGCTCTGGCCTAGAGTGGAATATTCTGTCATAGTTCCTTTCTTTGATGTCTCAGAAGGTTGGACATAAAGTTTTATTAAGTCAGAAAGAGCGAGTGAGTATGAGAGAGAGAGAGACAGGCAGACAGACAGAGACAGAGAGAGAGAGAGACAAAGAGAGACAGAAAGAGAGACAGAAAGACAGAGAGAAACAGAGACAGAAACAGACAGAGACAGAGAGAGACAGAGACAGAGAGAGACAGATATAGACACTTAGAGAAACATATTCACAGGTTTTTGGTTCTTTATCCAACATTTCAGGTTCCTAATATCCACAGTGTACAACAGGCGTGGATTGTAATTACCAGGATAGATGACAAACACATTTTTAAAATGATATGTTCCCTGGCAGAGACGGCCTGACAGGCTGCTTTGGTCTCTTTCCACGTGTTCTCAGTGAGAAGCATCAGCAAGAACCTCTGATGAAACTTTCATCTTTCATGATCTCAGATCATAATTTTCTACAAAATGCATCTACATTTTCCATATGGGGGATTTTACATTTTCCATATTGTCGTGGGTCCAAAGAGATGTTCCAAATCTAAAACCTGCTTAACATTTTATACCTGAAAGGTTGGTATTCTGATCACTGTTGGGCTCCAGCGCTCCTTGCTGGAGACTTGCCCTGGTATTTGTCTTCTGCCTCTCCAGTGGTTATTTATTGCATGTGTGTGTGTGTGTGGGGTGTGTGCGCACGCACGTGTGTGTGCATGCATGACAGAGTTACTTGCTGAGCAATCACGAGGCTCCAAGTGTTAAACCCCTGTGGCACCAAAAAGATTCAGTGAACCTAAAAAATTACAAAGAAGTCAAGGTTTCTGGAGTACCATCAATAAGCTCTTGTATATCAAGTGATGCTTATCTATCTACCCTCCATCGAAACCAAGAAGGGGCTTTACCATAGTATTTGATGCAACAAAAATTGATATGGAAATAAAATGTCTTATTTCTCCCCAAGCACAATGTACGGAATGGGCACAAGTTCCACAACTGAGCCCTTCAGTGGCTGCCCAAAGTGTGTCCTGTGACGATAGCTGTGTGTCTTCAGTGGCTTCATCATTCTGCATGCATCATAAGGTGTAGTGTAAAATGTAAACTCTCCAGAGTAAGACACATATTACATTTAACTTTTTAAATTGTTATTATAAAGGTGATGTACAGAGGGATTACACGCAGTTATGTAAGTCAGGTAAAGAGTACATTTCTTTTAGGACAATGTCACTCCTTTCCTAAACAACTGTTTATTCCTCACTCTGAGTCACTAATCATTTGTATTTCAGAGATTTTATTTATCAGATTTTTTTGAAATCCTGCTGGGAATTGGTATCTCATGCCTATAATCCTAGCTGCTCAGGAGGATGAGCTCTGAGGATCTTAGTTTGTAGCCAGTCTGGGCAGGAAAGTCCATGAAATTCTTATCTCCAATTCACCACTAAAGAGCCTGAAGTAGAGTTATAGTTTAAGCGACAGACTGGTAGGCTGGGAGAAAACTTAGAGGCAGTGTTCAGGCCCTGAGTTCAAGCTTAGACCCTGTACATACATTAATACATACATACATACATATTATATTCACACACCCATGCACACATGCACACACACAATTGAAATCATAATTGTCTTCTTTTAATTGTAAAAGAAGGAAAATCAAATTCTTTTTTTACATGGTATAGCAGACACAGCTATTACTGTGTAGTCTTGATATATGAAAATGAGGATAAATCAAGAATGTGGAGTGGTTAATAATAAAATGAAACTGTAGTTTAGCTTTTCCAAGTTAATTGTGTTACCATTGCCTCCATCTTTCTAGATTCACTGAAAGTTTATGCATGGATTGTAAATGTATTCTTGGCTTTGCACTACATGCCAGAGAGGCTTGGATGGGTTCTATGAATTGGTTAGACTGACTGCAAAGAAAATGCATGCTTTGTCGAGGATAGAGATGCACTTCACTGGAAATCATTGTCAAGTAGTGATGAATATGCTTGTCATCCAGCAGACCAGAACTCCAGCACAATTGTCACCACTTTGCTTAGAATCATCAAACTATAATTGGCATTGCTGTTCCTCCAAGGACAATTTCCTTTTGGAATAAACTTATCTGGGTAATCGATTGAATAATGGTAGTTATTTTGGGTTACATTGTTATCTTTCTAAAATTTATATGCTAATGAATACCCTTCGTGCCTCAGCATATGATCTCATTTGGGGATAGTATCTTTAGAGAGGTGAGCAAGTTAAGATGAAGCCATCTGGATGGGCTGCAATCCAATATTACTGTTGTCAATAATAAGAGGAAATTTGGACATAGAGATTCACACAGGGAAAATAAGGCAAAGAGACACAGGGAGACAAGAAGTTGGCTTTTTATAAATTAAGAAGAGTGATCTGAGGCACATCTTTTCCTTAGAATGGGCCTCTGCAACTGATACACTAAGCTGTTAAAGAGTGTTTGTTGTAGCAGCACTAGCAAACTAATACTCTCTGAACAGTGATATGATTAGTAATGATGATTAATTCTGGCCAATAGGATTTGAGTGACAACATTTCATATTCGTTCATTACTATCACCCTGTTACTTGAAATAGTCAATAAAGAGAGGAATGGTCAAGGAAATTATGAATAATAAAAAGAAGCTAACTTTTAAATACTATTTCAACAGAGGGAAGAGTAAATTAAAGGACTGAGGGAGCCATTGTAACTTCATGTTCTATTTTATTTATTTTTCAGTTATATTTTTATTATCTTTGAGTAGTTGAACAAAGGAGTTACCAGTCAACAAATCAACTTATGAATATAATATATCTTGATTGATATCATCCTTTCATTATTCTTCCCTTTCCTCCCTTCAATTTTATCAGTTTGGTAGGATATGCATTATACTATGACTACATTCCCCTCCTCCATTACTAGCTTGGCATTTAAAGAAACACATCCATAAAATATTGTTTGAATTTAAAAAGATGTAATGTCAGGTGACAGGATGAGAGATGAAAACCTTTTCAAAATGACGCAGACCTTGCTCAGGGATTGGCATCAGCTTGCATAAAGAAAAGTTCTTTGTGGAAGATAATTTCCCATGAACTCATTTCTGCATACCATTTTTGTTTGGCTGTGGAGAAAAGCAGATGCTTTCTAAAAATATATCTTTATTGCAAAGGTGATGAACAAAGGGATACAGCTACATAAGTAAGTAATGAGTACATTTATTTTTAAACTCCGTTACCCCCTTCCTCATTTTTCCCACTTATCTATCCCTACTCCCCTCTCCACTAAGATTGTATAGTGCATTTCCAACATAGTGTCTAGTGAGTATCATTGTTGCATTAGTTCTTCCTTTGTCCTGCTGTTTCTGATTCCCTTTTCCTTCCATGGATGGGATAACCTTATACACAAGACAAAGGGTACAGAACACTAAAACAGAAAGGAAAAAATAACTGCATACAGGACATAAGAGCCTCTTGCTTCCAATTCTTGGAGTTCATGTTGATATGCTTCATTATATATGGTCCTATGCACTTAGTAATTGGGCTATTGTGAGAATATTGTAGATATATTCTGGTTATTACAAATGAAGGAAACCATGCAACCTACTTTTCTTTGGGTCTGGCTTGCTTCCCTTAATATACTTTTTTCCAGGTCTTTCCATTTCCTTACAAATGGGCAATGTCATTCTTTCTGATGAGAGCATGACACTCCATTGTGTGTTTATACCACATTTTCTTGATCCATTCATCTACTGAGGGGCATATGGGTTGGTTCCATATGTTCCAATGAACATAGTTGTGATGATAACTTTAGTATGGCCTTGTTTGTAGCCATTTTGGTAAATGCTCAGGGGTGGGATAGCTGGATCATAGGGGAGCTCTATGTTTAGTCTTTTTTTTTTAATTGTGAAAATACCATACAGAGGGGTCACAGTTACATGGACAAGGTAATGAGTACATTTCTTATCAAGCATTGTTGCCTCCTTTGTTTCCCCTTCCCATCTCTTCCCATCTCCCCCTCACCCTGAACCAACCCAGATGCCCCTCGGTAAATGAATGGATCAAGAAAATGTGGTATATATACACAATGGAATTCTATGCCTCCATCAGAAAGAATGACATTGCCCCATTTGTTAGGAAATAGAAAGACTTGGAAAAATTATAAGTGAAGCAAGCCAAGCCCAAAGCAACATAGGTCCTATGGTTTCCCTTATTTGCAATTACTAGTATGTGTCTGAGACAAGCAGAAACAGTCAGATAAGTTTATGTTAGGTAAAATGAACTCCAAGATAAGGACTTAAATGTTCTTTCTTGAGATTGTTTCTAACATATTTATAAGTTGATCTCTTTGTTGCTTTATATGTCCCTCCCTCACGGTATAACCCCTGTGTTCACTGTATTTGATATTGGTATAATTTGTGGGGGGAGGGGAAAAACAAATTGTTTAAATAGAGTTACAGGTGGACCCATTGCAACAATGAGATGTGCAAGACGTTATGTCGAAAAACGAACTTTACAATTTTGGCCGGGGGCGGGGGTGTGTGTGGTGGGGGTGGGGGTGGGGGGGGAAGACAAGATGCAAACATAAAAGGGATCTAAATAGGGAAAGATGAAGTAAAAGTCTCCCTCTTTGCAGATGACACGATTTTGTATCTAAAAAATCCCACGGACTCCACTCCCAAATTACTCAAGCTGATTCAAAACTTTGGCAAAGTAGCAGGGTATAAAATTAACCCTCAAAACGCAATGGCTTTTCTGTATGCCAACAATGATAAAAGTGTGGCTGAAATCAGGAAAGAAACTCCATTTGTAATAGCCTCACAAAAAATAAAATACCTAGGAATTAACCAAAGAAGTGAAGGATCTCTATGATGAAAACTTAAAAAAATCTGAAAAAGGAAATCAAAACAGAACTTAGAAAGTGGCAAAACCTCCCATGCTCCTGGATTGGAAGGATCAACATTGTGAAAATGGCAATACTTCCCAAGGCTATCTACAAATTCAGTGGGATACCTATCAATATCCCAACCTCATTCTTCAAGGAAATAGAAGAGGCAATCCAAAAATTCATATGAAGCAATAAAAGACCCCAAATAGCAAAAAACGATCCTTAACAGAAAGAATAGTGCTGGAGGAATATCAATACCAAATTTCATACTCTACTACAAACCCATAGTAATCAAAACAGACACAAGAACAGACCTCAGGTCCAATGGAATAGAACCCAGAAATGAACCCACAGACCTGTAGCCATCTAATCTTTGATAAGGGAGCTAAAAAACAGAATGAAAGAAAGACAGCCTCTTCAGTAAACGGTGCTGGCAAAATTAGTTAATCACTTGTAGAAAACTAAAGTTAGATCCTTATAGATAAGCCTGTACCAGAATCAACTCCAAATGAATCAAAGACCTTGGAGTCAAAGCAGACACTCTGAAAACATTACAGGATGGAATAAGAGAAACCCTAGGTCTCCTTGGCACAGGCCAAAATTTTCTTAAAAGAGACCCAGAAACACAACAAATCAAAGAAAGGTTGGACAAATGGGATTGCATGAAATTGCAGAGCTTCTGCATGGCAAAGGACATAGCTAGCAAGATCAATATGTTTAGTCTTTTGAAGAACTTCTATTCTGCATTCCAGAGTGGTTGAACAAGTTTACATTCCCACCACCAGTGCAGTAGGGTTCCCTTTTGGCCACATTATTATCTTTGAGTGGTTGTACAAAGAAGTTACCATTCAATAAATCAATTTATGAATATAATAAATCTTGTTGTTATTAGATTGTTGTTATTAGGTTTCTTGATAATGGCCATTCTAACTTGAGTAAGTTGGAATCTCAATGTTGTTTTGATTCGCACTTCTTTTATGGCCAAAGAAGTTGAGTATTTCTTTATGTATCTATTGGGCATTCTTATTTCCTCTTGAGAGAAGTCTTTCTTTAAGTCTTTAGCCTACTTGTTAATGGGATGGTGGTTTCTCTGAGAATTTGTTTTGGGGGATTTAATTTTTTGAGCTCTAAAATATATTTTACATTTGCCATTTTTGGTCAGTCGTGGGGCTTGAACTGTGGGCCTGGGAGCTATCCCTCAGCTCTTCAGCTCAAGGCGAGCATTCTACCACTTGAGCCACAGCGCCACTTCTTAAAGTATATTTTAGATATGGGGTCCTTGTCTGTTGTATGGCTAGTGAAGATCTCCCAATCTGTGTTTTCTATTTATCTTGCTAGCTATGTCCTTTGCCATGCAGAAGCTCTGCAGTTTAATGCAATCCCATTTATCCAACCTTTCTTTTATTTGTTGTGTTTCTGGGTCTTTATTTTTATTTATTTTTTACTGTGAAAATACCATACAGAGGGGTTACAATTACATGGGCAAGATAATGAGTACATTTCTTTATAAAGCATTGTTGCCTCCTCCTTTGTTTCCCTTTCCCATCCCTTCCCATCTCTCCCCCATCCCTTTTTCTCCCCCTCCTATCTCCTCCCCGCCCCCCCGCCAAAGTTGTAAAGTTCGTTTTTTTGACATAATGACTTGTACATCTCTTTGTTGCAATGGGTCCACCTGTATACCTATTTAAACAATTTGTTTTTTTCCCTTCCCCTCCACAAAGTAAACCAACATCAAATACAGTGAAAATAGGGGTTATACCGTGGGGGAGGGACATACAAAGTAACAAAGAAATCATCATATAAATGTGTTAGAAACAATCACAAGAAAGAAAAAACACTTGAATACTTATTCTGGGGTTCATTTTACCTAACATCAACTTATCTGACCGTTTCTGCTTGTCTCAGACATATACAAGTAATTGCAAATAAGGGAAACCATAGGACCTATGTTTCTTTGGGCCTGGCTTACTGCACTTAATATAATTTTTTCCAAGTCTTTCTATTTCCTAACAAATGGGGCAATGCCATTCTTTCTGATGGAGGCATCAGAAATAATGTTGTTGTTTTTTTACTTAAAATCAGTAATCTCTGAGGACACGTAGAGAGACACATAGAAATAAGGAAGGAGAGAGGCAAATGGGGAGAAAAGAAGAGAAGAAGGGTGTGAGGGAGAAAAGGAAAAAAGAAGGAAGGAGGGAAGGAAAGAAAGGAGAGAAATATTAATTCTATATTAAAATACCATCATATTGTAACTAACATTCTTGGTCTAAATTTATTCATTGAATGCTTTCATATAGTAGACTATTTGGTATGGCCTCTCTAGAAATAGCTCATTAAGGTTTTTGCATAATGGATGGTGAAGTAGTTTTACAAAAGAAAACATAATTAGTCATGGAGCCTGCTCCTTCAATCTGAGTGACAGGACCACTTCCTAAAAACAATGCCACTCAAAACAGAGTTGGGCACACACCCTTCTCTGGCGTTAAGGGGACTGGACCTTTTCACTGTAATGCATTCCAGTGATCCAAAACACAATATGCTTAAAATTATCCCCAAACCTACAAACTATGTATCATTTTAGGTTTTGAACTACTTAGGAAAGGAAATACTTGGGACCAACTGGAAAAATAATTGTGTTGTGCTCTCAGGCAAGGCACTAATGGCTTTTGGAGGACCAGCAACACTTTGCTGTGGTTGACCAATGATTTCCCTGTGATACAGAAGGAATCAGTAGTTACAAAGCTATCAAGTGTTCTCTCAAACTATTGCTCCAAGCCAAGTATGACCTTGCTAAATCTGAAATTATAGATTAGCCTGCTGAATGTCAATGTCATAAAATCTGTTCTAGAAAGGAGTTTCCCAGTCCAGATTGTAGATTCCATTCAACTAATTTTCATAAATCCATTGCATGGTAATAATTGTAGAGGACCCTTTTATGACCCTGACCCTAGTTATCAATGTTACTACAATCAGCTGCCAATCTTCTACATGCCTTCCTTAAAAACTTGACCTTACTCCAGCCAGGCTATTTGTAGCTTGTCCTTAAGGATAATAGGTAGGGAGAAATATGGAGAGAGTGGAATACTCTTTAGAAGTTATTGTTATAGAGGTAGAAGCAGTGGGATTTGAGGGGACAATTAAGAGCAAAGGGACTGAGCTAAGTCCTAAGTATGTGCCTTGCTAAGTTCAGTGGTTATAAGATGATCCATTGCAACAATGAACATTGGGAACTACTAGTTTGAGATAAAGAGCTTGAATCTGGCTTTGCTTTCTCATAGTCATGATGTCATTGAGATAGCTAAGAAGTAATGATACTAGGCAGTTAGTTATAGGGAATTCTAGATATAGATGTCTCTTTTCCCAAGACAGGCAGCAGGGTAATGATGAACACTGAGATTTATATTTCCCACAAGAAAAACTAATCTTGATTTTCCTGGTCCTCAGGAAGCCAAGAAAAATGTGTGTTGTACACTTGTAGGCTAAAACATTCCATAGGTATCTGCTTGATCTATGGTATCATTCAGTTGAGCGGATTTTTTGTTGATATTTTTGCTTAAATGATCTACCTCCAGGTGAGAGTGGGGTATTGAAGTCTTTCACTATGATTATATGCTGTGGCTGTGTTTTTTCAGTCCTGTAACATTTGTTTATGCAGTTGGGTGCACCAACAGTGGTGCATGTAGTTATTTTTCTTATGTAAGTGTACTTACCTAGCTCTCTTTTGTTTTCCATTTTAATGAGATCTCCTACTTTGCCCCTGTACTTTCAGTGGTTGTGGCAACTGGGGTTACTCTAGTAGGGTGGAGAAAGAAGGGGAGATGTCCTCAAAGTTGTAGTGAATTTCAAGGAGACATGTATTTAAATCATGTATACTTTAAAAAAAATATGTGGCCACTTTCCCTTTTGTTAAAAAGTTTAGTCCATTTATCACAATGACTGATAAGCAAGGACTGAACTCTTGCCATTTCTGGTCATTGTTTTATGCTAGTTTGTAGATCTTTTCTCCTGTATGGCCTGCTGTCTGACTTTGTGGTTTGATGGTTTCCTGTACTGGCATGATTTGATTGCCATCTCTTTGTCTTGTATGTAGCTACTACAGACTTTTTCTCTGTGTTAATGTGAGCTTTACACATAACTCTTTGTAGTTATAGCAGTCTACTTTAAGTAGTTAGCTTTAAGCCCACACAACAACTATACTGTTATAACCTTCCCTCAACATCGTATGCTTTAATTTAGCTGTTGCTTGGGAGCTGGAAACAAGAATTTTCAAGTCCATAGAGATATATTCAAAGAGAACAGCCAGGCATGCACTCAAGTGGGTGCTAGGAGCAGTGGGGTGAGCCTGGGCCATTTTCAGGCACCTGTGTGGTGATTGATCTCTGGCCTGAACCAGGTGTCAATGGTGGTCACAAGCTAGCATAGTTCATTTAGGGAGAGAAGGCAAAGGGATGATGGCCTAGGCATCTGGGGTCTGATAAGGTTCAAGCTGTGATGTCTTTAGTAATGAATGAGATGGAGATGGGCAGCAACCTTCCTGGTAGTTGCTTTCCTTGGTGGTAAAAGTGGTTCATGTCCTTTGTGCAGTAACCGCTGGTATACACAAATGTCTATATCTGATGATCAGTAATAACAGCAGTATGCGGGATCTGTGGTGGCGGTGAAGGATCTGCAGAGAAGACTTCAGGGTACCACTAGAGAGCACTGGCTAATGGTGATTGCCTCTCCTCTTCTTTGTTCTGAGCTGGCTCAGAACTAAGACGTATCAACTCCACAGCATTCTGTGCAGGGAGAAATTGGGAAGGCATTGAGTTCCTGAAAGGGGAGGAGAAGATGATAATTCACCTGCTTTCTTTTTTGCCTGCCAGGCTGTGGCGTTTCCTCTCACCATTGAACAATGCCAGCCTGGGGTGGGTTGATATCAACAAAATGACCCTGTTCTTTCTTTTATCTGTTTTTCTTAATTGTGGTTATTCTTTTTTTTTTTTTTTTTTTTTTGCTTTTTGCTTATGTGGTGCTGAGGAATCAAACCCAGGGCCTCTGGCATGCAAGGCAAGCACTTTACCTCTGAGCCACCTTCCCAGCCCCAATTGTGGTTATTCTTGATATTTCTTCTCCACCATTTCACTACAAATTCTTTGCTGTATTACTGAGCTCTTTAGAATTATTTTTGTTTATAGTTAGCTGATAAGTGGTTTTAATAAGTGAAACAAAGGTTGAGATCTTCTAGCGTGTGATCTTGCACACATAAAATACTCAAATTTAAAGTTTTCTTATATGTATTTTTCTGAAGATGCCTTGGAAATTTTTCTGGCTAAAAAACTCATCAAGACAGGCACAAGTTGTTCACGCTTGTAATTCTAGCTACTCAGTAGATTGAGATCTGGAGATGTCAGAAAATTCCATGAGACTCCATCTTTAAAATAGCCACAAAACTGAAGCTGAAGAGGTGGCGCAACTGTAGAGTGTCAACTTAGCACTTAGCATGACACTGTAAGTTCAAGCCCTTGTCCCAACAATACAAATGAAAACAAAAGGCTGTAAAAAATGAAACCAAGACTAGCCCAAAGACTTTTTTAGTGAGTAAGCATTTTGTTCAGTAAAACATTTCTTAATACTTATAACAAAACCATGATATGTTACTGTAGACTTGAGTTCTTTCTCTCTCTTTTTTTTTTTTGCCAGTCCTGGGGATTGAACTCAGGGCCTGGACACTGTCCTTAAGCTTCTTTTGCTCAAGGCTAGCACTCGAACCACTTGAGCCACAGTACTACTTCCAGGTTTTCTGTGTATGTGTTACTGAGGAATCAAACCCAGGGCTTCATGCATGCTAGGCGGGTACTCTACCATGAAGCCACCTTCCCAGCCCTTGAGTCCTTTCTTTAAAGAATTCTTTGAAGTGACTGGGAACATATGTCGAGTTTTGATGGCAAATGGGTACAGAGTACGCTAGGAAAAGAGGCAAGTAAAAGTGAGGCAGGGAAGTGGGAGTCTTTCTCTTTAGTTATGGGTGTAACTTTGGGTTATAAATATGTAGTTATTTGTTGCTAGTTTTACAAGTGTTCAGGACAGTTAAATAGATAATGACATTCCCAAATGAGTCCTAGGGGGCCAGGTGACTACCACAAGTTGAATTATATCACTCCTGGACAGCTTAGGAAAATTTACTTGCTATGTGCCTGATGCCTTGGCGTGTCCTTTCAAAAGCTGGCCTTGTCTCGGTATCAGAGGAGTACTTGGATGCAACATGATGTAATCTTGATGTCTTATCCTTGGCTATCTCGGTGCCTTTTGTTAACTTGACCTATAAGTGTATCCAAACATCTCTGTGATCTTCATTCTTATAATAATTCAAAATGAGGCAAAACATATGGAAACTCAGGATAATGGCAAAGTCCCAAAATTGTGTTGGAAACACAAAGAAACTAGACTAGAAGACATTTTGGGAACAGGTACAAACAACAAAATTATAATGATGGTACCTACTGATAGCCAATTTTTGCTTGGTCTAGTATCATTGTAGAAAAAAGAAACTGAGGCTCAGAGAGGTTAAGTAATTTGTCCTGCTAGGTGAAATGATAACAGGTATTAGAGCTGAATCCAGGAACTGAAGTTCCAAATCCTGTGCTCCTCGTACTTATTTGTGTGCATTCTTCTGTTTTTGAGACAATAACACTTTGTTTTCACCAAGTGAGAGTAGACTGTATTGATTATTGTCCTAGATTTTTTAGAACATTGTTCTTTGTCAATCATGTTGAACATGTTGAACATGTTGGATGAGGGATACAGCATGCTCTTGAGTCTCAAGGAATTCATTCTAGCTGGGGATTATTTATGTGGGCTATTATCGAGCTTCACCAATAGTCAGAGGATGGTAATCGTTTTCTTTTTTTAATATGTTTTTCATTGTAAAAATACTGTACAGAGAGATTACATTTACATGAGAAAGGTAATGAGTACATTTCCTATCAAGCATTGTGACCTCCTCCTTTGTTTTTCCCCTACCATCCCTTCCCTCCCACCTCCACAACTACACTCCCTCCCCTCCCCCCACCTAAATTGAAAAGTTTGTTTTTCAACATAGTGTCTTGTGCATCTCATTTTTACAATGGGTCAACCTGTATCCCTGTTTAAGCATTTTGTTTTTTCCTTCCCCTTCCCAAATTAAAGAAGTGTATATACAAGATGCAGAGCAGTGACATCAAATAGAGTGAAAACAAGAGTTATATCATGGGGGAGGAACATACAAAGAAACAAAAAAATCACATGGTACATTATAAATACATCAGAAACAATAGCAAGAAAGAATAAACCACTTGCTCAACCTCTCTAGCCATAAAAGAAATGCAAATCAAAACAACATTGAGATTCCACCTCACCCCAGTTAAAATGGCTATAATCAAGAACTCCAACAACAGATGCTAGAGGGGATGTGGACAGAAGGGAACCCTACTGCATTGTTGATGGGAGTGTAAACTTGTTCAACCACTTTGGAAAGCAGTATGGAAGTTCCTCAAAAAACTCCACATAGAGCTCCCCTATGACCCAGCAATCCCACCTTTGGGCATTTACCCAAATGATCACAAACAAAACCATACTAAAGCTACCAGCACAACTATGTTTATTGCAGCATTATTTACCATAGCTAAGATATGGAACCAATCCAGATGCCCCTCAGTAGATGAATGGATCAAGAAAATGTCACACACACACACACACACACACACACACACACACACACACACACACAATGGAATTCTATGCCTCCATCAGAAAGAATGGCATTGCCCCATTTGCTAGGAAATGGAAAGACTTGGGAAAAATTATATTAAATGAAGTAAGCCAGGCCCAAAGAAACTTAGGTCCCATGGTTTCCCTTATTTGCAATAACTAGTATATGTCTGGGACACAAGTGGTAATCATTTTCTGTCTACAGAATGAGAAGCTGAGGCCAAAAGAGGCCTCCGTAGATCAGCTCCTGAAAGTTAGTGATGAAGACCAGCTCAAACCCATTTTCTACTTTGGAATCAATGTTCTTAGACACTTGTAAAAAGTAACATAACACATAGCTATGACTTACAATAAAAAGGCTGATTGATGTTGACTATGTTATTTACCACTTGGAGATCTCAGTATTTCTACTTATAAAATGAGAGGCTTAATGGTAAGATTTGGGCCCTTTTTTGTTGAAATATATTATAATTGCACCTATATACCAGCAAATTACTTAAGATGGTGATTATTGATGATGATTTCAGTATATGCTTTTTGAATGTTACTCTATTAACTTGTCAATTCAGTGTATTTTTAAATTTTTACTTTTACTCTTTTTTTGTCAGTCCTGGGGCTTCAACTCAGAACCTGGGCACTGTCCCTGAGCTTTTTTTACTCAAGGCTAGTGCTCTACCACTTGAGCCACAGCGCCACTTGTGGCGCTTTCTGTTTATGTGGTACTGAGCAATAGAACCCAGGGCTTCATGCATGCTAGGCAAGCACACTAGCATTAAGCCATATTCCCAGCCATCAGTGTAGTTTTTTTATCAAAGCCAATAGGAGCATTTACACTGAGAGATGAGAACTGAGTAACTCTCTGGTTACAAAGATCCCAGGAATCCAGCACTCAGTCTGTATCTGATTACTCCTAGAAATCACATTCCTGATAAAATGCTCACAAACTGCCAACTTGAATGGCCAGAGCCTGTGAACGAGGAACTCGGGTACCTTCACAGTAAAAACATGTCTTCCCACAGAAAAGTTTGTTTTGAAGACAGTTCTAACACCTAGACACTAGTGAAGTTCTTATGCGCACTTTGTCCAGATACATGTCTGAGTTTTAGGAAAATAGGAGTTGCTAGAAACTAAGGGGACACTTGATTCCTTCTGTAACTCAACCTCTGAGACGAAGGAGGGGCTGCCTGTTGGAAGGAAACACGGGAGAGGGATGAGCTCTGGTTGCTCACATTAGCCTGGAAGACACTGTAGTGGGGCAAAAATGGTCTCCCAAAGTACCCACATCCTAATTTCCCAGGACCTTCATCTTTTACCTCATTTGGAGAAAGTCTTTTGGTAGCAGCAAATATGAGATCATCAGATGAAGAGATTATCCTGAACTACCTTCCTAGGCACAAAATTCTGTGATAAATATCTTTAGACACACAGAGGAGAAAGCTACGGGAAAGGGAAGACAGAGGCACAATTCAAAGAATCCAGGAAACACTGGGGCCTCCAGAGGATGACAAGGCCAGGATTCATCTCAAATGCCCCTTGAATTTGAGCTGTCTCCTCTAGAATCTTCAAATGAAAGGTATTCCTGTGGACACCTTGGCTTTTGACTGCTGCCTTCTAAGACTGTGAGAAAATAAATTTTGGTTATTTTAAGCCACCTGATTGGTGGTGATGGTGCAGACATGGTAGTAAGATGAAGGAAGTGGTTCCATTCCAAGAGGCTGTGATACATTTTCTATGGAAACTGTAAATAGGAAACACAGCCTTGGGGAGGGGAGATGAGCCCTTCTCTTTCCGCTTTACCACCTCGTACACATCTGGGAATCAAAGGGTAAGAAGTCCAGGATACTATTTTACAAACACAAAATAAAGTGACCTGTGAACCTTGGTTTCATAAAAGGCCATGAAATACTTTAGTAAACAACTCCTGCATCCTTAATAGTCACATTACTATTGTAACACTTAATCTATCACTAACACACAATTCTATGAAGGTCAAGTGCTTCTACATCTTGTATTAATATCATCTGGAATATGTTTTCCAGGCTTCCTACAGCTGGAGGAGAGAGAGAGATGTAGAGGAGGCATACTTAACTTGTTTCAAACTGAAAATAATACACATTATTTCTGCATATGCTCACTGACTTGGGCTTGTCAGATGACCCTTAGTCAATTGCAAGGAATACTTGGAAATGTTGGAGAAAAAAATATATTTTTCCCATGTATTTATGATTTTTGTCACATAGAAGTTGAATTGCTAATCTCTATTAACTTCATTTTTACCATAAAATCTGGGCTATGATTGTGGACCCAATGTTATTATTTAGTGATTCCTTCTTGAAGTGATCAGTTCCAATGTAAAAAAAATATGTTAAAGTTGATGTAATGGTTCTTTCTGAGTTTGATAAAATTCTGACAAAGTTCTAATGAGAATTTTCTGAAATTCAAGTATAATTAAGGAAAGTAATTTTAAAACATTCTTATAAAAGGAAATAAGATGACAAAAATGGCAAGCACACTAGTGAGTTTTAGATGTTATCTTCTGGGTGTCTTAGTCATCTTTCACAGGTAAGGCTGTTTAAAAGGCACAGTCAGAAGCTGTAAGAACAGAGACACTGGGAAGCATGGCTTACACAGAGGCTCTCAGTTGGACCAGAGAAAAACCATGCAAATATAGGGCTTCTGCCTATTACAATCAAGATAGAGGAGGAACTTACAATTGTGTGTGTCATCAACGGTTGAACAGCACTGTTGCTAGGTGTTTTTCAACTACTCTATTTGGTGATCACAAGAATCTTGTTTGGTAGACATCATTGTTCCCAAATTACAACCTGAGGAACTGAAGCACAGAGGTTGCAGGTAACCTGTTAAATCTCTCACCTGTTTCGTTCATCCCTCCAGTGGTACAGTGCTTTCCTAATTAGAAACCAACCTCTTCCGAGTAGGTGTTGTTGGGAAGGTGGAGTTACTATTGTTTAAGCTCAGATCCAAACTATTGAAAAATATATTCTCCCTTTGGAAGGTCTTTGACAAATAATCTATTTGTTTTTGTCAAGGACAGGTTTTGGTTTCATGGGATCCGACTTTGTTTTCATCGACTCATTAAAGAAAGATGACTTACTGCCCTGTTTTCTAAATCTAGTCACAGACCACAATCACTTGCAGGAAATGGAATGTTTACTTGAGTTTATTATACAAGGCTCTGGATATGAGCTGTGGGATTTTTACACCTCATAGCAACAGTATTACAATTTATTTACAGCTTCATGTTGGCAGCTGCACAAACTCTTATGAAAAAGGACAATCACACCTTGGGGACCAGTAATTATAGGCGAAGGTATAAATTGGGCAAAGCAGTATAAGCATTTGGCCCTTAAGTTGAAGAGAATAGAAACGGCTCTGGCAATTGGACCAAAAGTCAGTCTCTTGTTCCTTATGAGACCATGAACTAATTAAACTGAACTTGTCAGAATAGACGGATGAATAGATTGAACTGGATTTTGGCACTGAGTGGTCCCACGCTCATGAAAAGCAAGTTGTTTTAGTGATGTCATCATCTGGAACTTTGAACTATGATATCACTTTTGACAGAATTAATGTGGAATTAATACCATATGTACACACATTAATAAGTATTGACTTTGAAAGTTGAGTGACTATTTGAGGTAGCTTTCCAAAGGGAATCTTTGAGATATGTCTTTTGAGAATCTCTAGTATCAGACATTTAACTAATGTATTCATTTAATGTTTTTGTTAGAACTCTTCTGAGACAACTCTATATATGTCTTTCTACAGGGTACTTTATAGGAACATGTGTTAAAACATGTTATTAATATAGAACTGGGTGGATGAGGAGATTTAAAATTAAGTTCAGAATTAACTTAAAAGATTTTCCTAGAAGGTTATTTTTTTAACAATGAAACTCAGGAAATTTTAAGTAAAATTTATAATTAAGACACAAGCTAGTCATATTAATCTAAATGCTGGTTGTATTTTCTATTAATATGGAGCAAATATGTTCTCGTACTTCCTTTTCTCATTCTGACAGAAACATGGATTTTATGTCCACCATGGTAATGCTTTCTATAATCTTGTCACTTGAGCCCCTTCAGATTCCTGACAATTAATTCTACTCAGCAAGGTGGAACTAGAAATCTCTGAAGTGTTAATTAGCACATCAGTCTTGGTATATATATATGAACTAACTGACAAAGGAAATCTTAGCAGCTCCAGTGGAGGAGTGGACATTGAGATAGGCCTTCCTTTGAATAATGCATTGCAAGTCATGCGGCAGGATTTTGTGTGGTCCCCTTTTTATGATATTCCTCAGTCATCACGGTAAAGTTCACTTTACCGTGACATAGAGGATCTGCAGGGTTGAATGAATTCATACCTCTCCGACCGAAGGCCATGCTTGCTGGAAGAGCAGCCCCTCTCTGTCTAGCGCCTCTGTTTCTTTCAGGTAGGCAGTAGCTGTTTCAGATATTGAAGAAGCAGACAAACCTTGAACCTGTGGTAGCAATGCAAGGTGGACCAGAATCCCTCGGTTCTAGTCCTGACTTGGCTGGGCTCACTTCCTGACTTTGGGGAATCTCTTGACTTTTCCACATGTGTTCATCCTCTGAGACACCATGGGAGTTTATTTAAACACCCAAGCTAAAGGCTGGGGATGTAGCTTAATAATAGAGCATTGCTTAGCTGTTCAAGTTCCCGAGTCAATCCTCAGTACTTCAAAGAAGAAGAAACAAAATCCCAAACGAAAACTACTATGGGTAATTGCTATGAAATGAAATACTACATGAATTTCCTGTAATTATTGAAATATAATTACTGAAATATTCCCCAGTAATGCAGATCAATAGTTCTTGATGTTCTTTATGGATATAAATGAATGCTCTGAAAAATAGACCTGACAGTTGAGAAGGTGGAGCCATTCAGGGCAAAGCTGTCATGAAGGACACCCTTTCTCTTTAAAAATCTGAGAAGGAGCTGGGCACTGGTAGCTCAGGCCTGTAATCCAACTCCTAAGGAGACTGAGATCTGAGGATCATTGTTTAAAGCCAGTCAGGGCAGGAAAGTCTGTGACACTCTTATTTCCAGTAAACCACTAGGAAACTGGAAGTGGCACTGTGATTCAAGTGGTAGAGTGCTCGCCTTGAGCTGAAGAGCTAAGAGACAGTGCCCAGGCCCAGAGTTCAAGCCCCACGACTGACAAAAAAAATCTGAGAAGGGAGGTGACAGTGGAACCCATATAACCCCAAATCATGGCTTTTGGAATAAGGCTTTCCCTATTGACAGTAAAATCACACTTTCTAAGAAAACAATGCTTCATTCCAGGGGGATATATCAGTTTGACAAACCATTAATAACAAAACACTTGGTAGCTTCCACAACAGAACTTGTCTTGCAGTTGTAGAAGCTAGACGTTCAAGGCCAGGTATTGCAGTGGTTTTTCTTTCTGAAGACTTGTAAGACAGAATCCGTCCCAAGGCCCTCCCTCTATGCTTCGAGCACTGCTAGCAACCTCTTGTATGCATTCGGCTTATAGATGTATCATCTGAAGCTCTGCCTTCAACTTCATATGATGTTCTCCCTGTGTGCCTGTTTAATTTTCTTTTCTGTAAAAGGTGATGTAAACTCTGGTATCTTAGGCTCCATTCTAACATCCTTATTTTAAATTGAATACATCTTCAGAATTCTTATATCCAGATTGGGTTGTATTCTGAGGTACTAGACTTCAACATGTGACGTTAAGGGGAAGATAACTCAATTCAGAACAGTTTTTAACAGATGGAAAAAACTGAGACATTGCACATAAAATGCCTAGAGCGCTTGACTCATGGTGTTCTGTGCTCTGGCCTCTCTCCTGCTGGCTCAGAATGAGGTAGAGAATTTGAAATGTGGAATTGATCTCTTTTATTGCTCACCATAGAAACTTTACCATAAGCACTGGATATACAGAGTATGTATTCATTAATTAATGTTTCCTCACAGATCCCTTGGATTTTTTCCTTGGTTTGTGAGCTTTTGAAGGAAGTCCAGACCTCAAACAGATCATCCTGTCCTACCCAGCCACTTGCTTTGAATTCAAGTCTTTGCTTCCAAAGGTTTTGTAACAGGTGGGTAAAACCTTTTCATCATTTATCATATATTACACAAATAGAGTGTATGAAAAGTTTTCCCCTAGTATATCCTATACAAAAAGCATATTAGCCTTTTATTAGAAAGAGTGGATTTATAAACAAATTCTTAGATACAAGCAATAACCTCAGAAATGACCATTCACTTGACACGCCTGTTCTCATCTAAGCATTCCAGTAAATGGAGAGATTCACCCAATAACCATCACAGGTAGATCACATAAGAAAGCACAGATGTATAGTGAAATCACCTTGAATCAAGTGCTGAAAAGAGGCTGACTGACCGTGGACCTTATAGTCAGAGATGGGCTATCTGTGCTCATTCCACGACCAAATCGTGAAATGCATGGAATGAACAAATGTCTAGTGAGTAGAGGAATTTTTGTCTTCTGGCATTAGGCTTCCTCTTCCTACCATTGAACATTTTCAAGCCTTGAGTTCTTTGTTGCCAAAAAGAAGGTAGTATCCCATTTGGATGGGGGGAATTTGTGAGGAAGGGACATGGGGATCTGTGTTAATGGATTCTAATTTGCTCTTAAGAACCATAGAAAGAACAGTTATGAAGAGAATCATGTAGGAGAAGGGAAAGCATCTGGAAGAGACGGTGGTATGTTGGAGGGGCGGTGAGCACAGCTGTGTGAATAGCTGTGGCTTGGGCTTCATAGCCACTGAACTGAATCTCCTCACCTGAGGTGGGTCGTCCAGCTGGGGCAGGTTCACCTTCTTGCACACACCTTTCTTTCGTCACCTTCACTAGCATTGAACACTGCAGGAAGACAGACACTACTTTGCTCTCTACCACAAATGACTTATGCACCAATGAAAAGGGATCTTGACAATTTTGACTGTCATGTAATGCATTCATCTCTATAAAACGAAGAGAGAATTTTGCCTCTTAAAACAGCATGCCTAGACAACGCAGGAGAATAAAATCGACCTTGTAGAGAATGAGGAGGATAACAGCTCAGAGTATTAAGAAAAGAGAAATTATATGTTTGGATGAGCACAAGGAAAATAACCAAAAAGAGTAGAAACAATGTGTCTGAAGTAGCAGAAACTATCCAGGAAATGCTGCAGTTCCGGACACCTGCTGTCACATTTACCTTTCCTTTGTTGGACACTCTGCCTCTCCCTAACTCCTCCAAGGAACTGGTTAGTAGGGAAGCTTCTCCATCTTTTAATGTGTCTTTTCATCTGGAGAGACATCCATCAGATCAATGTTGGCCTACACATTTCATGATGTCTCACTCACGAACTGATGTTAGAATATAAAGGCAAAACTGGACTTGTGTAGTTTGATTTTATTCTCTCCTCTTTCCTCTTTTAAACCAAGTTCCCACTTGCTTTGCTGATCCCAGAAGGACACTTTTGAGGACACTTGCTTTCATTAAGGTGGCACGCATGAGGCTTTGTAATTACAGAATTTATAGTAAAGGAGTCCAATTTCTCATAGACCCTGGTTAGTATTAAAATTGATAGTTTATCTCCCATCTCCCCACATGTTAAGACTTTGACTTGATTTAGAACTCGAGTGAAGTATTAGTCGGTGGCCCTGGAAGACATCTTTCTTTAGATCTGAAACCTGGTCTGATATTTGACTGTTAGCTCTGCTATTCTGGTCTTGGCACAAGCATCTCATAATGTCCCATCTAAATCCACAATTCTGAATAATAAGTCATTCTGCACATGATTGTCCAACAGGTATATAATCTTGACCCATTTGTTCATTTGAATTATTATTCTTTTTAGTCACTCATTCAGTGAGCATGGATATTATTCAATATTTACACTGGGCTGTATATGGAGAAAAAGACACTACTCAGATGTTTGCCATTTCAGTGGAAGATAGATCACTTAGGATCCAGTTTTGCCCAAGTTGTAAGTCAGTGTTCAGGGTTAATATATGTAGAATATTCTGTCAAGAGAGTGTGACGATGGTCACATTAGGATGTGGATCTCTACACCTTGACAGGACATTTGTCCTTAAAGATATTTGGATTCTGTCCCTCTGGAAGCCAAATAATATATTTTGTGAATTGTATTTAAAATATCATCATCTGTGGGAGGTTTAAGGATTGTACAATGGTAAAGATATTTAAGATTGTTTTAATATCTCCTCAGCTTAGCAAAATATCTGACATATAGTGAATATTCACTATTATATTTTCCGAACCTAATCATCCATCCATCCATCCATCCATCCATCCATCCATCCATCCATCCATCCATCCATCCGTCATTATTCCACAAATGTTGTCATGTACCCTTCAATAAATGCTGAACATATAATTGAAAATACAAACAGTATCTTGTTCTGGTTAATAGTTTACTATTCCTTTTATTTAAATACACATAAATTTTAATGTGCATCTACTAAGCACCTGTTATTATAGATTACCTATACTTATATGGTATAAATATCATCTATCATTCCCATGGTAGTTGTTCACCTGGGCTACTCATGTCTGTTCCTGATTTTTGATTCTCTTAAGACTAGTGTTATACCACTTGAGCTACATCTCCACTTTTGGCTTTTGTTTTTGCAGTTAATTGGATAGTCTCATGGACTTTCCTGTCTGAGCTTTGAACTAAGATCTTCAGATCTCAGCTTCCTGAGTAGCTAGGACTCCTGAAACCTTATTTCAGTTCTTTTCATGAGGAATTTCATATGCAAGAAAAGAAGTGTACTGAACATTTTGGTCTCCAGTTATAGACCAAAAATAAAGAGAACAAGTATTATGCAAATAATGAGAGGTATATTTAGTATCTATGAGGAGTATAACAAAATTCAATACCAAAATTGTAAGTAAATGCACTAATGTTATTGATCAATAGTCAATATACTCACAAGTCAGTTATCACAGGTGCTAGATCTCTAGCAGGGAATGGAGTCTCTAGATGGTATTTGCACATTGAGGATGCTCAAGTCACTAGGCCATCCTACTGCCAACTTTGAAGTTTTTGCCTTCTGTTACAGTCGGGGCAGATGAGCCCATGCAAGTCTGTGCAGGTTTCTAACGGAGGCCTCTACTTCTGTGATTCTAATCCTGGGAAGGAGGAGAGTCATGCTTGCACCTCTTCCTGCCACTCCCTACCTGCTCCTGAAAGATGGGTATTTCTCCTCACTCCTCCTCAGTCACCCCCTGAATGAACCCCTTCCCAGAGTGTGAGCCACCTCCCAGAGAACTCACACAGATTACTTTTAGGGAACCTATCCCTCACTTCCACGCCAGCCAGAGTGGACATATTTCTACACTAGCACCAAAGCAATGTGAGTCCTACTCTATAGAAGACAATGAAGTCTTCTTAAGTCTACTTTTCTGAGTGAAGCTACTCTTAAAGATAATGACATATAACACATTAGTTGCTCTGCAGGAGAATAGCCTAGAAGGAGTAATCTCTGAGAGAAGATTAGAAGGCAGGGAGTTAGCAGTGCACAGAGGATGATAAGCCATTATCTGAGATAAAAGAAAGATGGAGGGAAAGCAAATGAAGATGTAGAATTATGAGTCAGAGACGCAAGTTGGATGTTACTTTTACTGTGTGGACTAAAACTGTCTTGAAAAAAAAATCATACTAAGTGAAGTGAGCCAGATCCAGAGAAATGAAGGTTACGTGATTTCCTTCGTTTGTGGTAAATAGAATGCGCCTATAAATCTGTAAGGAAACACACTGGGGAGTGTTTCCAAATGAATGAACTGAAGTCTAACAGTCTCTATGGAGAGTTCAAATCTTTTAGAGAGACTTCTGTCAGAGACCAACAAAATCAACACTAGGAAATAAGTACATCCAAAGAGGAAGGGGTGGGGCTAATGGGAGAAGAGTAGATGAAGGAAAGGAGGAAGTAGGGGAGAATTCATGGTATAGATACTAGAAAATTAAGAAACGCAAGGGAAAAGGGTGGGTTGAGGGGGATGGGAATGTTGAAGGCGTGACACTGATCATAAACTGTATTCATAAACTGCTCTGCTGTATGGCACCTCCTTTGTACAACTACTTAAAGGTAATGAAAAAATTAAAAACCGCGAAGTTTTTAGTTCAGATACGTATTAGCTGCTAAGGTAGTGCTGTGTGACAAGTCATCCCATGCTTGGTGACATGCACTGAGTGATAAATATTTACGTCCAGCTTCTCGAGAGGTGAAGTCATCTAGGATGGGCTGGATAGAAGCTGGCCATGAGTGACTCACGAGTCTGCAGTTAGACTGGGGTTAGTCTTGTGGGTTGGAATGGTCTCATATTACCCCCCACCCCCATTTTCGGAGACAAATACCTCAGCGTGTCCTTTATACGGCTTTGCAGACATTAAGGAAGCGATCGCAGTCATCCTAAGAACCTTTGAGTCTGTGTTTGTGTCTTGTTCACCAGTATCACATTTTCCCAGACCAAGGCCAGAATCAGACTAGGCTACAATATTATGGCAAATAGCACAGACCTGGGAACAGAGAGAAAAGTGACTATCATGTAACTCTACCAAAAGAGAGTGTACTTAATATGGGGACCTATGCCCCTATTTAAATACTTAAAATATGGCAATTAAAGGGCTGTAATATTTCTTCTTAGTATCTGAAAATGCTCAGAATTGCACTCTAGTCATTAATTATATAGCAAGGCCTCAAATACTAAATGTTGAAAATTCCTTAGACGCTGTTTATTCCTATCTGTTTATGTTACAGATGGGGAAACTGAGAATAGAACAAGTTAGTAAAAATGTTCCTGTTGGAAACTGAACTCTAGCTCATTGAACCGACTGTATTTTGGACTTGAGGCCACTCTGTCATGGGAGAGTTATGACTATTTTTCAGATGGTTTACTAAGGGATGCCATTATATCCTTTGGTCAGATAGCCATGCAGGGGATCTCAGTTTAATTTGCCCAATTGTGCATTCCCTTGTACTGGGGCTCTCACAGGAGGGAGCTCAACTAATTTGGAAAGAGGAAGAAGTAAGTGTTCGCTTGAAAGCCACAGTGCTGTGAACAGAGGTGTGACATAGAACTTTCAAATTAGATATTAGCTTGTAACGTGATCAGGCCATGAGGAAAGCAGACCCGGCCAGGGCTGGTCTGTGTGAGGAGCTGAGCTGCAGGAAGTAGCATAATCCTCTTTATGTGGCACTGGTGACTGCACCTGGAAAACAGGCCCTGCTCCAAGCCGCCATACCCAAGCCTTGTGGACAGGGAGAAGGGGACCGTATGATTCATTCAGTGCTGCAGGAAATGACCTAGGCGGGAGAGATTAACGTGCTTAATGAGCTCGCTCTTCTCCGCCTGCAAGGGGACCCCTGACAGCCGGAAAAAAATCTTGGTTGGCTGGTCCAGTGTGTTCAGATCACTGGGGTCGTAAAGTGTTGGGGGGGACGGGAAACCCTGAAATATCTGATGCACTCGCTCAGGTCATCTCATGGGCTTTTCTTCCTCCTCTTTGAACTTCTTTCAGCTCTCTAAACTCTTTTACTTTTGGTGGCGCCAGGATTTGAACTGAGAGCCTCCCACTTCCTGGCTCTGCCACTTGAGCTCTAAGCTCCAGCCATCTTCAGGTATTTCCCCCAAAGGCCTCATGCTTTTGCGGGACCATCCTCAAGCCTCCACCGTTCCCACAGGCCTCTCTCTCAGCTGGGACATGCTCCCGGCTTGCGGGAGGAGAGGCAAGTCTCACTTACTTTTTTTGCCCGGGCTGGTTTGGAACCACAGTGGACCAGATCTCTACCTCTGAAAGAACGTGGATTATAGATGTCCTCTCTCTGGACTCCTGTCCAGACTCAGATTTGCAGAGGTATTTCCTTCCTTTCTTGTTCTGTACCTATGCCACCACTCACTTCCTCAGTGCGTGTGGTGAGGACTGAGTGGCTGTGTTGGAGGCAATGTTTTGAAGTCTGTTCCAATATCTGTGCATGTCCTTGACCCTCTGCTCCCATCTTTAGTGGAGTCAATCTCTCTCTCTCTCTCTCTCTCTCTCTCTCTCTCTCTCACACACACACACACACTCAGTAGAAACTCACTTTTGTCCCCTGCTCACTACATCCCTGACAGCTCACAAGGGTCCCTGCGTGTCTGCTGAGACATGGAGAGCAGTCCGTAGGTGTGTGTGCAGCCACAGCAGCTGGTTTCCAGCCCTGGGCTCCTCTCTGCTGCCTCCTAGCGATGCACTACTTGCTTGAGCCAAGGCAGCAGGTGGGGTGCTGCATTGGAATGCAGAAGTATTTGTGTACTGCTATCTGCCTCATTTTCTTACCAGCCATATTACTGGAGGAAAACCACTGATCTTGGACCTCCCTCCCTCCCTCCTTCCCTCCCTCCCTCCCTCCCTCCCTCCCTCCCTCCCTTCCTTCCTTCCTTCCTTCCTTCCTTCCTTCCTTCCTTCCTTCCTTCCTTCCTTCCTTCCTTCCTTTTCCTTTTCTATTTTTTGTGGTACAGGGTTTAAAACTTAAGGCCCATTTCCCATCCTTTTCTACTTTATTTTTTGAATAGGATCTTTCAAGTTTACCCATGCTGGCCTTGACTGTTATGATCCTACTTATGATGCCCTACATGATATAGATAATAATAAGTACGTACCACTGAGCCCAGTTTGTTGGTTGAGATAAGATCTCACTAAAATAAGCTCAGGATGGCCCTGAACTTTGATGGTCCTAGTTTCTACTTCTCAAGTCGCTGGGGTTATAGTGGTGAAGTCCCTACCCACCGGTCTTAGTTCTTTACTCTACAAAATAAGGATAGTTCCTGTGGGGACTTTTGTGTTCCTCTGTGAGTGCATCCCAGCATCCACCTCGCAAAGCTATTGCCCATGTACACATAGATGGGACTCTGAAGTGCTAAGCGCAGCAAGGACCCATCCTCCCCCTCAGAGACAGTGTATGCAGTATGCTTCTTGTCCCTCAGCTCGGAGATACTCTTTATTCCTTTTCCATTATACATTCTTCAACGACTTCCATCTCATTTAGTAACCATTTGTCAAGTGTCTATAATGGGAACATGGAGAGGATTAGAGAACTAAAAGTCAGCAATGAATGAGTCTCTGCCCTCTCCCAAGTGCTTGCATCTTGTTTCCTGACTCTTCTTTTACCTCTGACTTTGTTCTTCATCTTCGTGTGTGAGCATGGCATGCGTTGAGATTTTGCCATCATTTCTCATTCCTTTCTCTACAATCTGTGTAGACAATTTAATCCTACTTCCATGGTTTACGTTATGAAGCTTTAATCATCATTAAATAACCCCCCTCAATCTTGATCTCTCTGCTTCTGCCAATGTCTGGGCCTGCACTTCTACCTCCCTGTTGTATACTTTTCCTTGGATTTACCACATGCTGTCCTGTTTACAAAGGAAGAGCTTAAAAGAAACCTATTAATTGAATGGCATATCAAATTCATGTTACAGGATTTTAAGGAGCTATATGAAATTTACCAATCCCAAAACTCTGGTGTATTTTGCAAATATTTCAATAATATAAGCACTTGAGAAGACACTGGAAAACATAAATTAAGATGTGATTTTTCTTTTAGTAATGAGCAATGGAAAAAATCATGTCAAAATGTTTTGGCTTTTATTAAACACAAGCACTCTTCAGTCAAATAAATGGATATTTTTGAGAACAAATATGAAATCACTGAACATAGAAAATTGCTTTCAAAATGAAAATGTTCATTTCAAAGCAGGTACCTTCAAATGTTCTAGTATGTATATATGTATATTTTTTATAATCTCACTCCAAGAGAGCTTACGGTTAAAGCTCTCATTGATCTAAAGATTTCAAAGTAATGACTCCACACATTTCAAATAAAATCTTTATACTCTTCTTTTCATACACACCTGCTTTGTCTCCTCTGGCTGTGTTATAAGAGTAATGTATGCAACCTTCTTTGAAAATTTCAGTGACAGTTGTAAGAAATGGGATTCTTCATTCTCTTATTTCTTCTAACTGTGGCTAAAAGAATATTAAATAGTATATTATTATGTATGTTTTGATTTCTCTGTTGACTCTTTGCTATGAAAAATAGGGCTCTGGCTAGTATACACTGATTTCTGGTTGTATTACATCTTACCTTTAAAATCACACATCTTGATCCAGCAGATTCAGAGTATTTCCTGTGGCCTTCATTTAGAACGAAGCCTTTATACACCATGCACATCAGCTCCTTCCTGGGGCTCCACATTGTCTGAACTGTACAGTTACCTATTGACTGCCAGACCTTCAGCAGTGAAATCCTGCTTTATGGGTTTGTGTGAGTTTATTGTTTGCTTTTACTAAAACTGATGCTAAAAAAACTTGAAGGTGAAGGAATGGTATATGTAGTACCATAGTGATATCAATGTCACTATAACATATATACTGTAGAACAAGTATATTTGAACTCAGGATGAAAGAAAAGTAATCTTAGGTTACTTCAAACTGGTAGAGAATACTTTCTGTGTCAAATTCACGTCAACTCACTCTGCTCCTGTGGGAATGCTCAATACCTTGCCACAGTTTAGTTTGCTTTGTTCTGGAACTTCGATGTTCTTACACATCCTTGAAGTTTTACTGGCATTTCTGATTGCTTTTACTTAATGACAGAAAGTGAAAAGCCTTATGCTTACTTTATTTACCAATATGCGGGATTTTCTGGCTTTTCAATAGTATCTTTAATTGTCTACTCTTTCAACGGTAAAACTACTAGAATGTTATGAACTTGGTCACATTGGACTTGGTCTATGAGCCCACTTCAGATTCATGTTTTAGACTTTCTTCCTATTCTTGTCCCATGTTAATATGTCTATGTTGAAAACTGTAGCATCTCCATATTTCAAGGACTTAGCTTTCTAAAAATCAATTTTGCATTCATGTGCCAATCCACCTGGACCTAGAGGAGAGGTCTGCCCCTTCCAGCCATAGGAGGGCTGTACAGGGGAGAATCCCTGTACATCACCAGCTGAGCAGAGAATGGCAAGGAAGGAGACACACTGGCTTTCCTGCCCAGGGCAGAGGTGGCGCATGTGACTTCTGATTGTATTACATTGTCCAGAGAAGTTATATGGCCTATCTAGATGCAGATGTGACAAAGAATGGGTCCAATAAACTGGTTTTCCTCTAGGTCATCTGGAAAGAACGCATTCCAGTCTATATTTTAACTATAGCTCAGTGAAATTCCCTTCTAATACCTGACAATGTTGGCAATCATTTCATTTCTTTCTTTTTTTCCCCCTAACTTTTTGCCAGTTCTGGGGCTTGAATCAGGACCTAGTTACTGTCCCTGAGCGTTTATGCTCAAGGCTAGAGTTCTACCACTTGAGCCACAGCTCCACTTCTGGCTTTTTGGTGATTGATTGGAGATAAGAGTCTCATGGACTTTCCTTCTCAGGTTGGCTTTGAACCATGATCCTCAGATCTCAGCCTCCTGAGTAGCTAGGATTACAAGCATGTGCCACTAGTGCCTGGCTTGTTTGTGATAATTTCTTTTAACTATACTAGGAAACTAATATAGACCATAACATCTAATTGAGTCATCCATTTGCTACTTTAATTTTATTCTTTAATCTCCTGTCTCAGGTGCTATGCCCTATAGACTATTGTCTTCCTGACTTCTCTCTGGTTCCTCTATTTCTAGTTTGTTGAAAATTTCTCTCTCATGACCTCTGTTGAAAGATTCCACTGTCAGAGTACTAACACCCTTCCAATCTTCTTTCCATGGATTCTTTCTATAAGACCTATTCTTACTCTTGGTTTTAAGTACAGTCATTATGGTAATAACCCTAAAACTTTTCTCTTGAACATAGATATCCACTGTACATTATCTTTTAGAAATGGACATTCATTTCTTAGCTTTCTTCAGTTTGACATCTCTACTTTGAACTCATGATTTTCCTTTGAATCTCCTGATTGTTGCCTAAGGAAGCTGTTGTCTACAGTAATACTATAAAATAAATACTCCTATATTTAATATAATATACAATTTCCCCCATACACAGGCCTGGAGTAGCTAAGATTCTTCTGATTTAGTTTTCAGGCTAGTAGTCTAATCTTCCTGGTCTCCCTCAAGGTTTCCATTCAAGGAAATGACTTTTCCATTTCCATGTGGCTTAAGTCAGGGTGTTAACCTTCATTTGTCCTCTCTGTCGGCCTTGATCCATTTTATTTATTACTCTTTTCATTGTTGCCTCTACTTCTCACTGTCTGCTTCTATCACTAACTCCAAGCTCCTATGATAATTTTTTTCTAGAGCTTCCTTATCTTCATTCATCAAAGCTGAATAACTTCATGGCTCACTTCTGGTACGAAGCAGAGGAAGGCTCGTGAATGCAACAGGTGGAGTCTTCCCTTTCATGGAATTTACAATGTTGAAAAAGAAGCAGAACTTTTCTAAACTTCTTATAATGTCTACCACTGTTTCCAGCTCACTTTGACCAGCATCACTTTAATAATGAGATTATAGCATCCTCTTGCTTAGGATCCCTAATGGCCTGTCCTTGTGAATAGACCAACATCCCTACCATGGCCAGCAAAATCCCATGTGTTCTGTACTTAGCTCTGTCCATCTGTCTCAGCCCTTTCCCACTTCACCTGCTGTGCTTCATCCATAGCAAGCTCTTTTCCTTTTCAAGTTTTGTAACAAATAAAGCTCTGGTCCAACTTAGAGACTATCATATGGGTTTCCTGTCCGGTATAGCATATTATAAGATCTTCATGCTACACTTACACCTCATTTTGACCTCTCAGTGACTTTTCAAATGACCTTAACTAAGGCTTATACTTCTTAGTATTTCATTCACTAATCTTATAGTAGATGCCTGGTTCGGATGCATGTATGGATATAAACATGCCATTTATATGTTTAATGCATTCTATTTCTTTCAGAAGGACCGTGTATAGTATAGAATATATGTAATTTTAAATCTCAACCCTGTATAGCTCGTTTCTAGTACAATTTCTGGCATGCAGTGGCATTACATATACTCACGAATGGTAATATTTCAAGCAGTGGTGATCACGGAAGTGTAATGGGAGATGTATATCATGGCCTAAACTCCCAGTGGTATTTTCTTGGCATCTTTCAAATCATAAAATACAGGGTAATTTGGATGCCTGATCTCATTAGTAGAAATTATTTTGTAAAACTAGGGTTGGGCAGCGTGAATGACATTTTCAGGGCAGTGCAGGGAGTCCCTGTGGAGTTGGGCAAGAGCCAGGTCTTATCCACTCAAGGCTAGATCCTCACCTTCACTCCTGAGTATAGGCCCCAAGAGAGCAACTCCATAGTCCAGCCCCACTGTGACGGGAGCGCACAAGAAGGGGGCCAAAAAGGGGAAGACTCGGGCCAAGTCTGAGGGTTTCCAGGCCACTTTGCTTATGGTTTGGCTTAGGGTTCCCACTTCCCTTCGCTGTGTTTGTCCCTTAGGATCCTGACCTTAAATCAAGCTCTCAACCTTCTCTTCTGCTCAGAGTGAACTGGTGACTTTTAATTGTATTTTCCATGCAGGGCCTTTGAAATCTGTGTTGCTATGCTTTTGTGGGTTTAGCTTGACCTTTAATGTTCTCTTGGCAGATTTCTGTTGTTGGAGGGGTTGGGGATTTTGATTTGCTGGAGAGAATAGAGTCTAAGCTTTGGACTTCAGACCCTTAGGCTTTCCCTTAAAAACAGAGAGATGACTAATAACTATTAGTGTGTAATGATGGCTTAGCAGTATTTACCACTGATTTAGGCTCTCTGGCTCCATTACCTAGGATATTTTCCCGACTTAAACATTTCTTAGTTCTTTAGCCAGCAGCTGTCTGCATTTTTTTTAAAGTTCCTAAACCTTCAGAAATTATGATTCCACATTTCTAATAGACTCCTTTTCACCGTTTGATCAAAAAACACCCTTGGGCCTGTATCGTGGATCTCCAACAAATTTTGCACAAATTATAAGTTAGAGACACAAGCAAAGAAAAAGTTCCAAATTTTCCCCAGTGGGCCCAGCATATAACACTACTACCCCCAATCTTTCGTTGGATCTGAAGCAAGTGTGTGATTATGAGAAATGTCTAACAGTATTACACTCCTCGCCGGTGTTGATGGACACCGTCAATCACACACTCAGGGAATGTCGAGATTGAGGGAGAATGAAAATTCTTTCTTCCTAGAATACATCTGTATAGATCAGGGAAAAGGATTTTAAAAACCAACTCAAAGAGTGACATCCTTGGGTGAAATGGATAATCCATCTGACTTTATCTCAGTCTTAGTGGCTGCTACTCTCCTATCTGTTAGGAGACTGTCCACATTAGAACTCACTATTTATAAGCATTGGGGAAAAAGAAGAATAGGCTTATGGATATGAAAATTATGTATACATTATATTGAGCCTTGTGGTTGTGAGAATGTAGCATTATGATACTCATATTAGATGTGGGCTTTTGGTTCCATGAACGAATAAAGCAATAAGGTAAAGAATGCTGTCATGGACCAACTATGTCTTGTGTACCAGACAATGAACATAGTAGTAGTCTATCGTAATTTAAACTTAGAAAATAGTTAAAGCTCTCTGCCATCACTTTATTACTTTATTTATTTTACTGGGGTTAAACCTCAGGGTTTGTGTGGGCTAGGGAAGGCATTCCAGCACTGAGCTATGCCCAAAGCTTTTGGCTTTATTTTTCTGGTAGGGTTGTCAAGTTTTTTTGTCCAAAGCTGAGGTTGGACCACTGTCCTCCCACTTTCACTTCCTATAAAGCCAAGATTACAAGTGTGTATCATCGTACTCAGCCCCCTATTATACCCATTTTAAAGGAACATGCAAGCTCATAGAAGTCTAGTAATTAGGTTTTGGAATTTTTTAAGCAATGGATAAATTGGAGATCACATTTAGTTGAAACTCATTTCTCAGTTGCTGACCTTTGTGCTAGGTTGCTTTTTCCTGGCCAGATTAAGTTACAAAGTATACAGAATTATAGAACTAGAAGTGGGCTTAGAGATGATCAAATCTATAAAAAGTGTCTGCTGGAGTTTTTTTTTTTTTTCAAAAGAAAACACAAGGCCAATATGATCTTCAGTGTGTAAGTTTGGTGATCTTTTGATTTTGAGTAATAGAGGCCCTTAGAAAACTGTCTTAACTTAAAAAGGACTTGGCTTGTTTGCATAAGTGAAAAGGAGTTTTGACGGTGCTGAATTGAAACGTTCTACCATGCCATCGGGATTCAGTGTGTCCATCTCCTAACTCTCCTAGTTTCTTCATACTGGCTTGTTTTCATGTTTCATGTGATGGCTCGTAACAGTTCCAGGCTTACATCATCCTTGCTGTGGGTAGTCCCAGAAGTCTCTCTCCCTTTAATTTAATTCTCACCAGTACCTGATGGCCCGTGTTTCCATTGCCATCCAGTCACTGTATTCAGAGGCTTCTTTGTCTACTCCAAAACTATATGCATTGAATGAAGGGAGTTATTAGTCCCAAAGGAGAAATTGTGCTGTTGTTTCTGGAGGAAAGAATTGTGAGTAGTGCATAGGCAAAAACAGTAGGTGACTTTGATGTTTACAAAAACCTAAATCTATTTTGGGAAGATAATTCTTTTCTTGGCTTCCATCTTGAAATGGCCTTGGTGCTTCAGACTTAATGGGCCCTGGTTTTGCATAGTTCTGGGTGATTTTTTTTCCCCACATAGCACAATTCCAAGGAATGTTAGTGGGTCAAGCATAAATGAGAGAGCTGGAGTTGTTGGGAAGGCATGTGTGATTATGAGAAATGTCTAACAGTATTACACTCCTCGCTGGTGTTGATGGATACTGTCAATCACACACTAAGGGAATGTCGAGACTGAGGGAGAATGAAAATTCTTTCTTCCTAGAATACATCTGTATAGATCAGGGTAAGAAATATGGACCCCACTGTGTGAGAGTGTTAAGGATAGGTGAAGGACAACTGATAATAATGGAGGATGAAAATATCAAAGTACATGGGAAGGGATGGGAAGGGGAAACAAAGGAGGAGGCTGCAATGCTTGATAAGAAATGTACTCATTATCTTGCCCATGTAATTGTAACCCCTCTGTACAGTATTTTCACAATAAAAATAAATAAAAATTAAAAAAGAAAATATCAAAGTACATTGCGAAGATGGCATAACCAAACTCACTGAAAGTTATCAGATAATAGAGGGAAGTGTATAATGGAGTCACTCTGATTACAATGTGTGTATACAATGAAATATCATTGTACAATTAACATATACTTTAAAAATGAATAACAGACTATAAAACAGGTCTGGTTTCATAGGTGGGGAAGAGGATGAATATAGAGGGTAACTACAGTCTAAATACTTTGCATTCATATATGAAAATAGAATACTGAAATGTGTTGGAATTCTTTTAAAACTGGTGAGGAGAATTAGGGAGAGTGACAAGGTTTAAGTATATTAAAATACATTGTAAGTATACATGGGACTGTCACAATAAAACTCTGTGGGCAACCAATATGTGCTGACAAATTGTTAAAAAAGAAGCATGATACCATTTTACCTTTTAGAAATATTCATACATCCTCAGATCCTGAGATCCTCAGATCGCAGCCTCTTGAGTAGCAGGGATTACAGGTGTGAGCTACCAGCAGCTAGACAGATGAGCAGATCTATTGCAAGTGTCCGAAATGTAGAGAATTTGAAACTATGAAGTTGTGCAAAAAGTAGTATTGCTCTTATTGGAGACTGGGTTTTCCTAGTGAAGTTCATTTATCAGGGAAGGGTTTAAGTTAAATGTGTTGAACAAATTGTTTCTGCTCCACTGGTTTATGTTTTTACCACCCACCATTTTGTTCATTAGTATTATTTGTAGAAATGTTTTCTGTTCGACTGTCTTCTGTAAGGTCAGTAACATTTTGGCTAGTGTGGGTACAAATGCATCATACTGCTTTTATCTTCAATTGTCACAGCTTTTTGCATTCACCTAATGGTTCCATGAGGAAAGATTTGGCTAAAAAAAAAACCAAATACTCATTCCATATAAAACTCAAAAGTGTTAAGCTGAAAGAATTTGTGGAGAAATCCAGCACAATTCCCTTTATTAGACTTTTGATCGAACTGAGATTGAACAAGCACACATTTCTTTCTTAATATCGCACAACTATGGAGACACAGAATAGAACTCAGACTCAACCACTGCTGAGTTAACTGGAGGAGAAGCATGGCTAGCTCATGCCAGATCCTCTGGAATCCTCTGTACACGAGTGAGTGGGAGGCCAGCCTCTAGCAAGGCTGGTAGTGTCTGCTGAGGACTCCCACGTTCTTTCTTGGCCTTGAGCACTCCATAAACATTTCAGTGTTGGAGGAAAGGTTACAGACCCAGACCTCAATGTTTGTGCTCCTGTTCTGTCTTAGATGAAGTTAAATATTGTTTGTAGATGATACAGATAAATCAGCTCCACCGTGAGCCTGTCTGGATGGCTAAAAGGATGCTGTTTATTTCTCTAAGAAGGTTGCCCAGCTGAGTAAGAGGGCTGTTGGACTATTGCCTCCTTTCACACACAGCCTTCCTATTTATTTTAGGACTTGACTTCAGAGAATGCACTTAACTGGCTTGCCTGGTTGTCATCTGTCATGCTTCTATTGGACTCAAGTGCCCAATGGTGATGACCTTGTCATTTCCTCCTTGTTGACAATCCCAGTGCCAAGGACGGTGTCAGAAATCTGTGATTGCTCCATCAATGGAAATAGAATGCAGCATAGGAAAGAGTGATTGATTAATGAGAGAATTAGAAGAGGTTCTCAGGCTTCAAGTATATGAAAGTATAGTAAGTGAGTGACAGAGAACAGTTGGTCCTTGTATCCATTCAGGCAAAGAAAACAAGGGAAAAGATTTATGTAAAGCTATTGGAATGTCGACCGGCCATTAGGAAGATGACCTGGCAAAGATCATGAAACTAATTGAAATCTGTTAGGGTTTAGAAGGAGCACTGGATTTAAGAATCTGCTGTTATTACTAGTAGTGTGACATGAAGTTAGGGACCATCTTATTTTCCCCTCTTACGAGTGCTTTAAAGGTTTACACATGGTAAGTGCTCATATGTTACCTCCTGTTTTTCTTTTTTCTTTTTTTTTAAGCTTGATAATCAACCCTTTTAATTGAAATAGAGAAAAGAATCTTTCAATATTATGAATTATAAATGGAGAGCAAGAGATGAGTAGCGGATGGTGAAATATGAAGACACACTTGGAGTGACAAGGTTTGGTCCACCAATGCATGTGGAAGTTGAGGGAGAAGAAAGGACAACTTCATTCCTGGAGTGTGGATGGACTGCAGGGTGAGCCAATGTCTTAGGAGAACAGTAAGCATAGAATAAAAGCAGGACATGTCTACTCATGTTTCAGATGGTCATTGTAATCACTGTCTGTGTTGAGGAACCTAAACCAGACATGGGTAAACATTATATTTCTTCCTGGGACACTATGAGGTGATTGCCATACTTTGCCATGGTTCAGAAATACTTGAAAGGCTTTTTTTTTTTCAAATTACAGTGTTCTGGAATCATTGCTCAGAGATTCTTCAGCTTCAGTGGCATCTGGGTTTGGTATCTAGGTTTATGAAGAAGCTGCGTAGGTGATGGGCACACATTTAGGACAGAAGTCTAAAAAAACAAATTAAAAATGGAAAAGACAAGGTCCCCATCAATGTTTTAACAATGTATGAAATTGTAAGAAATGTATACCATATAAGAAAAACTCCAGAATGTACACAAGAAGGACAATTCCTGACAATGGGTACCAGTCTATCCATGTTTCATATATTAGACTACACAAATTCTGAGCTATCGATTGTCAGGAGACCGAAATGAGCATAGCCTATTGTTGCAAAATGAAAAGGGCCTGTCACCATTGCACAATAATTATAGGCTTTTTATTCGTATTTTGATAAAATATCTGATATTAAATATGGATTTTGAGAGAAAATATTGGTTATGTCCTCTGGAATCATCTTTTATTTCTTCGGATCTTCAATCAGTCATGTTTTCTTAGGTTGACATTTGGCATCATAATTCTTGGTTCCAGGAACATTTATGGGGAAGTTGTTTGTGTTACACACTGCACAGTATTTGGTGGCATTCCTGGAGTCTGTTCACAGGTATGGATGTGACTCACACTTGCCAGGCTATAGTAATTAAAATGCCTATAGAAATTGCTGCCTTTATCCCAGTTTGAGGGATAAAGGTGTGAAAGGGTGTGGAAAGGTGTGGAAAGGGTGAAGTTCAGGATAGATGTACTAGCTAATGATCTTGGGAAATGTTTCAGAATCTCTGGGATTCTGATCTTTTCATTGTAAAAGGTGTGTAATAAAAACCAACTTACACTGTTGTGGAATATTTTAGCATGTAAGTCCATCACTATACTTGATGTAAGGAACAGCATAAACTATTGTAGCTATCAATATTAGGCATTTGTATCTTTACTTAGACACAAGATAGCCTACACTGTTGAAGCCATGTTAGAACTGCTATAAACAGTTTGTCATTTTCCCTAAATTTGTGCATGAAGTCTGAGTCACAGAACAATCAGATATAGATATCCTACGGTGTTAATTTTAATTATATCACTCGAGACTCACTGATCCCTTAGGCAAATTTCTAAATTTGAATCCTAGATTCCAACCTAAAACTTGTTTGAAGCTCAAGGGTAAAAAAAAAAAACCACTACTAATAAGGAATCACTTAAAATAATTCTATTTCTTTGTGAAATTTAATGTAGCTATCCATGTAATCTAGGGCCAGCTCAGGTCTGATGAAAATCACCTCATGGCAGCCATCCATCATGAAAGGAAATGACAGGGAGAGTTCCCAGGATGATCCATCTGAGGCATGCAAACCTCTGGAAAGGGCCATCTTGATTGAATATGCCTTCATACTGCATTCTGTAATACGAATCTGCTGTGCTGAGGGCCTTCAGCCTCTCCTAAAGTTGAAGGATCACTTCTTCAACACCTTGCATTGTTGTAAGAGGCCAGCTTGGCCACCTCCCCATCTCTGCCATTAGCGTGATGAGATCAGCTCCTAGAACCTCAGTTTTTCTATTTGTGAAATATATAATGATTGAATTAAATGATCTCTAAAGTACAAACTCAGTCTAATAGTCTGTGAGTACAACACGGAGACCCTAAAGTCTTACTCTCTTTACAAGGCAGTACTAACATTGCCAAGGGTCTGGTCACTGCAGATTTCCTTCAGAAAGAATCCCCTTCGTGATATTCTCAGATTCATCATGATAACCAGATTTTATGGCATGGTTTTTTCATTTTAAGTTTGCTCCTTGAAAGATATACATCTTGAAGCTGTGGTTTAGTGAACTGCTCTTTTCCATCTGATGGATAATGTAAGGAGCCAGAAAATCAGAGCAGCATCAAGAGACCCGTCTTGCTGAATTCAGAAGCCCTCTGGGTGCTTATGGTCCCAGTGTTGATTTTTAGCAGGAAACAAAGCAATGAAGTGGATGTGCCTTCTAGTGCAAAACGCTACTTTTCCTTAAAAAAACACCTCCCAAAACACCCAGTGAAGTGAAAGGCTGATGTGTTGACCATTACATTGTTGCTTTGATTTGGGAAATCCTACAAACAAGCATTTCCTGCCTCTGGTGGTCCCTCTGTACCCAGTAATGAAGAAGCTGTTTCTTTCCCCAGAGAATAAGTGGGGGCATTCTGACTAACAAGCAATAAAGAGGAAAAGAAAGGATAGAATAAAATGTTAAAATCTCCGGGGAACATTAAACTCAGTGGTGAAATCTTAGATGTAGCATTATTTTATTTTAAACTTTGCAGCAGAATTCTATTTATGATTAAAAACTCAATCATTATTGATACTCATATTATTCTTATCCATTTCTGATTTTAACAGAAATGCATTTAGTTTTGGGTTTTTTTTTTGTCATTAATTGTATCTTGGAAATTAACCTGGGGAACTTGTCAAACAACTTGAAAAGGTTTACAGAGTAAATAAACAAATTATTTAGGTGATAGAGATATTCCCTGGCATGCCATTGCTAGCTAGCTCTGTCTATTTGAGATTAAAATGACAAGTTTAGATTGATTCTAAGTCAGCCAATGGCTTGGTAGATAGAGAAACCCAGAAAGAGTCCACATATCAACCAACACACGTTGGTTGAATTACAGATCATGAATTTGGCAAATAGGCTGGCTTCTAGAAATTATCCTAAGACACATTTTGTTTCAAGTACAGGGTTTTAATGGTTTTGATTGGTTAGCAGAGCTGTAATAAGCAAGCAGCCCAGTTTGCTTAGGACTTGAGGCATTCCCAGGTACAAGACTTTCAGATTTAGGACTTGGGACATGGGGTACCAGGACAAGCTGACTCCCCTAGCAGACTAGGAAAACTTTTGAAGTGGGTAGTGCTCTGTCACTAGAATGTTCAGATAGAAGTGAATGGATCAATTCTCAGTGACCTAGCCCAGAAAGACTTCTGTTTTGGGGAGAACAATGAGATTCGTAACTATGTAGCTCTGAGTACTTTGGTTAGAATGCCCACTCAAGAGCTACAATTTCTTCTTTTTGAGATGCCCCTCGCCATACTTACATATTGAAATCTTAAGTCTACACAGATAGTGTCTGAAATCAACCTAGGAGGCCTACAGGTATGTAGCAAGGTTTTTTTCTTTATCATAATCGATACATTTGAATAGGAGGCCACCCCCGTACCCTGCTCCTCAATTTTGCCTCATGTATCAACCAGAATAATTTTGCTTCATCTGTTTTATATGTATGTAGGCCTATATCCACATATATAAGCCCATATATAATCATATATACAAACCAATATATATATATATAACAATTCATAAGCATATATAAGTATGATTATATATAAACACATATATGCCTATATAAACATATATAACTATATATTTAAACACATTTACCTCACCTAACACTTTTTTTAAACAACAAAAAGTCACTTTTAAAGGCAATTGTTGTAGCCCCTCTTCCTTGTAACCTATGCCTGTTTATATTATCTTATCTCCTCATATTCAATACCCTTGACTCCACAGGCTGCCCTTGAAACCCTTAGACATTTGACCTATGCTCAGATTCTGTTGCCTGGCTCTTCGCACAGGGTCATTCTTGTCAATTGTTTTCCCATCCCTCACCATCTCTCAAATAAGGGACAAATATTTTCTGCTATTTCTAGTAAGGATGCACAGCTTGGATGTCCAGCGTTTTCTAATATCCCGGCTGGATCTTGGTCACCACTGTTTCAAAATCTCATGTGAGATAGACGAAGGATTTGAACACTGATTCTAAGTGCTTACTTGGCATAGTTCTGAGGTTCCTTTCAAATTTTGTATTGTTCACAGTAATTCTACACACCTCTCGTGATTCTCTCAGTTCTGCAAGCTTGTCCCGTATTAGGAGAATTTCTACTTGAAGAAGCTTATCCTTTATGTTTCAAAACCTTAACACAGTTTATTGGGTGAAATCTTTACTGTGTTTGCTTTTTTAAATATGGCAGGTATCTTGCCCACAGCCTCTGTAGAATTCTTGTCCTTTGGGAGGATGATTGAAATTGAATTGAATGTGGTCCTTATAAAGAGAATTGTTGTGTTGGCAAGAGGATGGGTGGGACGACCTGGAAGGTTCACGCCAGCCCTAGTTTTGATGATATGATTCTAACCAGATGGGACCAACGGCGTATTATACGTCTATTGATGCTACCCTGTGCTTTCCCTCCTGCGTTTATTCTTCTGGTAACTGTATATTTTCTTTGGCCAGGCTCTCCATTTGTGATGCACAGCATGCGCGTCACCAAAGCTCTTTGTGTGTCTCATGGTGCAGGCTGCAAAGGTTGGTGAAGGAACTGAGCAAATCAGATGTCTGCATCTACATTTTCAGTGTTGTATGGAAAGCCTGCAAACCCTTCACAGATCGTGGCTTTTAGTGTACTTTATTTATTTGAATATGGCCAAAGACATGACTTCTCAATGTTATGGTGTCATGTCTGTGTTTGAAGGAAAATAATAAACCATAGTACAATTTCACAGCATCTATAGTTTTGCCTTACTAAAAGAGCAGAATAATTATCCAACAGCAATTTAAAGATACTTGGGCAGTCATTAGGCAAGTACAACTTGCACAGAGACCAAATCTTTTAAAACTTGGGCAATTATATTTTAAACATTACGTATTACTCAAAAACATGCACTATTTATATTTCTGTAGGCTTAAAAAAGCTATGCAAGCTATGCTGGGAAAAGAACTGAACAGAAGACAAACCCTGCTGGTGGTAGCTGAAGGATTTTTTTTTGTCAGTCATGGGGCTTGAACTCTGGGCTTGGGTGCTGTCCCTGAGCTCTTCAGCTCAAGGCAAGCACTCTACCACTTGAGCCATAGAGCCACTTCCATGAAGGATAGTTTTATAGCTCATTTTGGACTCATCACTTTCTTAACCAAGAGTGAAGAGGGAAGCTAGCTATGGAAGTACAAATGCTTATTCTTGAGGGAATCATATCAGCTAACACTGAACACCATTTATGGTAGAAAATGCTCTTTCTTTATTTTCCACGTTGAGAAATAATAACTTTTGACACTTAGATATTTTGTTGTTTTCTAATTCTCAGACCTGGTAACTCATCATTGTATATAGGGAAAAACTCAAATTCATTAGGTTAACATTCATCTTCATTTGACTTTACTTTATATTTTATAGTCTCATTACATGTTGATTTTTCCTCCTTGACTCTAAAAGTAAAAATCCTAGAACTCTTTGTTGGTCTTGACCACTTTCAAACACATCTGAAAGCTTTGGGGTTGGGAGAGGGGCATACTTTTTCACTTTAGTTAGTAAACATTAATTAAATATCAGGTGTCCGGAGGAAGATGGCAGAGGAGAAGCTGTGGACTAAACAAGCTCTCAAATAGTGAAAAGGCAATAAATTGAGTGAATGAATGAATGTCATGAAATTAGACAAGTAGTTTGCCTGTATGGGAGTTGTTAATATGTCCAATACTGCACCAGGCTGATTTTCTCAAGTACATGAAATGTAATATAATACTACTTCTTTTTTTCAAATGTAAACATTTCCCTACAGCCAAAAGTTACTTCTAAGAATCATTCCCAAATATCACACATCCTCTCTATCCTTAAAGTTGAAATTAGCAATGGGTGACTTAAAAACTCTGAATAATAGCAGGCATTTGGACCATTAATGGTTCTTGCCATAAGTGTATGAGACATTTTATCACTTCTTTATTTTTTTCTGCTGGGGTAGAGTATGCTCTCACAGTTGTTAATTCACTTCGGATCTGATTTTTCCATCATTTAGTACCCAACAGAGAAATGAACTTTTTACAAAGTGATGGTATCTACTACTGGATATGAGAAGCAGCATTTGCTTTGGGTCTGTCAGAGTATGTTTTGTTAGCAAAAAAGTTGCAATAATAGGCCCATAATGTTCTTTCTAGGTACAAAACTTAAGTAATTCTTGACACCTTGAGGGAAGATGCATTCCATTCTTCCTTATTCTCTGAAACTTAAAATCTGAATAAGCTCCCACACTGGAATTCTGGGCAGTATTTAAATGAATCTCTTGTAGTTATTTTAGTAATAATGGAATTCAGTGCAGGAAGTTTTTGTTAAATCTAATCTCACTACAGTTTCAGTGAGTTTTTCACCTGGTCTGATGGACGATAAAAGCCAAGGTCTTTTGGAGCTGAATTGGGCCCTTATTGTGTCCCTGCACATTCTGGATAAAGAGCTTACTTGGTCTAAATGGAGACTTGTTTTTAAAGTAGATCCAAATCAATCAGGAATTCCTTGATTTCAGATTGGATTACTCTGAAAAAGATACAGCTAATATTTACAAACATGACTTGAGCCCAGCCCTGTGGAATTTAAAACACTTGTTTCTTGATTTCTCCATAACTCAGGAGGAGACTTTTGTGGAGCGGGTTGGCATTGCACAGTTTTTATACTCTAAAGTTGGTTTGTGAAGAGGTGCACAAATATTTTTAGTCAAATTATCTGCTTTTTTTTTTTAATACAACCTAAGTTTTTGTAATGATATTGGATTCAGAATGGTAGAAGAATTGCTCTGCAGAACTATTTTTACTCTCAATCTGAAGCTGGAATAATAAATTCAGTTGAGTCAAAATTTGTTAAACACATCTTGTGTTTCTTCAAATGTGCTAAGATATTTCCTATTTTAAAGTAATACAGAAGAAGGAAGAGACACTAGAATGATCTGTGTGACTCTGGGTACATTTTATAACTTTGCTACTCATCCTTTTCTCTGTTGAATGAGGATAGTAAGCGCTGCCAGGCTGGTCATGAAAAATTGATTTGTATCAAATATGACAATGTAGATGAAGTCACCATGTAGTTTGGAGAATAATTTGGGCTTAACTACACAGTCTGTTGAAAGACTTGGGAAGCCCAGTCTGACCAAAAGTGATATTTGTTTTCCAATTGGCTCATGAACATTAAGGGGCATTTCACTGAACAATCAGTATGAGAAAATGTGAAAAATCATGCCATTGCTTGGAGACGTTGCTTTTGATTTCCAACTTAAAGAATCCTATCTTGGGTTGTGTGTACTAGGGAAGTTACTTGAATTAGATGATTAGGTGTAAATTCATGGTAATGGCTAGCTAAATATATTTTCTCTCATTTATACGGAGGGATCAGAAAGCCTTCCTTAATCTGAAAATTTTATATTGAAGTAAATATGTATATACTTAAACTTAGAAAGCCAAATCCACATGAAATTTTAGAATGGAAAAATACATTTGAATGAACATTTTTTGTATTAGGCTGTGGCTGAGTTTTCACAATTCCTGGGGAAGAAGTAACTTTCCTTTGTTAGTAGGAACACTTTGAGTGAAATGTTTGTCAGATATTGGCCTAAGAGTTCTCTTATCAAAATAAAACAAATGAAAAATATCAAACCAAAAAGGTCCTCTAACACTTCAGTCTCTAAATATTATTTTCTTATTCCTTAACAAAAAATTCATATTGAAAGAGAAGAAATATTAACCTCTGGGAACAAATAAAGCGAAAAGAATGAATTCTTAGTAAAAGTGGTTATACTTATTTCATTGGCAAGACAATTTTTAAAATGGAAATATCAGTTGTCTATTCAATGTCCAATCTATAAACATATTTTGAATATTATTGAGTCTTAGGCATTTCTAGATTTTAGAGAGAGAAAGCATTCATTTGATATAGACCCTGCTTTCAAAGATTTTATAGTAGTAGAATAGACAAGTGTTTAATGATAAATGTATGATAAGAGTATTTCATATTAGCCAGGTACTGGTGACTCAAACCTGTAATCCTAGCTATTCAAGAGGCTGAGATCTGAGGATCGTGGTTCAAAGCCAGCCAAGGTAGGAAAAGTCTGTTATATACTTATCTCCAAGAAACCATCAGAAAATCAGAAGTGACACTGTGGCTCAAGTGACAAAGCAGGGTCAGCACCCAGGCCCAGAGTGCAAGCCCCACAACTGACAAAAAGAGTATTTTATATTAGTGTCTTTAGTCATTCCTCACTTCTATAGGCTCACACTAACTAATTTTAGCTTCCAGACAACTTAGGAATCAAAGCTTCTACCCAGATATGTGCAGTAGTCTTTTAATTCATCCCAACATCAGTACTGAAACCACACTAGAGTCCACACAATGAAGATGTAGTGGTTCTTAATCCACTTTCCTGACATATTTTACACAACAGCCCGTGTTTTCACTCATGGCCCTGCCAGTATTTATTAAATACTTGTTCAGAAACAGATTGCAATAGTCTTTATCTCCCAAGGGAAAAGAGTGGATCAGCACTTGTTGAACCTAGTGCCAAGTTCATTATCTTAGTTTGCCGTACTCAAGACTATATCAAGTTGTCTTCAAAGGATGTAGAAACAAGAGAAATAAGACTACTTTTGGATGGCTAAACCACAAAGTCAACACATGGTGGGGGGAAAACAGCCAACCATAAAAAATTCAGGAGGACAGAATTGAGTGGAGCTTCCTCAACAGATTACTTCAATAGGAAGGTATCCCTGCATTGAATGAAGTCTGAGCCTCACCTGTATAAGATTAAGGGATGGGAAGGGGAAACAAAGAGTAGGCAACAACGCTTGATAAGAAATGTACTTGTTATCTTGTCCATGTCATTGTAACTCCTCTGTATGGTATTCTCACAATTTAAAAAAAAGATTAAGTAATAGACAATAGATTAATAAGCATGAAAACACCAGGTGAGGTTCATCAGAATAACACAGTCAGAAAAATATAGGTAGAGACATGGCCAGTATTTTCCAGTACTGCTTAGAGGACAGGCAGAAGAAAGTTCAGTAGTTCATTCTTAATTTGCCAAGGTCATCCTCATTTCAAAAACATGCAGGTGCTATCTTAGAGGGGGTTTTCTTCCAAGATGGTTGTGTTCTTGTAGTAGTCAGAGATCCTTTCCCTATGAAAAATAATCTGAGAACAAGAATTTTAAAAGAAAAAAGACTTACTCTGGCTCACATCTCAGAGGTTTTGACCCAGGTTGAGCTGATTCCATTGTTCCTCAGCCTATGTTGAAGCAGCGTATCATGGTGGAATGGCACTGAGAAGCAATAAGAGGCATTGTTTCCTTCATGGTAGCCAGGAAGCAGAGGGACAGATGTCAACGAAGGAGCAGGGAACAGAATCCATCCTTCAACCCTGCATCTTGTAAATACATTTTTCTAATTTGAGGAGGGGAAGGGAAATAACAAAATGCTGAAATAAGTATACAGGTTGACCCATTGTAACAGTAAGATGTACAAGACATTATGTCGAAAATGAACTTTGCAACTTTGGGGGGCGGGGAGGGAAGGGATGGTAGGAGTAAAACAAAGGAGGAGGTAACAATGCTCGATAAGAAATGTACTCATTACCTCACTCATGTAACTGTACAGTATTTTACAATTAAAAAAAGTAACAAACTGCCTCCAAAAGGGCCCACTTGCCGAATATTTCTATTACTTTTGATGATGCCATCCATTAAAGGTTGAATTATTCATGACGTTATTACCATATAACGTCTTCCAAACAATTTTACCTCTGAATACTGCTTGTGACAGTCCTAGCCTTCAATATATAAATCTTGGAGGGGGTGTACCATAATGGTTCCTATAGGTTTTACTTTATTGAACTAATGCTGATTAATACTCAGCTTTCTATAGAGACTGATGTATTATTCATCATAAAGATTTCAGTTAATCTTACTTCTTGAACATACTCTTTTTTTTCATTAAAAATGTTACTTTGCATCTACCTTCTAGCACCTACATAATATTGCTGTATACTCCAGTGCAATGTTCTTCCAAATATTTCTATGTATTCTTCATTCTGGAGCAGAAATGGGAGACTTACATTCTTGAGGCCATTTTTAACTCTAATTTGCTTTGGTTTTCCCCCCCCGCTTTGAATCTTATGGCTATTCCTTTTTCTTATCAGTGCTATTGGTCTAAAAATATTCAACCCTTTCCTTCATAACCACTAAAAATATAAAAGATCGACAGAGCCAGAGTAGCATGCATGGTTTTCTCTGAAGTTTTGACATAACAGCACAAAAGGTCTGTAAATAATGTAAGCTACATCTTCATATTCTTGTTTCTTTCCATCATACTGTCATTTCTCTGCCATCTCTTTCCTACTTTTTACACTTTATCTCTCAGAACTACCTACCTACACTTATACACACACAAACACACGCACCCACTTGTGTGTGTATGTGCACATATTCCATTCCATTTAATGAGATATCGACTTCCTCTATTAGCTTCCTACAATCCAATTGAACTTTTGAGATGACCATCAATAAAAATACGTTTATATAAGTCCTCCTTTCTTTTTTTTTTTTTTTTTTTTTTTTTTTAATTGTATTTTATTTTATTTGAGAACATACTGTACAGAGGGGCTACAATTACATGGGCAGGATATAAGTCCTCCTTTCTAACTCAGTTTTTAGATACAAATGTCCAGATTTCCCATTATAATAGCATTCTCTTACCTACAGAGTACTCTGTGCATTTTGACTTATTCCCTAGAAAATGGTCACTTCTGGACTCCTATAGACTAGACGCTTGGCTTTCAGAGCAAAGGCTAATATTCAAGAATTAAAGTTCTACTTGATTTTAGAATTGATTGGATGGCCTGCCATTCTCAAAAGAGGCTCCTTTTCACTTTGTCACAATCTCACTTCTGTGTTATTAGTCTTCTACAAGGTCTTGGCTTCCAAGGCAAGTGCCATAGATAATGTCTTCTGACTGTTGCTATTGCCTTTTGTTTTATAGCCAATGGAAGTGATATGGAGTGGATTATAAGGTCCTTGCCCTAAACTAAACATCATTTAGTAGAGATGGAATTTATCTTAGGATTAGCTCATTCCTATGCTCTTTCTGGATGATAATGCTAATATTTTACTTTGTGACATAGCACCCTTTGCTATGACTAGATAGCAGAGATTCCTCGAACTAAAATATGAATTTTCTTTGACAAAAGCCTTTCCACATTTCTGCTTCGATATTTCCATGATGTGAAGTCTTTAAAACTGTTACTCTTCACAAACTCAAGGAGACTTCTTTGTTTAAAGGACCAACAAGACTGCCTCCTGCCATCTGTTCACTCCCAAGATATATAACACAAATACACTAAGCCAGATTTCCCCCTTTCCCAAAGCAGGCATGAGGTCAGGTACATGTAGTTATTGGGAGGGAATGTGCCATAAACTAGAACATAATAGTTATGTGTGCACATATACAGCCCGGCCCCAGGAGGTCTACTACCTCTGAACTAAGGCTTTCAAGAGCAGTCAGAGAAATCTGAGCAAAAATAGATTCTAAGATGCAGTATTTACTTAGTGTGCTTTAAATTTTTATATTCAATTATACTCCCAGTGGAAATTATTTGGTCATACTCAAACTACAATGAGGAACATCAACTATTGCACATACTAAGGATTAAAACCATCAAAAGACCATCTCTCTCTCTCTCTCTCTCTCTCTCTCTCTCTCTCTCTCTCTCTCTCTCTCTCTCTCTCTCTCTCTCTCTCTCTCTTTCTCTTTCTCTGTCCTCTCTCTTTCTCTCTCTCCCTGGCGAAGGCTTGGCACATATTCTAGAGTCAATAAATGTTTGAAAATTGAGAGTTCATTCGGAAATTTGGAAGAAGCTTACATGCTGTAAGAAAAAGAAGAGGTTTTACTCATTCAATTTCTATAGGAATGGACAGATAACATAAATTATGTTGTTTTATTCTTTAGCATCCAGTTGAAATGGATCTCAATGAAGTGAACACATACTCTACTTTTCTTCCCTCTATAAATCATGATGATTCCTTGCTGAGGTGGGCTTTAATAAAGTCTGAGTTGTACACAGAAAAAGAGAAGAAAGGAGCTGATTAAGGGGAAAATAGATAGAGAATTTAAGAGACTTGTGGTTATGGGGCTAAACTAACTTTTATTAGAAAACTTGAAGAAGTCAGTCAGTGAAAGGGAGTATATTAATAACAGAGTATGGAGGAAGGGGAATGAGAAGAGCTGAGAGAGTTAGATAAGCATGAAAACATGGGTATCCTGTAGGAACATCTTGTGGTGAAATAGGCAAAACTTGTGCTTACAGAACTTTTCTTCCAGATAGACAATATAAGCAAATAATCAGCAAATATCAAGTAGGATATAAATATCAAATAGACTGAGGCTAAACAATACAGAATCAGAAAGGTCTAATTTTTGTGTGTGTGTGTGTATTGCTCATGAGCTTGAACTTGGACCTGGTTGCTGCCCCTCAGCTCTTCAGCTCAAGGCTAGTGCTTTACCACTTGAGCCACAGCACCACTTCTGGCTTTTCTGTTTATGTGGTGCTGAGGAATCGAACCCAGGGCCTCATGCATGCGAGGCAAGCATTCTACCACTGAGCCACCTTCCCAGGCCCAGAAATGTCTAATTTAGACCCAGTGTCTGTAACATGTCCATCATGAGCTTGGAGATTGTAGAGTCTCTTCCAATAGTGATCCAAAGCAATTACAGAACTATTGATGAAAACTAAGCAATGGACACCCCAGTCCTTGTTTATTGCTTGGCTTGTAATGATTGTCCCCCAAATAACATCCATCAAAGGACCTGGATGGTGGAGTCAAGAACAACAACTATATACAAATAGACTAGATAGTTGACTTTGGTGTCGGGGAGGGGGGAAACAACAAACTTCATAATCATATTAGCTACACAATGAATATTTAGTGTGTGCCAAGCACTATCCTAGGCACATTGCATGTATTGCTTCCTTCATTTTCATGAAAGTCTTCTACAGTACACACCATCCTCCTTTTGCAGATGAGAAAACCACAGCATGGAGAGGTTAAGAGAGTTGATCAATATTAACCCCTCCCACAAATCACGGCGTCAGGATTTAACATAGTCTCTCCCGGTGCCAACCCTTCTAGTTAGGCCCTTGTGCCATTTCATGGTATTTTTCACATGATATTTTATTTTGTTGGTGCCATATAGTTCGTAAGACATTTTTAAAATTTATTTTTATTTTATTTTCTTTGTGGGTCGTGAGACTTGAACTCTGGGCCTGGGCGCTGTCCCTCAGCTCTTCAGCTCAAGGCTAGCGCTCTACCACTTGAGGCACAGCACCACTTCTAGTCTTCTGAGTGGTTTATTGGAGAGAAGAGCCTCATGGACCTTTCTGCTGGCTTTGAACCGCGATCTGTAGCCCTCAGCCTCCTGAGTAGCTAGGATTACAGGTGGGAGCCACAGGCACCTGGCTTTGTAAGACATTTTTACAAATATTTTCACTGAATTCTTATCTGGTTGTCTCTTGAAGTTCATTTTCCCATTATTCTTCACCATAGATCTTACCATTTTTAGCAGGTCACAGGATCTAAGAATCACTTTCCTTGCAGGTGGATATGAGAACACAAGCAAGTTGTCATGAAAAGATGTGAATGGAATATTTTGTTGCCCTCCATGAGAAGTGGGCTGGAGTTTCTTCACCCTATAATACCTTTTACTTTGTCTTTCTTTCTTGATGATTGAATGGGGGACAGAATGGCTAAAGGCTAAGCAACTACTTTAAAACATGAGATACCAGCTACATGCTAGAGAGCAATAAAATACAAGAAGTCTGCTGGCTCAAAAAGGTTTGGTCTAGCAGTCTTCCACACTGTGCCTTATTAAAGTTAAGTACTATCATGTCCAATACTATTGTTTGAGATTTTGTTTCTCACAATTGGCCTACATCTTAACAGGCATCAGATGCTATAGCTTAGGCTCAGTTCTTTTGATTCCAACTGCTTTGTACTTTCCCCTACAACAAATGGCATCTCCATCTACCTCACATCCAAGGATCCTGTGAAGATGAACTAAGGAACGAGGGAAGAGAGAACTTTGTAAACTGCCATGGCTTTTTCATACTCCAGCAGAAGTAGAATTTTGCTTTTGGGAAGAACTGTGGAAAAATACTTAATGTGTCAGCTTTGCTTGTTGGTTGAACAGGTAGAGGAAAAAAATTTTTTTAAAGAGCAAAGAGCCATGTTGTGTTAAAGACTTGGATTCCATTCTAACCCGAAACACCTTTGGCCGCAAAGATGCTTTTCAAGTGGGGAAGAATGAGTTCCTCTTTAACAACCAGGACCTCTCTGGCTGGCTGTGGTCTAATGCTGCCCAAACTTTTGTGCAAATACTCCTACAACTGAAGTCCAAGAGGAAGGGTTGGAGATCTGAACTGCCCTAGTTGGGATCCTCTCTTGTCCAACATCTATTCGTGAAGGAAATTGTATTAGTACCAAGCATATTCCTTGTATTGGAATTTGAGTTGCTTGGGGAGCGCATGGGCAGGTCTTCAGAAGCTTGTTTGCTTTGTGAAGAGGATTGCAGTGGTCATTTCTGGCCAGAAGATTCACACCAGAAGCAGATTTTCACACAGGGCTTTTCATATGTTCAGCCTTGAGCCAGGCTCAAATACCAAGCGGTCTCTAGGGGGTCATTTTGCAAGTTTGCCTTTTTATTTTTTTAATTTTTTCTTTTGCTGCTGGTGAAGGGCAACAAAAGCCAATGCTTAGAAGGTATGTCTCTGCCCTGTGCACTTTATTTGGGCTCCTTTGAAAGGGGTTATGTTGTATTCCAAAGCAAACCACTGTTTTGGACTAGGCTATAGTTGTTTTCAGCACTCGCTGTGGAGTTTAACACTGGTGATGCTATCATTTTCCCTCATCTTGTCTGTTCTCCTCCCCAGACTCGTTCCTCATTTGCACTTCATTTATCACATATGCATACAGAGTATTCTGACTGTATTTGTCCCTTGTTCCTTTTTCCATTCTCATCTCCTTTTTGAAAGCAGTAGCCTCTCATAAAATACAAGTGTAATTAAGGTCCAAAAAGTGTATTGGTCTTGTGTTTCTGCTTGTATGTGTACATAGGCATGTTTATATAAAGCATGAATCTATAAATATGTGTGCTTTGTACATTTATGTGACTATATATGTAGCCACTAATAAAACTTATTACAGTTTATAAGGAACATTTTGGAACTCCAGGCACAAGTTTTAAACAATAATGTGATTACAAAGATTGTAAGAGATACAGTGAATAATAACTACCAAGAATACAGTAGAAATACTAAAGTAAACTGAGTTCGTTTTTGAAAATGTACTAATTTTTTCTCTAACAATATGTGAAAAATATTTTAGAAAATTTGACAAATGCATATTCAATTCCCAATCAATGGTGATATCACACTCTAAAAAATTGGCAAAAAAGATCATGATGCAGTCATGAAAAACAGAGAGTGATTTTAAAAAGCCAAACAATTCTTTACATTACTAAAAGTAATATTACTAAACATTACTAATGTTACTAAAACTAACATTACTAAAAGTTTTCATCTCCTGTATCTCCTGGAAGCATCCTTTCAATGGGGCGCTTCACTTGACATCTGCTGGTTGTTACTTGAACTGAAGGCTGAAATTTTATATTGTATAAGTAAGAGCTAAGCATTGGTTAGTGTTAGAGTTGAATTTTATTACCCTGAATGACATGTTGAAATCCTAGGTCCTACTACCTCAGAACATGACCTGATTTGGAACGAGGGTCATTGTAGAAGCAATGAGTTAAGAGGAATTCCCAGCAGGGAAGGGCCAACCTCTTGCCATATGTATAGTCTCCTTAAACATAGAGAGAGACCTTCACAGAGAAAAGATGTCTGCTGGACCTCAAAGGCAGAGATTACAGTAGTGTAAGGAAGGGTGTTGGTTGGCAACACCACCAGAATCTAAGACACAGATTGGAATTAAATGGTTCCTTAAGTATTGCCACAGAAGCCAGCCACCCCTGCTGACACCTGACCAGCTTCTTCTACCCTGAGTGCAAGGTGGCTTTGTATCACTCAGTTGATGCATTCTGTTTGCATTCTACTAGCATACAGTGACCTAGGGGACATTGTGTCTGTTCCCCTCCATCCATATCTCTTCCTCACAGTCATTCACCTCTTGATGTCACTACTGCCAGGAAGCCAGTTAAATCAACGACCCCTTCCAGCTTCCAAGCAGTATTCTTAGGAGAGGATCGCAAGAGCTCAATAGCTATGTGAATATAATCACATAAAATGATGCTATTGAAATGAATTCCAAGAAACAAGGATTTTTCAGTTTTTTCCCTCTTTGGTCACTGTTTTGGATTCTGTGTCTTTTGTCTTGTATATAAGTTTATCTGATTGTGGAGGGGAAGGGAAAACACTGAAATGGTGGGAGAAAGGGTGAACCAATTCGGCAGTGAAATCCACTAGACCCTGTGTTGGAAATGAACTTTACAACTTATTGGGCAGGGGAAGGTGTGGGGGTTAGGGGTGGGAGAGGGGGAAGGAAATCAGGAGGGAAAAACTGGGAGAGAATAAGGGAGGAGGTGCCACTGTTCACAAAGAAAGGTACTAATTACCTCACTTATGTAACTGTAACCCCTCTGGACATCACCTTTACAATAAAAATTTTAAAAATAAAAGAAGAAACAGCCCTCACCTGCTCTTTTAAAGAGATGTGTACATTGGTGTCTTAACGCCAGCCTGAACACATTTTGGGGACTATGGCATGCTTGGTATCCAGACAAGATTCCAAGTAAATATTCTGAATAATTCTTGAGATAGAAAAAACAATGACCCTTAATCCATTCACTCAGACCCTCATCCTAAAATCAGATGTGTTTATCTCAAGAGATAGTTCATATTCTCCTTAGACACTGTTTTTGACAGTTTTAAGTTTGTTGCTCCCCTCAGTGACACATTTATTGATTATATCAGTATCTCACAGACACACAGCCTATCCCTAGGGGGGAAGAGGAAAGTCACTTCTTCAAGAAGTGGCTGCAGATCGTGACAAGTTGTCTCTGTTTAATAAGTTATGGAAATCAGAAGACAAAGAACAACAACACCATTCATACAGGAACATAAAGAGAAAAAGAATGCTGACTATAGAAGTTTAGATTTCCAGTCTCTCCTGCTTTCCCTTGCAGCCTCCTTGCTGTCCCTGTAAGCATTTCCACTGAGGCTGTCTTCAACCCAGACCTCCCAGGGACTTCAGCGTCCAAGGTTACAGGCTTCCCTGGCAACAATGCACTGCCTCCCTCGCCCTCCTTCCCGCCTTGATGAACGAATGAATTCCCGGTCACTATGTGTGGGTTACCCTGGTATTACTCCTTTGGTCCAGACACAAACTATTTTGCCACAATTAATGTTTGGGTCAACAATGTGCAGACTTAAAGCCCTGAGTTATATGGCTAGGCAAATAAAGCCAGACCACAAAGTTGGGCCTGCGCTGGTTGGCTATGATTCACCCATACGGACAAGCCAACAGTCTTGCTACTGGAAAAGCAGACTGTCATATGACGTTCTTCTTTGTCCCTTCAGGCAGATGCTGTCAGTCTGCCCAAATGGTGGGGCTCAACTATTTACCTTGTGGATGTAGTGGAATGGTTTCCATAGGTAAAGATTAATCAAGGATTCCAACTGGAAAAATATTCATGCATCCCTTGCAGAAGTGTGAGGTTCTGGCCATTATCACAGGAAGGCAGTGACTTGGCAATGGAGGATATTGAAAGATTAAAAAAGAAAATCTCCTATCTATAAGAAGTCTGTTTTGGTTTGGAGGTCCTGAAAATTTGTTTTAAATATATGAATTGTGTGAATAAATATATTTTCTTAAATGATTTAGAAAGCTTTGTTTATTCATTAGGCGACAGTGTTTAGAATATATAGTAGTCAGTATGTCTGCAAAGATATTTATGTTGGACTGTTTGGCTTGGCTTCACCTCTGTAATAATTTATAACAGTTTCAATGTAAACTCGCCACTGAACAGGTCAAAAAGGTCCTGCATTTAAAGCCTCATCCCTGCAGATAAACCCACAGCATTGGTTCTTAGCCCCAAGCATGGGGTCCTCTCTCACTGGCTGCCCTGAAAGTTTTTACCTAGGCAGATTCTAAATGTTCAAATATTTTATTTTCTTGATTGGCAATATTGGGTTTGCTTTCAAAAGCTAGTTATATTAATGTGTAGGGGGGTAATATTTAGAGATCCTTACCAAATTAGAAATTACATTCTTTCATACTTTTAAAATTGATACTAATCAACATTTTAAATGTTGTAGTCATGTAATTGAATGATACTGGTGTAAAAATGTGAAAATAGCTCTTGGCTTTTAGATTTTTTCCTGTAACAAATTTGTTTCAGTAACTTGATGAAAGATATCAGTGCTTGGATGGTAGTTTTACTTTCATTTTTTTTCTAGCTTTCAAATAGTTTACTTTAGATTTATATCTCTTTCTAGATAGAACAGTGACATAGTATGATGCTAGATATTTCTTATTATTAATGTATTATATTTTAGTTATAAAACCAGTGACACATTTGTAATCAAATTTTAAAAGTTAGTTTTAACTACTATATTATATTCATTAATTTGGCAATAGACTAAGTACTTTTCCAAAGGAAAAAAAAACTTCCAATTTTTATAATTGCATACAATGGTTAGTTAAGAAAGTGAATATTTTGGGGAAGGGGAATGAAACTGACAAAGGAACATTTGCTAGTGAGAAAATTGTGAAAGTCCTATCTTCTAATGGCTAAGGGAGCTATTACTCCACCAATGTGTGAACAAAACCCATTACCATACTTCATATAGCTACCATGTACTATCTCTACATTCACTCAAGAAATACAAACATGTTGCATTCTATCTTGTGACATATGATTTTGTAATGTGAATACTGTTATCCCATTTATAGGATAAACTAAAGATCCAAAAGATTATTTCATCTGCTCAATATCCACATAGCTAAGACATGGCAAAGTCAAGCTCTGAACAGTTACAGGCTTGCCTGTCTGTCTCTGGAACATTGGTGGGTGGCTGCATATCTCCCACAGTGGGTTTGGGGTCATTTGAAATAGAAACCTTGATAGTTATTATTCACTTTCTCCTATCCTTATCTAGAGTGCCTTGATTCGTACTTACAGCAATAGTGTTCAAAGCAAAGGCAATGGGTGGTAATAGCCATGAGTTCTGGTTAAGGAAATAACAATAAAAAATAAAAAACCATGATGAGAAGATTCCATAGCATTGTGTTCAGTGGGCAGGCTCAGAGGGTTACATGACTTTTGCCCTTTGTCTCTCTCATGTCTGCTTGGGAGATTGATGCAGTGTTTCTGGCCAAGTAGTCATTTCCAGTCCTTTTACAACTTCAGCATGACAGTTATGAAAACATAAGCCATGCCACAGAAAGGTGAAGAAGGAAGACTATTCTGTGTTCTTAACAGAAAATGGAGACAGAAACAGCCAATCAGCCATGAATTACCTATATTCCTGTTTTGTACAAACATTCATGCCTCTTTTTAGTAAATCACTGAAGTTCTTCATTTATGAAAAATATCACTCATCTGCCACTCACCCTGTGTCTCACTGACACATCATTGCATACATATTAGAAAGAAATAAACCAACAGGAGTTAAGAGAGGACATTTGGGCTTTGATGGGCCATGTGGCATTTTTGCAAAGTGAAGGGTTTGTAAAGCAAAGACACATTGTAAATTTAGAGGTAGAAATACAGAAAACTAATCCAGTCCAACTGGATTAAAGATTTAAGTAGTGAAGGTAAATTGTGGATGCTGTAATACAATATTTGAATTTTCACAGATAACATTTTACTAATCAAAATGAAAATATCAGGAATTTTAAATCTGTGTAATTTACTTTTGATAAGGAGATATTAATTATACTATATCCAATATGTTGTATTTGTGAAATAATATATAACTGATTATAAAAAATTAGAGAAATAAAGGCCACCATTTCTTGAGTTCTTTTGATACTCTGGGCTTGATCTTTTCAGACTTTGTCAGGAAGATATGCAGAACTCAATTTTTATGTTCATATGGTTTAGTCTGCTCTGTCACCATGACTTTCGTTCTAATTTTCACTTCATGCTTGTTCTTCTCAAAAAAGGAAAAAAACAAATTGTTTAAATAGGAATACAGGTGGACCCATTGCAACAATGAGATGTACAAGACGTTATGTCGAAAACGAACTTTACAACTTTGGCACATGGTGTGGGGCGGGGGGAAGATGGGAAGGGGAAGCAAAAAAAAAAAAGGAAAAAATGTGCTGGGCATGTGAAATGCAGTTCATTATTTAGTTAAGGTAAAGAATGTCTGGATTTCTAAAAAAAAATTCCACGTGTTGGGATGCTTTGCTGTGGTCTAAGGTAGAAGTCTTTATTGAATCTACTAGAACCAAACCCCTTCGGATAGAGCTGACATCCTTTTTGTCCAACCTTACCTAGTATGTTCCAGTTACTTTCTGCTTTAGTCACTTATAGAAAGGTGAGCACAGTTATTTCTCTCTCTGTCTCTCTGTCTGTCTCTGTCTCTCTGTCTCTCTTTTGTTGGTCATGGGGCTTGAACTCTGGTCCTGGGCACTGTCCCTCAGCTCTTCAGCTCAAGGTTAGTGTTCTACCACTTGAGCCACAGCACCACTTCTGGTTTTCTGGTGGTTTATTGGCTAAGAGTCTCATGGACTTTCATGCCTGGGCTTGCTTTGAACCAGGATCCTGAGATCTCAGCCTCATAAGCAGCTAGAATTACAGGCATGAGCCACTGGTGCCTGGCTTCAGTCATTTCTCTTAAGTGGCATAAACCTTCTTTTTGTTTTTAAGGTTAAAGCTACCCTATTTTTTAAAAAAAATTGGAATTTTCTGTGGTGGTGATCTCCTGAGGTCCTGTGGGAAGAATCATTCTATAGCTGCTGAATACCAATGTCTTCTGTTGAAAGTGGAGGCTACTAGAGAACATGAGAAGTTCAGAAGATGAGAGGAGGGTAGCTAGAACCTACAAGGGAGTGATGGGGTCTAAGAGGAAAAAGGTGAGCACGCAGATGCTGGGGGAGTCAATCTCAAAGATGAGCCCAGTGATCTTCATGTGTCAGTATTTACTTCCTAAAGTGGTCCTTGGCCAAATTACACTAGTTGGTTTGTGTGCCCAGTTGAATGTGGTTGAGGTGATAGAGCAAATGTCACTTCCATGGCTAGTGTCTGGACTGAGTGACTTCTATCTTCGCTGTATACTCTCTCCCTTGGACCCATGTGCTTTGCTAGTTTGTTAGGCAGGCATCGCTCAAATCTCTTCCTCTTCTTGTAAGTGTACCAGTCATATTGGATTAAAACCTCCCGTTAGGTCCTCATTTAACATTATCTCTTCTTTATGACTTTTTGGAGATATTGGGGTTTGAACTCGGGGCCTTGTGATTGCTGGGCAGATGCTCTACCACTTGAACTGTGAATCTGACCTCTTCTCCCTCCCATTTTATGAACTTTCATTGTTTTTCAGACAGGGTCTTTTACTTTTTACCTAGGCAGCCTTAGATCTTGATCTTCCTGTGTAGTTGGGATTATAGGGAACACCACTGTACCCTAATTTTAAATATGTCTTTAGACCTTTTTCTCCCTGGATGAAGGTGAGGAGTTAGCGTTACAGATGTAGATGTAAGGAGATCGAGGATGCGGCTGTGTAGTAGTTCTGTCACCTACCATGGATGCCTACAGAAGTTTTGCTGAAGATTCCTCTTTCACTGGCCCTGGGTTCATCTGTGTAAGAAGCCTGCTTGATCCCAACATATAAGTCTGGGTTTGCATGGACGCTTGCCCCACTTTGAGGGGACTGTCTCCTCATCTTTTGGCTTAGGCATCTCTCATTGTGGGCTCTGCTAAAAGCACTCTTGTAGGTCTGCAAGTCACGGACTGGTTTTCTGAGGCGATGTCCAGGCAGGCTAAGTGATGAATCTGCAGCCTTGCAGCTAGCTAGCGAAGTCGTGAGCCCTAAGACTTGGAACTTCTCCCTCCCTGGCCTAAGCCACCTTCCCCACCCCCCATATTTTAGGTTTTCCTAATTTGAACTATGGAAGAACAGACTCAACAGGTACGTTGGGAACAGGCCACTGAAAGATGAGCAAATTGAGCTGTATTTAGGATTTGTGCATCCTAATACCTTAAAATATTTTTCTAACATTTTGGGTTTGGCATGGTAAATTGTGCCAACATTCCTTTCCTTTCATTTTTAAACCCACATGTATTTTCAGGGAAATTAAGCTCATATGTTTCTGATTCATTTACTGTATAACTCATCAAAATATTGTTTTATAACAGTTCTTGGCAGTCCATGAAACCTTTTAAAATATAGACTTTCCCCCATCTTGCTACCATGCAAGCCATGTTTCAAAAAGAGCACAGACAAATTAAACTCCAAAAGAGTTTCCCAATAAAGTTTCATACAAGCATTGAAGAATTGATTGCATTCTCGGAGATCATCAAGAACACAAGTCAAGAAAAGGTCCATTGGATATACACTATGGATGTGTGAGCTCCAAGATAAATGGAGAGGCCCCTGGGTTTCAAATACCTGCAGCGATGGAGGAAGGAAATGATGACAGTGTGTTATATTACTTGCTACTGGGCAAAGTGAGCCCTTTGCAAAGATTAGTTCACATGATCTTGCTCAACTACCAGATGTGCCGTTATCCCACCTTACTGTGGCTATGTGTAACCAAGTCAAGGCATACAGTTGATTGCCAGGAGATTCAAGACATAATCTGGGAAGTTTGACTTCAAAGCCCAGTCTTTGAATCTTTTATGGAGATTAGGAAATAAAGATCCAGACAGCCCAAGATACACGCTCAATTTACTGAAGGAAGATGTGGAACTTCAGTAAGTTTCATTTTCATTAATGGCATGTAATTTATTTCTCTTTACACTTTAGTTCTGACCACAAGCCTATTTCCTTCTGGGTACTTTGCTTACATTTGGGGCATTTTTGGCAGACATTAGGATTGTGCAACACAGAATTCTGGTCCTACCCCGTGGGTGGCTTGCTTGAGATGTCGGCTGCACCATCATGTGAGTAGCTAGGTCTTCCCAAACAGTGGAGTCCTCTTAGAAAAGCTGCCAGGCCCACACATGGCAACACAGCTTACTCTGTGTTTTTCTGTAAATTAATTTTGGTATGAAAAGATGATTACTCCAATTGACGATGTAGTAAGAACTATCATATTGTGAAAGCTTCTTTTTGCCTGACACTGCTTTTGTACATTACCTGGATTTAGCTGCACAAGGACCCCCATAAAGTTTGTAGCTCAGTTTTCCTCATCTGATGTACCAGGAAGTCACAGGCTTTCATACTCCAGTGCCTTGGAATGGTTAGGAGGAAGTAATACAGGATGCTAGGAAGGAATCTGGCTAGCTATGGCACAGAATTATCCATTGGCAAGACATTCAGGATTTGAAGATGTTGATATTCTCTTCTGTGAGACATACCTATGGCAAAGAGCTAATGTTCTCCAATATCCAATCTGAGAAGTCGTAATATTAATATAAGGAAAATGGTTTATCATGTATGAAAGTTGTTTGAAATTTTCACATTTCTATGTGTATGTATATGAAAATGTATTTCTATTTACATATTTACTGAATGCTTACCCATTAATCCAAGTTCAAGTATATTAGTTAAGCCTTTGCATTCATTTTGGGGTCCCTATGCAAACTCAGTCCTATATTACTGAGTAATTGCTGTGCATCTCCATGCTTTTCTCTCTTTTGAAAATCAGTGCTTACTAACTGTATACATATAATACATCTAATATATATTTGTCTGTATAAATATATACTTACTATATATAGTAAATATTATGTTGTATAGTTTAATTTAGTTTTAAGGTTTATATATTCCTCTGACTTTTTTTACTTGTGATTTTATTTTCAATATTAAATTTAATTGTAGGTAGAGTTATTTTTTATGTTTCACTTAGATTATATATTCAATATTCAATAGTCACATATATATACATGTATATATCTATATCTATATCTATACATCTTGGTCCACCCAACTATCTGGTTTTGATCTGTGATATCAATTACCAGAGTTAACCACTCTCCAAAATATTAAGTAGAAAATTCCAGAAGCAAATAATTCATATTGATTCATAATTCAAGTACCTTTTACAATACATTGCTATAATTGTCTTATTTTGGCAGGACTGATTATTGTTAATCTTTTATTGTGTCTATTTTATAAATTGAACTTTGTCATAAGTATGTACATATAGGAAAACTATAGTATTTATTGTGGTTTATATTATTTATTCACAGTTTCAAATATATCAAGAGTTTTACACTATATCACCATAGTCACAGGAAGACTATATATTACAAGTTATCATCTGTACTATCGTTAATAGTCATTTATGTTTATCTCCTGTTTCCAATTTTTGCTGCTATTCTTAATTTTTACAAAATAATTATTTTTAAAAAATTTATTGTAAAAGTGAAGTGCATTTCTTTTTGAACAATGTCACCCCTTCCCTCATTCTTTCCCAGTTTTTCCTCTCCTGACACCCCTCCACACAACTAGTTCATTTCCAACATAGTGTCTAATGGGTATCACTTCTGAATTGGTTTACCTTTTGTTCCACCATTTCTGTGCTTCCCTTTTTCCTCCCCAAATCAGAAAAACTTATATACAAGACACAAGGTACAGAAATAAAAAATAAGGACAAAAGGGAATAAATCAAAGAAAAAAGAAAAGGAAAAGAACCGTAAACAGTACAATAAAAATTCTCTTGTTTCCATTTCTTGGAGTACATCTTGATATGTATCATTTTATATGTTCATATGAACATGGCTATTGAGCCCTTGTGATCCTCTCCTAAGAATATCCTCCTTTGTTCTCACTCTGTGAATGTTTAGAGTGCTGTTTAAGTAATCATGTCCAAGAGTAATTATTTGTCTTTTACTAGCCAGTGGGTTTACTTGTAGATTTATAGGCACATTCTCATTATTACAAATGAGAGAAATCATGCAGTCTATGTTTCTTGGGTCTGATTTACTTTGCTTAATATAATGTTTTCCAAGTCTTTCCATTTCTTTACAAATGGGGCAATGTCATTCTTTCTGACAGAAGCATAGAGTTCCATTCTGTGTGTACACACACACACACACACACACACACACACACACACACACACACACACACACACACACACACACCACATTTTCTTGATCCATTCATACACTGAGGAGCATTTGGGATGATAGACCATGCTACAATGAACATGGTTGTGCTGGTGGCCTTAGTGAAAGCTGGTTTATGGCCATTTGAGTGAGGGAAAATGTAGGAAAGCTCTATGTTTAGTCTTTTGAGGAACCTCTATGCTGCTTTCCAGAGTAGTTGAACAAATTTATATTTCCACTAGTGTAGTAGTGTTCCCTTTTGGCCACATCTCTGCCAACATCTGTTATTAGATTTCTTGATAATGACCATTCTAACTGGGGTGAGGTGGAATTTCAATATTGTTTTGATTTGCATTTCTTTTATGGCCAGAGATGTTGAACATCTGTTCCTGTGTCTATGGGCCATTTTTATTTCTTTTTTGGAGAAGTCTCTCTTTAAGGCTACAAAAAATAATTCTTGTATAAGACTTTACTGAAGGGGGTGTGTGAGAGCTTAACTGAGTTAAAGGATTTAGATGTGTCCATTATGCAGTGTCTATAAATGCAGAACAATGCTAATGTTTTCAATTTGTTATTTCAGTCTATAGTCTCAGCAGAAGTGTGCATGAGTTTTAAATTTTATAACCGGGATACTCATTGTAACTTTTATTTGATAATTTGACTTGTATTTTATCTTAATGTTCATTTCCTCTGGTATCATTAGAAGGTGTTTTGGTTCCCTCAAGAGCCTGCAGCTTAATGCCCATTCTGGAATTCTTCTCTTCCATCTGTCATGAAGACTAAAGAAAGCTCAGGAGTAGTGTGAGATCAGTGGTTAAGCGATATCTGGTGAGGTGAAGAACTGAGTAGAGAGGTCACCAAGCAAGTGAAATCAGCATGGAAGATGGGGATCATTTTGAATGGAACATTTTGAAGGCAGTGTGATTTTTGAGGCTGGCAATGTATATATGACCTTCCCAGTGGAAATATGAAGCCAAGTAGAAAGAAAAGTTATTTGGAGGTCAGGAAAGCAAGCAAGGGAGAAGGGAACAGGGCACTGGGTTGTGAAATTCCAACAGAGGAGTGTGGCTTTGCATGGTTGACCCAGTGTTTTGTTGGGCAAAACACTGAGTAGCCTATCCACAATAATTTCCTTTCACAAAAATATATACACAAGAATACAAGTGCAGTAGGAGCTTATATTATATTGTTATCTTCAACATCACATACCCAGCCATTAGTACACTGTTGGTTCTAATTAAACAGGTGCTCAGTGAATATTTGCTAGGTAACAAAATGACTTCTAATATTACTGAAAATGAGGATGGGTCTCAAAGTGTTGAAGAAGAGCAAATTCACAGCCAATGGTTTAGAGAATGAGAAAAAGTGACTTAGAGATCAGCAAATGACAGTGGTGAATTGTCAAAGATGGAGCTAAACAGGATGGTATGAGATTTTTTTAGTGCTTTTGCTTTATAAAGCCTTTAAATGCATATATTTTATGCATATGCATAATGAGCTGGATGATAGTGATGATCCAGATCAGTTTCTAAGTCACATGAGGTTCACATGAAATCAGAGATCCTCTTCTAGAGAGCACCATTGGGGGAAAAATGAGCTAAGCATGATGGTGGAATGGATGGTCTGGGAAGAGGCCAGAAGAAATCAGGTGGACCTTATTAATTACAGAGGGGGAGCTCTAAGACCTGCTTGGCTGAAGTATGAGGAAATATATATTGGACGAAGTCCAAAAAAGCAAAATTCTGTTAAATAGTTTTTGCTTTAGAGATTTTAATGAAGAGGAATCATTTATGTAGGTGTAGTTAAAAATATGGGAACTACGGGGAATTAAGCATCCAGAGATTAGCAATAATAAGCAGTCCTTATTACCTTTCAGTCCAAAAGGGAAAGCACAGGAAATAGTTGGAAAACCTTTGAGGGCCAGATCCATGGAGAAAATAATCACTGTGGCTCTCAGAAGAACTTTAGCCAGTCAGGGAGGAAGCAGAGGATTCAATACTTTACTTTCCCCATCCATCTTATACTTTCTTGGATCATCCCATGATATACTCAACTAGAAATCAGTGGGCAGGAGAGCCCGGGTGTCTCCATTAGTGGCTCAGAGAAAGACAAAGCATGCACATTGAAGGGAGTAAATGAATATGCACGTCAGCAGAGCAGCAGGAGCGGGTGGGGAAGGAGGACTGCATCAGAAAGGGAAGGACAAAGATGTGTAAGAATTAGACTCTGGGAGCTTAAGAAAAATGGGAGGTGCTGAGATAAAGTTGGAGAGGAGACAAGATGATTTTGAGTTTGTATTACATCCCTTAGACAATGGAAGCTCTCCCCTCCCTAAGAAGTTCTGGCTGACTCAGATGAGTCTGCCTTATTTTATTACACACACACACACACATACACACACACATTTGAAAAGAGTCTCATTGGATAATGCAGGTACTTCAAACTTGAGATATTCCAGCTTCCTAAAAGATGGTATTCCAGGTGTGTCTAACCATATTTGACTTAAAAGTCTGATTTTTTTTTGGGTCCGGTTGTGGGCCTGAACTCTGGGCCTGGCTGCTCTCCCTCAGCTCTTCAGCTCAAGGCTAGCGCCCTACCACTTGAGCCACAGTGGCACTTCCGGGTTGTTTTTCCTGCTTATGTGGTGCTGAGGGCCTCATGCATGCAAGGCAAGCGCTCTACCACTGAGCCACCTTCCCAACCTTGATTTTATTTTCTTAACCTCAGGTTCTAACGATCTAGTCACTGGAAATTCATCCTTTTTGAATGTTACATAGAAACAGCTGCTATCCTGATGGATTTGAAGGGAGATTTAAGCATTTAGGGACTTGATTATAGCAGAAGAAACAAATGCAGGTAGAACCACCTTTGCTACAGACAAATTTTTGACCTGGATACTTCAGAAATCATAGAACAAACACTCAACAAACATGGAGACACCTGAACCATTTATTCATCAAAATGTGGTCACTTCTTAATCTTATCCCATGTGAAAAACTTTGATTTGTTCTCCATTGCAATGACTTTTCCAATTATCACCCTCTCTCCAGTGAAAAGTTTTCTTTAATGCTTATCAGTTCAAGATGCTGCCAGTCCTGAGTTTCTGGAGATGATGAATGAGTATCCTGCAATGCAATACGTGACTTGTCCTGTCCCACCCAGAATGCTAAGAACAAGAGATTATTCTGTCTCCAGGTTCTGTAATTTCTCCTGCCAGCTGCTTCTCTACCTCTCCAGTTCTACCTGCTACCCTCAGTTTGTTGGCTTGCTGACAATTAAAGTCACTGGTGATGTCATAATGTGCAGCATGGCCTTTGGAGTTGGGTCTACTTGAGTAACATTCAACGCTCCTTTACTCTTAATGTGTATGCCCTTGAGAAGATTATCAAACTGCTCTGAGTTCCAAAACATGCCTTTAGAGAATAAATTTAATACTATCACCTCTGTCTTGAATCCTTGTGGACTAAAATATACAAAAATTTGAAAATCATTCCTGCCAAAGGTTTTATGACAGTTGAAGAGATAATGTTCACAAAGAACTTCACCTAGGACGTGACACGTGGAAGGCATTTAATAAGTGGGGGCTACTGCTTCCCTTTTGCAGAGTAAATATAGTTGATGATTTATGCCATGGTGTGAAACTTGACAGGTAGGTCTCGGAATATGTAGTATATCCTAGCAACAGTATGGAAACTTTTGCCAGCCAGAGGAGGTCAAATAAGTTAACAATTTTAAAATCTGAATAATGAAATTGTTTGAGGGGCGGCTAAAGGTTAAGAGGAGGCTGGATTGAGGAGGAAATGTTACTCTTTCTGAATGTATTCACCTCATCATGCACATTCTGAGATAAAACCGGGTTGTAGTCTCCTGAATAGAGGATTTCATGTTCAATTTCCATGACTTACTTGCACAAAATGTCTTTCTATGTTGCTTCTCACCCTTGACAAGGAAAGATAGTCAGCCTTTATTTTGAAGTTCCTAGATATAAGCAGCTAGCCAAGTACAAAATATTATTGTCACATATTTGAGTGTGGACTTCAGTAGAATGCAATCCTGGATTAATTGACCACCACTAAAGTGTTCAATCTCTCAGTCAGACTGTTGTCATTCTTGAAACAGGAAATGGTTCTCTGCAAATATTTAGAAATGCTGTGGAAACTCTGAAGTTCATATCCATGGCAACCCTCAGGACTGCAGGCTGTAAAAAGCATCACGCCCTCCTAATAGAATTATTTAATTCCTCGATGTTTCTCCTTTTTCAATTTGGAGGCTATGAGAGAAGAGGGGCGCTCTGCTCTTCTAGGCCACTTTCAGGTGGCCCTGGTTGACATTTGACCCCCTTCCCCCCAGTCTTATAAACAGCAACAGAAATTTTCTTTCCACTTAAACTGCATCTGTTGGGCAAGGCTTCAATAAAGCAGCAATTCATGGAAAGGTCCTCCCCCACTTATTCCAAGTGTCAAAGTTTTCCTTGTTTAAGTGAACTGTTGGCAAAATATGCCTGGCCTCAGCTGTGAACTTTGCCTCATTGCCTTGTTCATAAAAATAGACTTTACAAGCAATTGTAGTATGTATCAGAGCCCTATATTTACATGAAGATGACCAATTGGAATGAGATGAGTGATACTGTACACCATGGATATCATTGAAATTAATCTGATCATATATAGTCAGCATTCTTGAATGGTCCTTGAAAACTTATGTTTGCCAGTGTTTACTTAAGTAAACATACAAAGATAAATATACAGAACATGAAAAGGATGGAGATATACAAAGAAACATCACTGTCTGTGGAGTCAGGAGTCTTGAATTTAAGCTCTGTCTTTGCTTTATATTTGCTGAAAGATTGTGGATTCATTATTTGGGTTAAGATTAATTTCTAGTGTTCCCCCTCCTCTACTGTTACATTGAGGGGATGATAAAGCCATTTGTTAAGTTGCAGAAGGAAGAAGAAATCACAGCAGATGAGAAAAATATTGTGAGGAAGATGAGTTTTTTTCAGTTTTATATTTAATAGTACTGGAGACCCTGCACAGAATTTTTGGTGGAGCTGTATACAGACAAAAATGCTCAAAGAGGAAATGAAGCATGAGTATCCTAATCATACCATTAGAGTTTGAAGTTAACTAAAGCCAAAAGGACCAGGGTTGTGGTTCAAGGAATTGAGCAGTTGGCTAGCTAGCAAGGAAGCTTTGTGTTTAATCCCAATACTGAGAGATGCAGGGTAGGTAGCAAGAGTGAAAAATAGAACGATAAATGAATGACTAAAGAAGACACATCAGTGAAGGCTGAGGAAGAATAGACAGACACCCTAGTGGAAGAAATCTGAGACAGATTTAACAATCAAGGTATTCCAAGGTAGAAAAATGATGCCTGTATGATGTATCCAAGGGACTCATTTAGAGAAGATTGAGATGCACTCACAGAATCTGGAATATGGAAGTGTCGTGGTGGTCACATGAGTAGTTCCAGTGAGGGTGGAATCTAGCTGGCACAGATTGAGGAATAGAGCCATTAATCCAAAAAGAAGGCTAAGGGTTGTTTTCAAGTATTTGATGAGTTCTTAGGGCAGCTAAGTTAAGTTCCCCTATCTTTCACCTCCATGGGATAGAATAGTGAATGATCTGAAGTTTAATGAGGTTATATTTAGATGGATGTAACTAGCAGTTAAAATGATTAAGGAAGTGACCTGGCAGCCCCTTGTACTCATAAGAGTAATGTAACCATGAATAAAAAGAATAATCACTGGAATCTAGGTGCTGGTGGCACAGGCTACTAATCTACGAAGGCATCTAGGCTAATCCTATCTACTCAGGAGGCTTAGATCAGAGGATTCTGGTTCACAGCCAGCCTGGGCAGGAAATTCAATGAGACTCTTATTCCCAATTAACCACCAGAAAACTGGAAGTGAAGCTGTGACTCAAAGTGGTAGAGTGCTAGCCTTGGTTGAAAAAGCACAGAGACAGGACCCAGGCCCTGAGTTCAATCACCACAATCTACCAAAAAAAAAAATCACTGGAAAGAACACTGGGAGGAAACAGTTTGTTTTGCTTTTCCCCTGTTCATAGAATGTCATAGAATCTTCTTCAAACATGTAGAGGAGTGTGTGATCATTGTTCTTCCAACTCTGGGAAGCCAGCAACCCCTGTCCGTCTCCATCCGTCCCAGACCACAAGGATCTGTAAGACTGATTATTATCTTTTCCTGGAATGTCCATTCTCACTGGGACAGAGTTCATCAAGAAGACCTCTCGGTGAGCTGTTGAGTGTTGAGCTCTGAGTTGAGAAAGTACAGAGCTGTTTCAAACTTTGTGGAGACTCACAGGGGATCCTATCAGCCCTAGCTCCATTCTCTTGGTGCTTAGGGAGAAGGCCCTCAGCATTTCTGCACATCTGTGTTGCTTCAATAGCTGATTAAAGGAAAAATAAACACCTCTGGGGTGGAGGGCTGCCTCTTACGCAGGGCCAGGTTCCATCTAGATGCTGGGTGTCTCAGTGGTTTTACTGATAGAGATTTGTTTTTGAGGTTGAGAGAGCTGTGATTAGCATCCTCCACAGTGAATTGATTCATATTTTCATTATGGGTCAAATAGTAATTAAGTAACTATTCTGGAAGAGGGCTGCAGAGGTGAACCTCTCAATCCATATCATTTGGGATCAAAAGACCCTTCAATATATTGTCTTTAATTGACTTTATTTCATTGTATACATAACAGATGAGGAAAGGTCTTCATTTCTTACTCCCTGAGTGGCCATAGGTCTCAGAAATTCTATGAGGAAATTTTAAAAATGTTGACTTCAAGATATATAGCAAATATACTTTTGGTGGCTATTTCAAATAAAGTCAACTCTTAAGTACATGAGTAAGTTTGGTAGTTAAAGAGTTTCAGAATCTAGCTTATTTAACATGATGAAACCTTAATGTTTGAGTGGGAAAAAAACCTTTAATTTTCCAAGAATCTCCAAGTCTGCAAACATAGTTTATAATGTCAACTGACACTAGCAAAACTTAAATAAATAACTAGGCCAGAGGCATAGCTCAAGTGGCATAGCAGTTACCTAGCAAGCGTATGGCCAAGAGTTCAATCCCCAGTACCACAAAATAAGTTATACATAGATATTTACCACAAATATTGTATAAGGGGATATTCACCATAAAATAATGTATAGAGACATAGATTTTCTATGTGTATGCTTGCATAAAGAAACCTGTTCATATACCAATAAACTTTAAGTCTCAAATAAAATGTGGCCATTAGTCTTCCTTTTTAGATTCTTCTGCTAATGTGTCCACAACTAGGAGCCATAGTTCTCAGTGTATGTGAAAGAGAGTCTTTTCGGGGGGGGGGTAATTTGGACATGGCAGGATGATCACTGTCAACTACATGAAGTACTACACCAAATAGGCTGTGCATGAAAAACAGGAGGAGAACACTCACCCAATACGACCCCTGTGTTTGGCACCATGGTCTTACTCTTCCAGCTCCCATAAGTGTTAAATAAATGTTTCCTGTTTAAGGCACAGACTAATTTGGGGGGGGGTGTGCTACTGTCACAAAACTCAAGACATCTAAATCTGAGTGGCTTAGTAATTTAGGCTAGTGTCTCAGAGAATTTGGAAAAAGATAACAATAAACAACTGACAAAGGCAATCTGATTGCAGGATCAGAAAGGAAAGAAGAAATTCAGAGACAGTTCCTGTCTTAGATGACACATAAACAGCGATATACAAAATTTTTTGTAGATATGTTCATGATAAAGAACATTTTGGTGATGTTTCAGATGTCTCATTAACAGTTAACTGTGGTTATGAAGTGGCAAAAAATTCAGCTGAATGATGTTCCTGGATGAATGTTTCATGGCTGGCCGGACTTCTAATGGATAGAACGGGACATCTGTCTGCAATTTCTCAGTGAAGTGTGTAACTTCTTGGTGTCTCCTGACTGCTTGTGGCAAAAAATGAGATGAGACAGATGAATGAAAAGTGAAAGTCATAATTTAAAAGGAATCAGAACTTGAATATTAAAAAGTACAGCCTTTCTGTATTGATAAAAAAGAGCGAGAGAAAGAGAGAGAGAAAAAAAGAGAGACAGAGAGAGAAGAGAGAGAGCAGTATAGATGCTAGAAGCTCACATCTATCATCCTAGCTAATTGGAATGCTCAGATCTGAGGATCACGGCTCATTGCCAGCATGGGCAGACAATTCCAACAGACTCTTACTATCAATTAATCAGCAAAAAGCCAGGACTGGAAATATGATTGAAGTTGTAGAGTATTAGCCCAGGGCATACAGCCCCCACCCCCGCAAAAACCATAATCCCTAAACCAGAAATGAAATAATAACAAAACCACCTTTGTGTGTAGATTGTGTGGATATGGCAGACCAAACGCTTAGTAGGGATAGTAATGTGCTTGAGAATCCAGGAAAAGCAGAAAATAAGCAAAGACTAGAAATAAATACACGGATGGGTGCCCTCAATTCCCCACATGTTTCTTGTGACTACTCCCACTGAGTTTTTAACCTATATTTCTTGGAGTTTATCAGGAAATGGTCAGGAAAGAATATATAATTTATTTTTAGATACAACCCTGCAATCATGCTGGCCATCATTGTTCAACTCATGCCTGATTTTCAGAATACAGAGCTAAGACTAACACAAAGCAATGGCCTGATGTTTGAGCACTGGTCAAATTCAAATTAATAGCTACAATATTAGCAAATTCTTTAGCTCTTTCTTTTCACTTCCTCCCTTTTGTTCTTGATTACTTACAAGCACCAGCAATACCATCACTGTGAAGCTGACATGCACAGGGTGATTGACTCACTGTGCAGGTACAATTAGCCCATTGAAGTCATCTGGAGCTTAGCATTTCTCCAAGAATCAAAAGCAAAAATGAGTTGTCAGTCCATGTCTGGCTCTGGTCAACTGTAGGCATAGTCACGTGACCAAGCAAATGGTTACTGTGTCTTTAAGCAATAGGACTAAGTAGGTCCCTCAAACAGGTCTCTACTTGTGAAACTGAGTGTGTTTGAAGCTAAGCTGTCTAGTTCTTAACTTGGAGCGAGGTTCTTTTTCCTGTGTATACTCATTTTGTTTTATGGCCACGTAAAAGCAACTCTGTGGGGCTGGCTGCAGTGGGAAAATCAACAACAACACTATAGAACAACTGTCAACCAAAGCAACGAAAGAAAGAGAGAGAAAATGCAAAAAGCAAGCAAGCAAGCAAGCAAGCAACACCAGGAGAAAAGCATGATGGCAGATCTGCCCATCATCTCAGCAAGCAATACTCATGTCAGTGGTGACAATAATTGATTTAGACAGAGAGGAAAGTAGTAATTGGAATGAAACTTGTTTGAATAACAGCTTAAATGTTTCTCTCCCTGCTCTCCAGATTACATAGACTGTAAAGCCAGATTTCTTTCTCCTGGCTAGTTCACAGAGGATAGTTTGTATCCAGGGGCTTAGGAAAGGAAAAAAAAAAAACTTGTAAATTTACCTCCTTTTGGATACTTGTTGAGTTTGGAGACTAGGCTTACAAAGAAAATTTATTTATGCTTAACTCCAAATCTTTTCTTCTAAGGCATCCCTTGCAGAGAAAATTTTGTTAGAGAGAGACTGGATAGTGATAGGGCTTCATCCAATTAACTGGGCAACAAAATTGAGGTTTGAGCATTTCCAATGTCTTTGCTCCAAACTTTATTAGGCTCCAATGGCAGTTAATGGCACAACATCAACATTTTCCAGATTATATTAGTTCAGTATATTCAGAGAAATGAACCCACAACATCCTTATCTCCTACTATATTCCATCCATCCTGTCAAGAGTGTTAAGTGTGTGTGTGTGTGTGTGTGTGTGTGTGTGCACGCGCATGTGCATATGTGTGTTAGTTCAAGTTCAATTTTGGTAGATTGAGTTTTTTTTAGAAATACATTTACTTCTTGTAGATTTTCTAGCTTGAGTATAGGTTTTCAAAGTATTCCCTCATGATCCCTGAGCATTTCACTTGTATTTGTTGTGTTATTTTTGAATTTAAGCAGAAAAGGTCTAAAGCTATGTACATATGACTATATAAGATGATGTTAAGTGAAATGAACCCCAAGACAGGGACACAAGAGATTTTTTCTTTCTTGGTATTGTTTCTAACGTATTTATGAGGTATTTTGTGATTTTTTTGGTTTCTTTAATATGTTCCTCCCCCACAGTATAACCCCTGTTTTCACTGTATTTGATTGTGGAGCCCTGCATCTTGTATATATACCTTTCTAATTTTAGTTTCTTTGGGGGTCATTTTCTTTCTCCTTTACTAAAGTTGGCTAAAGATTTATTTTTGTTTGAATAATTAAGTTTTTTAATTGTGAAAATACCATATAGAGGGGTTACAATTACATGAGCAAGGTAATGAGTACATTTCTTATCAAGCATTGTTGCCTCCTACTTTGTTTCCCCTTCCCTTCCCATCTCCTCCCCCCTCCCTCTCCCCGATTGTAAAGTTTTAGTTTTTATTTTATTAATTTCTGCCCTAATATTAACTATTTTCTGATATATTGGAGTTTGGCTACTTCTTTTTTTCTGTAGGAACTTGAGATGAATCATTGGGATATGAGTTTGAGATCTATGTGTTATTTTAATATAGGCATGCATAGCAATCAACCTTCCTTTGCTTTGTCCCATGGGTATGTTTCCATTTTCATTGCATTCTGGGATTTTTTTCAAATTTTCCCTCTTGTTTTTCAGTGCCCAATTCATTATCAAACAATCTGTTGTTCAGTTTTCACATTTAAAAATATTTTCTGTAGTTTCTTTGGCTATGGAGCTCTAGTTTCACTATGGTCTGATAAAATCGAGGGACTATGGCTTGCTTTATTTCTTAGAGTATGTTCTATTTTGAAAAAAATTCCATGGCTGGGGAGAAGGAAGCATAATATGTTACTGCTGGATGGAATGTTGTGTATATTCTGTAGCTGTCTGTCAGAACCATTTAGGTTTCTTTTCTGAGTTTTTGCCTGGATGACTACTCCTAAGAGTAGGGTATTGAAGTCTCTCATTATCATTGTGTTGTGGTCTTTATGTGTTTTGATGAATTTTATTAATTTTCCTTTTTATTAAATGTGGAGTGACCTTCTTTGCTTCTGGCTAATTTTACTTAAATTCTTCTTTATCAGATACAATGAATCATGCCTGCTTTCAAGATTTAAGTCTTTTTGAAGACCTTTATCTAACTTTTAACTCTAAGCCAAATATATTTTTGTAATTAAGATGTATTCTTGCAGGCAACTAGCCATTCTCTCTCTTTTTTTTTTTTTTTGGGAGGGGGGTCCGGTCGTGGGGCCTGCAACTCTGGGCCTGGGCGCTGTCCCTCAGCTCTTCAGCTTAAGGCTAGCGCTCTACCACTTGAGCCACAGCGCCACTTCCGGCTTTTTTTCTTTTTGCTTATGTGGTGCTGAGGAATCGAACCCAGGGCCTCAGGCATGCAAGACAAGCGCTCTACCACTAAGCCACCTTCCTAGCCCTCTCTCTTGATGGGGAATTGAGTCCATTGACATTGAGTGTTCAAATGGAAAGATGTGTAGTAATTTCTTTCATTAAAATCAAAGCAAGCAAACAAGAACATAACATTTGTGTGAGATTCCTTCCTATTTTTCCTATGCTATCTGCTTATGTGGTGGGATTTATTATCTGAAATATTCTCATTGTGGATGCTGATATTCCTGTTCTCTGTGTAGGATTTTTTTTTAGTATCTTCTGTAGTGCTGGTTAAATGACCACAAATTGCTTTATTTTTATTGTGGAATATTTTTAGTCGTCCTTTAGTTATAAATGATAGCTTTACTTGAAAGAATATTCTTGGTTGACAGTTGTCAACTTTCAGAGTGTGAAATAAATTATTTCAAGCCCTCTTTATTAAAAGGTTTCTATTGAAAAAAATCTATTCTGATGGATCTTTCATTGTATATTATATCTTCTCTTCTTGGTAGCTTTCAATATGATTTTATTTTTCTTTGTATTTAATGTTTTTACTATAATACCTTGCCATCAAATATACATATATCATATATGAAGATTTATTAAAAGCTATTAACTCATATGAGTGGATACGGAGGATGAGGAGATCTATTACCTGCCATTTGAAATATAGACACCCAAGAAACCAGTGGTACAATTCAAGTACCTGAGAATTGAAGAGATAATGATATATGTTCTGGTCTGATCTGGAGACCCAATGATACACATTTTAGTCTGAGCTGGAGAGTCAGTGATACAAGTTCTAGTCTGAGCTGGAGAGTCAACAATACATGTTCTAGTCTGAGCTGGACAGCCATTATATATGTACTAATTTAACCCAAAAGGGACATGAAACAGGAGTGCTGAGGAAAGGAGATCAGTGTCTTTGGTCAGACTGGCAGAAAGGGATGACAGTCCAGCCTTTCTCTGCGTTTTTGTTGTGTCTATGTCATCAGTGAAGGATATAATACTACATGTTGAGGAGGGCAACTTGGTTTCCAAATACTAGTGTTTATTTTTTAAACGTATCATATGGTGTCAGTCATCTCCCTGGGATCTCCTGTCTCCTTTATATTAACACATACAACTCTGTCACTGGTGAAAGTCCCAGCTCCACCACGGAGCACACCTGGCTTTTTATGCCTACCTTGCTGTTAACGACTCCCATTTCTTTGTGCTCAAACGGTGTCAAACGTTTTAAGTCTTTCTAAGATATCACTTCACAAGGCTATTTCTCTGTGTCTCTGATAATCTCAACTTGTATCTTACTCCCTACTGACAAACCCCACTCTTTTGGGCTTTCTTCTTATTTCTTGAATCTCCCAAGCTGGTTCTCACCTCTAAGGTTTTCCTCTGGTTTCCTGTGACTGGACTCACCACCCCTCCTTATCTTCACATGGCTATGTCCCTCTTCACATCTAGGAGCTACTGTTATAAGCATAAGACACTTTACAAGACAACCTTTCTCCCAGCAAATAAAGTAAGATGCCTGGAATCACATCATTGGCACATTCTAATTTCTATGTTACATGTGTTGGCCTGTAAAATGATCATGTAATATATTTATTTACTTGGTAGTTGTCCAGTCTATCTTTCTCCCCAACTACCATACCATTTTCATAAAAGGTGACACTTTTCTTTATTATCCACTTTTGCAACCACAATGGGAACTCAGTAGACATAAGTAAGTGGTCAAAAGCTAAAATGTACACTTCCATGTATCTTCTTTATTTTCAAATAAGTATCTTGCCTCCCATTAGTTTACTTAATCTGGAAGCTATGCCTTCATACTTAGGAGCAGATAATAAAAGGATAATGTTTGAGTGTATATTAAAATCATCACCCAAAGCAACATTTTAAACTTCTTAAGGGTGGATTGTTTTAGCCTAGAATTAGGAGATGCTTGTTACTAACAAGTTGGATTAAGCAAAATCACTTCTGACATATCCAAGACAACTGAGCCAACAGAAGTGATATGAGAGAAGATTATGAATAATTTCAACAATAAATGACATCATTTTTTGGCATGTCATGACAAAATCCGAAACCTTTCATTCTTGCCTTTTAAAATGTTGTAGTAAGGAATGAAAATGCAAGACGATGGAAGTGACTTTTCTACATGTATGGATCTGAGCAAATGGGAAGAGCAAATGCACTCTTCTGGCACTTTTACTTGCCTTTCAAAACTTCATTAAATGCTTTGAGATGTTCTCTGATCCAATCCAAGTGCTTGTAGATGCAATATTTTAGAGCTGAATTGAAAAGAAAGCCAACTTTTATCTGGATTCTGCATTGTATCAGATATTTTACATTCATCATCTCATTATAGTTTTATAACTACACTGTGTTTCAGTGTTATAGTCCATATTCTAAAAATAATTAAACAAAAACTATGGGAAGTAAAAGACCCTTCTGAAATCCCATACTGTGAAATGATGGCAGAATGCTGGAGAACTTGGTAACTTTCTTTTCTGCATCCAGTGCTTCTTAAGCTATAAAATATTGGCTTCAAAATCATTCTATCAAATGTTCTCTTTTGTAGATAAAATCTTGAGATAGGAAGACAGATGATGTCCCAATGCTTCTATACAAATTCAGTTTGCTATCACCAAAGAAGGACTAAATTCCTTCTAGGAACGTTTTTAAGTATGAAGTCTCAACACTTATTACTACACAGAATTTGAAAAATAAACAAAGAATTTGGAACTTATGACTTACTTGAGTGGAGCGAGAATAGAAGAGCTCTAGAAAACAAGAGGAAAAAATTGTTTGATGCACTTTGTTGCTTACAATATATGATGTTTCTTAGAGATTTTATGTATTATTATAGGTATTATAAACTGTTTGATAGGGTTTCATAATGAGTTACTGCAGATCAGTTTCCTTAAACAGCAAGAATATATTTTCTCATTTCTTGCGATTGAAGGACAAGGTCAAGGAATGTTCCTTCTGAAAGTTTGGAGGTAGGGTCAGGTCAAGTCTCTTTATTTGAATGGAAAATATTCATCTTCTTCTTATGCCTTAAAAAATTTTCCATATGTGTTTCTGGCTAATTTTCTTCTCCCTAGAGGAAGACCAGTCTTATTGGATTAGAGACAGCCTTAATTACCAAATTTTAATTTAATTATCTCTTTAAAGATTCTTCCCCAAATACAGTTACATTCTCAGGTAATGTATGTCAGAATTTCATTGTATAACACACACACAGAATAGGGGGATGTTTCTGAATCTTATTTGTTAAAAAGTAAAGTTTTATTTTCTTGGTCATAGAATGTGCTTGTGTGGCCTTTGAACTATTTGGGGATAGGTTTTTGTTTACTGATATAAAACTTTCCAAAGAAAGTAATCAGAAGGAAAACAAAGGGAAAGTGAGCTAGAACGTGTCGGTTTCTTCTCATGCTTTTCCTGCCAAGAAGGTCCCTGGCATGGAGTCCCCATGCCACAGCCATGTACAGTGTGATCACTTACTACTACCCTGCCATGGAGCAAGCTGACCTTTTTTTTCTTTCATGTCTAAAGCAATACCCCATACGACATGGTTGTTGCACAGAGTAAGTGGGAAGATGGATATAAAATATTCTGCACATTTTAGATGAATAGGATTTTAAGGTATCTTTTTAAAAATGGCAATCTTTAAAGCACAATCCTAATATGTAAAACAAATAGAAGCAAACCTATTGCCCTTGAAGAGGACTGTGAGGAAGACTGGTGGAAGATGATCTAAAACTCTCCCCAAGCTCCATCCATTTTCAAAGTTCTGGGGACTTATACTGAGCATTCCTCTAAATCACTACTGCTTTAAGGCCCAAATAAATGTTGGTGTTAACTCTAAGGAAGTGAAAAATCTAAAATGGTTAAATAATTGATACTTTTCATAATCATATTAAAAAATTATCAGTAGTAAAGATTAACATTACTAGACAAGCAGGATACTTCTATTAGACTCAACAGTCATGAAATCATTCTGTTGAATCACTACAAAAGTTTATACAAATCTATTCTCATTGCACAGAGATTAAGCCATATGTGGTTGGGTAATACAGACATAAACAAAGTGACAGGCCAGTGTCCAAACACATGTTTTGAAACACTAAGGTCACTATTACTTCTATTTTACAGTTTAATTGCCTTTTTGATGTAATCTTTCTGAGTCCAGCTTTTCTTATCTAAAAAGGACACTAACATGTTATACCCACCCTTGTGAGCTTCATAGGATTCTCAAGACATTCAGAAGATGATGTAATTTGAAACTTTGAACAAAGTACTAAAACTTTTGGCCTGGAAAAGTTAAAAGTGAGTATGATCAATCTTACTAAGATGGTTAGGGTTTAAATATTGTCCTATCCTAGTTAAATATCCTGAATTATGTAGCTGAAAAGTGTACTTGGAGAGAAAAAATTGACAGCTTGTGAGTTGAATTTTTAGATCAGTGAGGAGTTACCTATCTGTGGTTTGCAGGGGATGTTACAGGCTAGGATGGCAGTCTCAGCCAATTACTAATAGTTTACTTGGTTTTTATTATTACTACCTTAGGTTGGAGAAAAAAATCAGATTATTCTTAGATATTATGCGATTTGATATTAGAATGGGTGTTTTGATATTTTGTAGTTTTGGGCCATTGTTTGTCTTTCTTAAAATAACTGTAACCCCCAGCTTATCACCTTTTCAGTTAAAAATTAAAATTTTTAATAAGCTATCCTAATTATAGACATTAATTATACACATAACTTGCTGTGGCTCAGGTGGTAGAGCACTAACTACTCTTGGGCTGAAGAGCTGAGGGACAGCACTTAGGCCCAGAGTTCAAGCCCCATGACCGACAAAAAAACAAAAAAGAGCCTACTTCATAATTATACACATAACTTGTACTGATCAAATTCATGACTGTGCTGTCTCTCAGTTTTCTAGTAATCATTATTCTACACTTTTTGTGTGCAAGTTTTCAGATGTTCACTTGGGGTCTTGGCACTATCTCGGAGTATTTTTGCTCAAGGTTAGCACTCTACTACTTGAACCACAGCTGCACTTTCAGCTTTTTTGGTGGTTAACTGGAAACAAGAATCTCATGGACTTTCCAGCCTGAACTGGCTTCAAACTGTGATCTTCAGATCTCAGCCTCCTGAGTAGCAGGATCATAGACATGAGACATGGCACCTGACTCCATTATTCTTTTAGATCAGCTTCTATTTAATGGAGTCTCACACTGTTGCTTGGGTTGTTCTTGAACTCCTGGGCTCCAGAAATCACCCATCAATCTTCTTGGTAATTGGAGTGCAGAAGTATGCCCTGACACTTAGGGTGACATGTTTAGCCCCCACATTTAAGCAGACAGTACTTGCATTTTTTTTCTTTTTTCTTTTTATTTCCCTCCATTTCATGTAATAGTCTTCAGCTTTATGAATTTATTTCTTCAAACAATAAGGCTTCCTTCTTCCTTATGGCTAAATTGTAGTCCATTACCTCTGAAAGATCTGTTTTTCTTGTCTGAAGAATGTCCATACTGCTCTCCATGATAATTGTACTAGATTATATTACCAACAACTTTTTCTCTACATCCTCATCAACATTATTATTTTGCCACTAGCACCGCCCTCTCCTCCTCCTCCTCTTTCATTCCTCCTCCTCCTTCTCTTCCTCTTCTTCCTTGTTCTTTCCATCCCTTTCGTTCTCCTTTTTCTCCTTCTTCTGTCTTAGGAACTCCCTTTTTTTTTTGTCAGTCGTGGAGCTTGAACTCTGGACTTGCGTGCTGTCCCTGCACTCTTCAGTTCAAGACAAGCACTCTACCGCTTGAGCTACAGCGCCACTTCCGGTTTTCTAGTGGTTTATTGAAGATACGTGTCTCATGGACTTTCCTGCCCAGGCTGACTTTGAACCATGATCCTCAGATCTCAGCCTCCTGAGTAGCTAGGATGACAGGCATGAGCCACCAGCACCAGGTGGAGCTTCTGTTTTTTATCATGAGCATCATAGACCTGCAACTACAAGGTGACAGATTCCATGCTTAGTAGTTCATGGACACAGCCTTATCTGACCCTCATTTCAGCCTTTATGGAATGGTGATCATGATCACTATTTTATGTCCTAAGAATCTGAATCTCAGAAGGAAACAGTACCAAATTCTCAAGTAGCAGAAATAAAGTTTGAATTTAGGTCATGACAGCTATAAAAACACCAATCTTAACAAGTCACCACCCTTTCTATTTTCACCTAACAACCCCCAAACCCACCCCAACCTGCTTTCATACCAGTCCTTAGGTTGTGATTTGGTGTTGAAGAGGAGGCCTTGTTACCTTTACATCCTTGGGTTTCATTGGAGTTCCACCCTGATTTTCCCTATCACGGGCGGGGGAGGGGGGGTATGTGTGTATCTTTTCTCCACCTTGAATGCTCCTATGGAGAATGACTTCATGGCTTATCCCTAGAGTGTGTTCCATGGCCTACTTGCTCCCAGAAATCCAACATTTCTTTTGGTGTTTAGGTTTGATGTTCTTCATTCACAGCTTGATAATTCTCATTCTTCCCTTTTGGTAAAGTTGCCTCTCCCCTCGCACCAAACCTTTCATGAATGTGGAGGCAGATATCGCTTTTTGCCAGTTCCCTCAAGGACGAGCCATTCCACTGCTATTAAGATTCTTAAAGTGGTCTCGATCCCAACCATGTGCCTATTTGTGTCCCTGTACTCTCAGCGGTGTCAATTTGTCTATGTCTCCTGAGAATTTATACTGTCAAAGAGTGCCCAGGCTGCTAGGGACAGCCAACTCCAGGCAGAAATTTACTTGGTCCTTGTGTGAAGTGATATCTTAATTATTTTCCCCCCTGAGGCTGACAGCCAAGATTTCTCCCTGCCAACGTTCTTTATATGAACTTGGAGTTGAGTGTGGGAGTTGACTCAGACTCTGTGGATTCTTTTATATATTTTTTTATTGTGAAAATACTGTACAGAGGGGTTACAATTACATGGGTAAGATAATGACTACATGTCTTATCAAGCATTGTAGCCTCCTACTTTGTTTCCCCTTCCCATCCCTTCCCATCCCCCCCTCCACCCAAATCTCCTCCCTGCCCCATCAAAGTTGCAAAGTTCGTTTTTCCACATAACTACTTGTACATCTCATTGTTGCAATGGATCCACCTGTATCCCTATTTAAACGATTTGTTTTTTCCCTTCCCCTCCACAAATTATACCAACCTCAAATACAGTGAAAACAGGGTTATACCATGGGGGAGGGACATACAAAGCAACAAAGAAATCATCTTATAAATGTGTTAGAAACAATCACCTGAAAGAAAAAAAAAACATTAGAATATATATCTTAGGGTTCATTTCCCTAACATCAACTTATCTGACCTTTTCTGCTTGACTCAGACATATACTAGTTATTGCAAATAAGGGAAACCATGGGATCCATGTTTCTTTGGGCCTGGCTTGGTTCACTTATTATAATTTTTCCAAGTCTTTCCATTTTCTAACAAATGGGGCAATGCCATTCTTTCTGATGGAGGCATAGAATTCCATTGTGTATATATACCACATTTTCTTGATCCATTCACTACTGAGGGGCATCTGGGTTGGTTCCATATCTTAGCTATGGTAAATAAAGAATTCTTTTCTGACTGGAACAGAGGAAACTAAAGCATGGAGGGAAGGAGGAACTTGCCCAGGGCTCTCAGTGGTAGGGTGATTCACTGAGAACGGGGACCAGCTCTGCAGTTATCTGAGTCCACATTGTCTTTGCAGTAACCTTAATGATGTTGCTAGCAACGTGCAGCACCTGGATCTAGCAAATAAAAGTGTCCAAGAATGAGATGTCAGGGCAGGTGATGGAACAAAACACATGAGGCGAAATGATGATGCACAGACCCTGATGTCAGGCCCCCAAGATACAGGTTTGTCTTATAGGCTTCTGGGTTTTGTTTTATAGGGTGGCATCAAAGGCACTTCTTGTGGAGAAACGAGATCATGGACAAATAATGTCAATTGGACTAGCAGATGGAGGGATACAGAAATTTCAGGAAGAGCTTTGTCGTTTTTGTTGTTGTTGTTGTTTATTGTAAAAATAGTATACAGCGGGGTTATAGTTACACCAGTAAGGTAATGAATACATTTCCAGTTGAGCATTGTTCCCTCCTCTTTTATTTATCCCCTACTATCCCTTCCAAGCTTTTTCGTTTTTTGACACAGTTTTAGCAAATGCTGGGAGTTTTAGCAAATGTGGAACACCATACCTTACTTGAGAGAGTTTATTTAAGAAACAATTTAAGGTGATGGTTAGAGTAAGCTAATAGATAAGAAAGCAGACTATAATTTATTTATTAAATTTTGTTTTTATTTTTGTCATGATATGTAAATGATAATAAAATATAAAAGAGATTTTGCATTTAGCATTCAATATAGTATAGCCAACAATGTACCTGTCAGTCTTTCAATAAGTATCATACAAAATATTTATATTCTAAGCAATAAGAAAGCATTGTCAAAGTTGCATTAACAACTTATTTCTTTCATCTTCATAAGTAAGATACATCTCAGCAAGACAGCAATTGAGAAATATAGGTAAGAGTATGTAACTATGATTTAATTCCATGATTTACCTCTTAAGAGCTTTGTGTCTTTAGTCTTGTCTAACCACTCAGTCTACTTCCCCTGCTATAAAAATAAAACAGTGAGCCTGGTGCTGGTGACTCACGCCTGTAATCCTAGCTACTCAGGAGGCGAAGATCTGAGGATTGAGGTTCAAAGCCAGCCCTGGCAGGAAAGTCTCCATGAGACTCTTATCTCCAATAAAACACCAGAAAACTGAAATGGTGCTGTGGCTCAAGTGGTAGAGCACTAGCTTTGAGTCTTGAGCTGAGGGATAGCACTCAGGCCCATGACTGATCAAAAAAAAAAAAAAAAAAAGAAACAAAAAGTGATAATTTTATTCCTAACTTTAATGACATATTAACATGACATATATCTATATAGTATATATTTATTATGTTACACCTGGTATATAACATTAATATAATACTTAATCTTATAATTTCTTACATGAGATGTATTATGCTATATATTTAAAATTTAAAGTAAAAATGAAAATTATATATAATGGCATATTCTAATTCCTAGAACTGATTTGAAAGCTCAAAATACTAGTTATCTTATGATAAATACATAATGTTAGTATGTTTGTGTATGGTAAGTGCATATTGATTATTTTCTACAACTATTCATATTGGTATTTTGGCGTTTAAGTTTGATGTTCCTCATTCCAGCTCTTCCAGGCCCTTTTAGCATCATTATTATCATCATTTTTATTCTAATACAGGTTAATTCAAACCTTGAGCTTGTTTCTAGTGTTCCTTCTTTCTTTTATTATACAGATAAAACATGATGAAATATGAAACATTTCACTTTTCTGCCTTTTCTGCTGACGTATTTATCAAGGCCTCCTCCTAACTTCTTGTTTTATCAGAAGAATTTCCTTTGCTTTTAATTTCCAATATTAAATCACGTGGCATTGCTTTCAGGATCAATACAGTCAGTACCTTCTCTACCATATTTTGGTGCTTTATTATATGCTCTATCCCCAGTCTATCACTTTGTGTAAGCTTACTCCCTAACAACGACTCTGAATTTTCACAAGAATATTACTAGGCTGGGGCTTTCTGGAATGACCAAATCTTGTTTCCTTTTTGTTTAACAGTTTTCTCTCCAGCTTATCTCTTTTCTCTTATTGTTCTCTTTAAGCACTACTAAACAAGTAGGTCCCACCTTCAGTATTTTGCTTAGAGAGTCATTTAGTTAATTATCCATGTTCAATGTTCATTGTTTATATGTTCTTATTTCCATTCAAGTGTAAGACATGAATCGACTGTTTTCTGCCCCTATGTAACAAATGTCCTGTTTTCACCCTATTTTCAATAATGTCCTCCCTGTTTTCTTTTGAGCCTGCACCATGTCTGTCTATACTATCATTCTTTTGTAAGTAGTATGTTGAAAGCAATCTAGGTTTTTTCCCCCCTCAAGTCTGTGCCTCACAAAATTTATTATATTTACCCATTTTCAATTCTGAAGCCAGTTCTACATGATTAGGTGTTTGTTATAGCAACACCCTAGTTTCTGATACCCAAGCCTATATTAATTTCTAATGATTATTGTAATAAATTGCCACGTGACTGGTGGCTTAAACTTCGGGAACTTATTCTCTCACAATGATGGGGATTAGAAGTATCTAACCCATATTGCTGTACCGAAAGCAAAGTGTAGGACTGGCTGGAGGATCTCCAGAAACAATGAAAGCGAGTCTGCTCTGACTCTTTAACCTGCTGTTGTAGCTCTGCATTTCTCAGTTTGTGGCCAATTACTTCACTTCTGTGTCCATGATCATATTATCTGGTCTTCTCTGTGTATCAAATATCCTTGCCTATCTCTTAAGCTGACATTTGTGATTACACTCAAACTGGCCAGGATAATCTCCCTATCCAAAAATGACTATTTTAGCCACATTTTCTGCTCAAGATAATATTAGATGTTCCTGGGATTTTATTCTAGATCTTTGGGACAATGATGTACCTTGCTATGCAACCTCATCTACCCTTAAAGGATACATATTCTTTTTTAAAGTTTTCTTCATCTCATATCATACTGTATTGCACAAAGGTTTTGAGAAAAATGCATTTACAGTAGTGTTAAACATTGTGTTTGACATTGGGCATACACAATCTCAACTGATTGGCACTATGACACTTCTTAGTAAATATTTGTATATTCATTTCACAGTTAAAGGAAAAGATTGATAAACCCTGTGACTAGTACACGGTTGATCTCTATGCCTCGTCTACTTTGTCGTATGAATTTTGGTGCTAGGGACTATGGAGATTTGGGGTGTGTCATCCACAAAATAAACAAAGCAGTCTTAGAAGCACCGGACTTCAAAATGAGAACCATCTTTTTATTCAGCTTCTCTCAACAATGGCACTGCTGTCACTCATCCCTGGCAGTCCATCATACATGTGTGTGGCTGTGAGCATACTTTCAGCTGACCACATTGGTCATTAAGCCATGACCACACAATTCACAAACAGTGTTACCAACTCAAAGAAGTCTTCATACATACAGAGCCTTCTTAGAAATATTCTCAGTGACTACACCCTATCTATCTTCCAACGTTTAATGAGTTGAGTTTGGGGAATATCTAGTTCTGCCTTTAGCATTCCATGCCTGTCAATCACTCACTTTTCTTACTCAAGTTTTCCTTACAAACAAAGAACAAGACATGTGGCTTGGCACATGTCTGTCTCTGGTGATGTTAAACGTGTTGATATTTTAAAAATAGACAAAGAAAATACTAAGGATGCCTCGATAAGCGGAGATGAGACTTTTAACCCTTTGGCAACATTTTAGAAGGAAGTGGTAATAATAATTGACTTTAGATGTACGTAGGAATTGACTACACAAGGATTACAAAATATAGGGAAAGGGAAAGTTATTTGGGGTAGGTTAAATGGAAGGAGCACAGAGTCTTGAAGAGAATAACAAATGTATTTCAGTTGAGAAGAGTGCAACACCAGTAATAAAAAGAATTGAAGGGTAAGGTTATATGTATAGGTTGAAGATTATTAGGTTGTTTCTTGGTGGGTTGTTAAATGTAGATTTGGGACAGGGTAAGTACATTGTCAAAGCTATTCATAGTGTAATAATTATCTGACAAATGTTGTTGGATGGATCAGATGGAGATCAGCAATCAAGCAGCTTAGAAAGCCCTTGCTCAGGCAAGAGGCAGTGCCTACATGGCTGGAGAAAAATTAATTAGAATAAAAAGAAAACCCAAGCATGCTGAGTTACTAAAGACCACAGAATATGTCAATTTATAGGTAGTGGGTACAAGTTGGAAATGGTATGAGCCCAGAGTTCTGGCTAAGTTTAAGTATAGATATACCAGATAGTCCTGTGTGGCTGTAACATTCATTGACTCACTTTAGAAAAATAATATTTTGAACAGGATTTTTTTTTGTTCAGATTTTTTTCAAGACTTAATGATCTTTTTCTCTTTATAATTTTCTCACTGATGACTAATTAAATATCTATTTCTATTATAATTGTTAATATTAATTATATATGTATTAATAGATTGGGAACAGAATTTAAAGATTTCTTTTAGATTGTTCCCATGTCTATGGGAGAACTCTTAAGAATAAAGACAAGACCTACTGAGACTTCACCTTTAAGGGTATATCAGGTTGAACAATTTGGTTAGCTTATTTACTTCACTAAAGACTCAAATCATACAGAATGGGGAAACAGAAAAGGAAAAAGAAGATAAAATAGAGTAAGGAAGAGGAGAGAAGGGAAAGGAAGGAAAAGGAAAGGGGAATATGGAAGAGAGGTGAGAAAGGGAAAGGAAGGGAAAGGAAGGGGAGGGGAAAAGGAAAGGAGGAAGGAAAAGAAGAGAGAAGAGGGGAGAGAAGAAGAGGAGAAGGGTGAAGAAGAGAGTAGAGTAGCGGAATAGGGAAGATAAGAGCGGAGAGGAGAGGAGAGAAGAAAGTTCAAGTCCTAGTGGCTGTTTGTATGTATACCATCTGATTAGAACAGTTTGACTGTTAAACCACTGAGATTGAATACAACAATCAAAAGGTGAATTCTTAAAAAGAAACTCAAGGTGCTGTTACTAGAAAGAGATGGAATAATGAAGTGACAACTACAAATATTTACTCTTCGGTGCTTAATGCACTGCAGGAGTTTCTGGATTTTCAGAGTGTAACTTTGTAGAACATCAAAGACTTGTACTTGCTCATGGAGTGATTGACTGTGAATGTCACTTAAGCTGCCTCTGTGCGTATTCATAGCAAATATCTACACCAGTGTCTACACTGCAGTTTTTCTCCTGTTTAATTTCAGTGGCAAGGCCACAGTGTTTATGTTAAGAAAGCCTCTTTCTCTTCCTAGTTGGCTAAAGGTTGTTTCCGAAAGGTCATGAGATATTGTCCAAGATAGATCTACTAATAGTGTATTATTCTTCTACCAATCTGTGGACTAAATTTGCTAGAATTTTATGTTGTCATCCTATTCATAAAAAATAATATGCTTGTTTTTATTTACTGTTAAATTATAGATTTATTCTTTATGTTTCCACATCATCATTTATCTTGCATAATTTAACAGTGCTCCTCCTTCCTGCTTCTAGTCTCTAAATTAGTGTAAAGGGTATATAAATAATTTATTACTGTACAATAAAATCCTGTAGTCACAAGATTAAGTGAAATTAAAGCTTTGGGGAAAATAATTTGTTGTATGATTTTTTAAAGTTCCTTGATTATTGATCACATTAGGCCATCTTCATTGTCTTAAGTATTGATAGTGTAATTTTTTTCTTATGGAAATCATATATTCCACTGCAGTATATAAAATTATTAATACAGATCTATTTAAACACAAAAGAAGAATATTTGAGAGTAAAGTAGGAAATGCACAAAATTGTGGCAATTATCAAATTTGTAGGAACTCAAAGGTGTTGGGAAGTTGAGGGATGAAAATGAATTAGAGGAGGATGTTGAGTTAAGTTAGGACGGGCCAGTTGTGGGGCTGATTTACTAGACCTGACAGGTTATTTGGAATCTGAAAAGCTAGAACTATAGTAAATGTAGAGGTCAGGGAGAAACACTAAGCATAGAGCCAGGAAATTGATAACTAAATATTATCCTTAAATTCAATCGAGAAAATCACAGGTAGGAAAGTAGAATGAAGTCTGCATGATAGGCAGTGGCTGATAGCTATGAAACGAGATATTGGGTACTGGGAGCATACTGGGGAATATTTATATGTATAAATGCATAAACATATATGTAATTAGAGACTAGATTGAAGAGATAAAGCACTAAAGCACTAGAGGAATTCTGTGAATTAATTATTTGAGGGTTTTACTGGAATCAAAGATCCATGAATAAATCATAACTAGGAAGTTAAGCTCCTGTTACATGATTTCTGGAAGGGCTCACAAAGGTGTTCGGTGTTACTATTTAAGCAATAAAGAACCATTGAGGATATTTGAATAGGGAAGTGTGTTGTATACTAGGCAGCCTAAAATGATGGCTACCAATAATTCTTCCTCATTACATTATAAGCATGTTTTCTTCCTGTCAAAGAAAGGATCTATTTCCCACAACAAATCTTTCCACCCTTCTGACTTGCCCTAATCCATGTAATGTGGTAGGAATGAAGTTCTGAAACTTCTGGTTACAGGTCTAAGAGGATATCCATTTTCTCACTTCTGCTCAGAGCCAGGGCTGTGTGACGATGCCCATCCTGCCATGAGAGGCTGGGTAGAGACTAATAGACCAGGAAGAGTGAATCCAAGGTATCCTTGCTGGTATCAGCCCCAGCTGCCACATGTCTTCAATCCCTAGTTGAAATGACATCTTCAGAGTAGAGACCCAGAATTCCAGCTGGAAGCTGCATTATCATGAAGAACCTAGGTGCTGATCCTGATGCCTTAGTTCCCACTCAGCATGGTGAGCAAATATGACAGGTGAGTTTGTTGGGCAGCAATAGGTAAATGATATTCAAGTGAAAAATAAAACCCTGCAACTTACCAGTAGTTCACTAGTGAGAAGGGGACTAATGAGAGAAGAAAACAGACCACATTCTTATAGGCTAAAGCAAGGTGATAGGGACAGAACTATATAAATATGGAGCAAATGACCTTAGTTTCTCTCTTTCTTTCCCTTTCTCATGAGTCTTCATCTAGGCTGAGTTGTCCATCTATGGATGGGGCAGTCTGTAGAGTTGAATCAAATAACAAGAAGAACTTTCTTTGCCCATTCTTTTCATTTCAGAGTCTCATGTAGCTGAAGGCATAGAACCAATCATTAAACACAAATTCACACATATATACACATACATATATACTCACATTTGATTTTTATTATTGTAAGCCTCATAGTGGGAATAGATTCTAATTTGAACAAAAAGTGAATCATAGGCCACTTTTCTATTTTTCCTAAAAGCAAATCAGCGGGGCTGGGATGGTGGCTCAGTGGTAGAGCGCTTACCTTGCATGCTAGAGGCCCTGGGTTTGATTCCTCAGCACCACATAAGCAAAAAGAAAAAAGCCGGAAGTGGTGCTGTGGCTCAAGTGGTAGAGTGCTAGCCTTGAGCTGAAGAGCTGAGGGATAGCACCCAGGCCCAGAGTTCAGGCCCCACGACGGACCCAAAAAAAAAAACAAAAAAAAAAAAAAAACTAAAAGCAAATCAGCTTATCTCTTATTCCCAGTAAACATGGTGCCTAGAAGTAGGATAGGTAAAATATTTGAATCTACAGATCTGCTCTCTCCATAACTAGATGCATAACTTCAGATGAGTTGTAGTTTCAGATAATTAGTTGTATCACTTAATCTCTCTTCAACTCACAGTCATCATAAATCTCTATTTGTGAGATTCAAGACGTTGTGGTAAGCTTTTTCCAAGAGAAGGAAATACACTGCATTGTCAATACAACTGGATGCCCAGCTACAACTGTCAACTGAACAGAACTGATCACATTTTGTCATTTTGTTTTGATTATCATTTTTATAACTCCTTGTTTTGTAACTGCCTTTCTGGTTCATTTTTTTAAAAAAATTAAGTTCTTTGTTTTTAACCAACATTTTTCCTTTACGGGGAGCGATTGCAACTATTTTAAGTTTATTCTTTTGACTACATTTCTGTGGCTCCCTTAAGTAGCTGAGTAGAATCTTAGACATATGAAATAATGACCCAATTTAAAAGTTGCTGTATTTTTGTAAAGCACTGGAAAAGAGGAAAGCACTTCAAAGTAATTAACATGAGCATGCTCAATTACGTTTCTGTATACCACGCCAGCACTGCCGCCTGGAAATTCTGAAGTTGGGAATCTCGCAACCCCTGATTGCTGGCGCAGTAAGATCCTAAGTTAGCTCTATTTTCTCTCATGATGGTCTTATATGGAATTATTAAGTATTAAAAGGTTAAAAACTAAGAAAACAGTGGCAAAAGGGGTAAAAAAAATGTTTTCCCATCAGGCCAATGGGTGGAAGGGTAGGGTCACTGAATGTAGCCTTATTTCTGCTGGCCATGTTTCTTTCCTACCCGAGCTCCAAAGTAAGCGGACTGTGTAAGCGGGAATGAAATACACAACCCCCTTGTGAATGCGAGCAGCAAAGCATTCTCCGCTTGTGGTTTTCTTCAAATGAGGCTGCTTGGAATATGTGTTTGAAAACACTGAGACTCTTTATTAATCAAGCACTTCACTTGCCCTGCCAGCAAAACGTTTCATTGATGTCAAAACTCCCTTAAAAATGGTTTTGGACCCACTTCTTGTACACAGACTTCAACAGAAGAAATATTTTTGGAATTGTAAATAGAATAATTGAGGCAAATATTTGCCCATTTGGAAAGCTTCTGTAATGACTTTAATGTCCAGTTGCATTTTAAATATGCAGATCTGGGTATGGGTGGTAGGTTTTAAGGGACAAGAGCAAGTCCCTCTAGGAGAGGGACTTCCCCTGCATAGAAATGTCATGAAGAAAATGGGGCCAGAGGCAAGCTATGCCAAATAGATTTGAAAAGATAGATTAGTTCCCACAAAGGAGTAGGCAGAGTTTAACAGGCTTAATCTGGGATATGCTTAATCTGGGCTTGCTAAGCAGAAGGTAAGGAAAGGAAAGTTGTGCAGACAAAGCTTGGTGATGCTCTTTCAGGATGGATGCTGAGTAGAGGGTGCTCAAACTCCAAGGCCCCACCTGTGAGGACCTTGAAGGTCTATCCAAGGTGACACGAATGATTAAATCAGAACTTGCCATATAGGCTGAAACATTGGATCTGTATAGGAAATACTCCCATTCCACCCCCATACATCCATGAGTCTCTTCTGCCTACAAGTCTTCCTGTGAGACAGCAGGATGTGTCTAGGCTTTGTGAGGATGGTGATGTGAATTATGGTGGGCTAATTTCTAATGGGTGATTTTAGAAGCATCTCGCGTTTCATAGATCTCTAGGAGTTTATGGGTGTGTTTGCTCAGAGACATTGATGTTTTTATATAGATATTTGTTGGGGTATCTAATTCTAACAAATCTCTGTTGGGTACCTTCATTGGTGGGACATGTAGGGTTATATACAAACCATAAACAGCAGAAGATATATGGGCCAAGAAGCAGAGAAGAAAACAAAAACAAAAAGCAACTGTCAACAAAAACTTTCCAGGGAAGCAGAATGAGGAGTATGGAGCAAATAGGGTTCTTTATCCTGAAAATACTCCTTTTCTGAAGGTCAATTGCTTCGGAGGCCCAGTGACATTCTCTGCCTTTCCCATTGCCTTGTAATATTGCTGTCATTCTCCCCCTTAATCCCAATGACCCCGGTCTACCTCCCAAGGAGTGCTGCGTTGAGTGGAACTTGAGTATACGGAAACCCATGAACCCACATGTGCACAGCAAAGGTAACTCTCTCGGTCCGTGAAGGACGGGAGGGAGGCCTGTGTGACCAGCTCTCAAACAAAACCGTGAGGCGAGGTCTTCCTCACGGAAAGGCCAGAAACTTGCATCTAGTCACCCCCCTCCCAGAGTGCATCTGTGTTCAAACACATTTCTGAGGAGCTGCTGAAAAACACATGTATTGGACTTGGTGACTTTGAAAACAGCCAGTGTTTCTCTAACAGGTACAGCTGAAGTTTGGGTCCTCTTGGCGGACACATTTGTTATTTTTCTTCCGTCGAACTTCACACCCGGCTGGGGAGAGGTGTTCACCTTCTCCAGATGCTTATTCAGGTGTGCGGGTGCAGAGGTAGAAACTCTGAGCCTGGCTGTGACCTGATGATGGGGTAACAGCAAGGCCCCTTCCTTGTCAGGTACCTCTGGAAAGGCCCTCAGCCAGGACGTCTGTGTGGAAAGCCATAAACTGAACGAGAGGAACCTGGTGAGCCCCGGACACTGAACTAGAGAGCTCCAGGATGGAGCAGCAACAGCTCAGGCTTTTCCTCGCCCAGAGGACCTTGTTTAAGATCTTTGGTTCAGACATCTCTTGGTGATGTGAGGTGAGGGTTTGGGCAGATATGGAAGTAGGGATGATGACCATACCTCTTGGGAATCTAATTAACACATGTCAACATGAATATCTGTTTTTTGAAAATTAGGGACATTGTGGTGAAAGCTAAGTTTTTTTTAAAAGAACAAACAGTGATATATACTAAGAATATTCAACATTCTCCTAATCTGCCTTTGATTACTCTAGTTTTCTGTTTACAAATAATCTGCATTGATTTTCTGCTGGAACATTTGATTACCTTTTGCAAAATTATTTTTCCAAGTTATTGATGGTTCAGGGATATGGTCTTACAGGGTTTCTGTCATTTTTTATTATGGCCAAGAGATCTGATGCTACGTTCTTCTATGCGGATTCTTTGGATGGATGCATATATTTCCTTTAATGTATTTTACCCCCTCAGATGAGAGTAATAATTATTATCTCAGCTCAGTTTTTATTAGATGTGATACAGAACACATCTATAGATCATTATTTCTAGTTCCCCAGTGTTGATGTAAAGTTAGGGTACTTTTTATTTATTTATTTTTTGTCTTGGTCTGAACTTCTTTTTTTCTTGCTGCCCTTCTTCCCCTCAGTAAGCAGAGCCTCTCCATCTCCATCCAGAAGTATGTCTCCCACTAGCTGAATATAATCCAGTTGCCATACAATCAGAGCAAATGGCATTCTTCCTCATGCCTTCAGTGCACTTTTTATGTATTTTCACATGTGTGTGTTAGACCTAGAGCTTGAAGTTGGGGTCTGAGTGCTGCTCCTCTGCTTTTTTGCTCAAGACTAGTAATGTTCTACAACCCAAGCCATAGCAGCTTCACTTCTGGCTTTGAGGTGGTTTTCCTCAGATCTCAACCTCCTGAGGACCTAGGATTGTAGATATGAGCCCCTACGGTCTGGATCCACCTACATTTTTGTGACAAGAAAATAATCAACAAGGCACAGAACAGGCCAGTAATTTGCCTTGAGTCACACAGATAGTAAATAGCAGGTAAGTCTGGAACCAGGACTAGTAACCTCCAAATGTACAATGCACCGCCCCCTGCATCCCACATAATACAGCTATTTGAGATAATGAAACAGGAATTTTAAAAAATATTGTTTCTTTTTATTGTCAAAGGGATGTACAGAGGGGTTACAGTTACATAAGTAAGGTATTAAGTACATTTCTTTTCAAACTTGTTAAACCTTCCCTCATTTTTCTCCTACTTTCCCTCCACTCCTCCCCACCGCCCACGTTGTACAGATCATTTTACTATCTTGTGTATATTGCTGTTGCCTTGGTTTTCCCCTTGTTCTTTGTCTCACCATTCTGTTGTTCCCCTTCCCTTCCCTAATTCACATAAATGTATATACAACACCAGGGTATCAAAACCACATACAGTGCAACCATAGGAGGAAAAACATACAAAAGAAACAATAAATCACACAGTACATTAACAACAACAACAACAAAGAAAAACCTCTTGTGTCCATGTCTTGGGGTTCATTTCACTAACTGTCATCTTAGGTGGTCATATGTACATAGCTATTGAGCTATTCTGCTCATCTGCTAAAATTATCCTAGATGTATACTAATTATTGCAAATAAGGGAAACAATGGGTCCTATGTTACTTTAGGTCTTGCTAACTTCACTTAATATGATTTTTTTCCAAGTCTTTCCATTTTGAAACAGGATTTTTTTTAATTGTTGTTGGTCATGGGTCTTGAACTCTAGGCCTGGGCACTGTCCCTCAGCTCTTCAGCTCAAGGTTAGTGCTCTACCACTTGAGCCACAGCGCCACTTCTGGTTTTTCCTGCTAGTTTTATTAGAGGTAAGAGTCTCTTGGGCTTTCCTGCCTGGGCTGGCTTTGAACCGTGATGTTTAGATCTCAGCCTCTTGAGTAGCTAGGCATGAGCCACTGGTGCTTGGCTGAAACAGGAACTTTTGAAGGTGAAGGGCAATGGGTGTAGGAGGAGACAGAACAAAGTGGTGTTGGTAGGGGCTGCTGCAGAGTGCCCTTCAGCTACTTGTACCCGTAAGGACCAGAGGCTGTTTCAAGTTTAATGGAGGGTGGTGAGTGAGAGTCAAAGCTAATGCACGGGTCAAATGAGCAAACAGTTCCTGGGTATCCATTAGACAGTCGTAAGTTGGGGAACTACGATATGCATCCCACTCAGGTATCTCTGCCTGCAACTGATGGGGAAGGAAGAGGGCAACCACAAGGAACCGACCACCACGTCCATGGTGAAGCGACTGAACCGAGTCTAAGGGCTATGGGTCTGATGACAATGCAACCCTCAAGGATTCCCCATGCTTCTGCTTTCCAGTAGGTGATGACATTGCTCCTGTTATTCCTCCCACTCAGAGAAAGCCACTGTAAGTTCTGGAAAGAGGTACGTGGGAGGAAAGCAGTGCAATTCAGTTCAATCAATATTTGTGGAGTCCCCACTCCCTGTGTGCCAGGCACCATGCGAGTCGCAGGGACACAGTGATGAATAAGCCACAGTCCTCACCAGGAACAGCAAGTACATGGCACACATGCTGTCCCTTCCCTGTCATCCAACAGAGCAGGCATCATTAATCAATTGCCACACTCCACCCTGCTGAGCCTGCACCTGGCCTCCATGGCCTCCACTTCTCAATAGGGAGCTATTATGTATCAGTAGGAGATGCTCAGGAAGTCTAAATGAGTTGGTTGTTAGTCTTGGTAGGGCACAGAGAATGAAATGTGTCCTCACATGTATCAGTCTGCATGATTCAGGTTGGAGGTAGTAGAGAAGAAGTTTGGGGAAGACTCTGGTCTTAATTTTCCTTTGTGTTTTATTATAATAAAAGGGGACAAAAAGATGTGGTACCTTCAGGGAAGCACCACTCTCTAAGTACAAACTTCTTCTCACCAGACAGGACTTCTTTGAACATATAGCATGAGGCAAAATTAAAATCCAGAAACACAGCTAAAAGGAATATAAACTCTTGCTAGAACTGTAATGGATCTACCCCAGGGGTCGCAAGAATGTGCTAACCTCTGACCGCCAGTTCTTCTGCAGCCAAGAAAATCAAGCAGCTAAAAACTCCTGGGGGAGGGCAGGGGTGTGAATGGGGAGCCATTATAAAACACACACCTTCAAGAGCACAAGAATTACAGGTACCTTCCCTCTTTTCCGAAGCAAGCCCTGGTAATAGAACTCCTCTTTCTGGATCCTAAGAAGGCCTTGCTTGTTCTGTGGCTTTGGCCATTTATATTTAATTTATGATTTTAATTTTCTGGAAAGAGCCAGGGGACCCCACCGCCTGATGGAGTGCATGATATGGGTTTGGTAAACACAACTTAAAATAAAATAAAAATGCTCTATTGCTTCTGGACATAGGCAAAACTGATCTAAAGGACTCTTAAATCCTATAGTAAGAATAGGCCTTGGATTTCTCTTCAATGGCAAAGTGTTAGGGGAGATAGGTAAGTAAATGAAGAAATGGGAGGGGGCTATTAAGGTGACAGGATATAGCATTAGGCATGGTTGGACTTGACTTAAATGTTGGCTCCATCCACCTCGGAAAGGGAACATTATAGCCATGCAAAATCTGGATTTCATAGTGAGAAGAAATCAAACATAACACTTCTCACTCGGGATCACTTCACTCAAGAGAGGGTTTTGAGTTGAGAGCTTCATGACTGCCAATAACTGAGCTTACCTTAAGAATCTCTAACACTTTGGAAAGAAGGTAAGGCCACTGCTTTTTGGCAGACAAAAAAGAGCAGGAATGGTGTCCCAGAAAACTCCTGGCTTCTTTTGAGCCTTCTCCAGAAACCTCTCTTGTACTGGCCCTCATCTTCAACAGAATCAATTATGCCAAGTGTAGAATATGGAGCCATAGATCTATTGGCTTATTGATATGCATTTTTGCTTGGCAAGGAGATTTTCACTCCTGAGAAGGGTTAAGCAAAACTTCTGAACCTACTCTGTTTCAGGAAATCTCTGTAGAGACCACCCAGGCCCTCAAGCACGTTGCATCTCTGTTCAAAACTCTGTATTTGGACAGAGGATATTTCAACTCCTATTCTGACTCTCCACTTAGAGAGAGAGCAACTTCTAAGAGCAAAAAAGTAATGCGAAAGTTAGTGAGAATGGACAATTCCTGCAAAGTTCAAATATGTGAATGACATTTTTAGCCTGACTAAAACCACATATATGTTCCTGGACTGGTACATTAATTCTGATTGTGCAACAAGCTTGTGCAGCCAATTATAAATAATACTTTATGACCTTTGCTTGTGTTTTGCATGAATATAATTATAATGGTTCTGAGAAGAGCAATATAAATTACCTGCTATGTGCTGGCATGTGTACTATGCACTTTGCCTGTGTTAATTAACTCAATCCTTATCATTTTACAAGGCTTCCTAGGTCTGGCTTAATGAGTGGTCAAAGGTAGGGGTTTAAAGCAACAGGTATTAATCCTTCCATGGTGATCAAAGTGTCAACCTCCTCTGGAGACTAGAAGGGGAATCTGTTCAATGCCTTCTTCTAGTTTCTGCTGACCCCATCCATCCTTGAGAATCCTTGATGTGGGACTGCGTTTCAGTCCTGGCCAGTCTTTACATGGCCTTTTTGCTGTGTGTGTCACAATCATCATTCTTGTTTTGAAGGGCAATTGTCATGAGATTTAGGGCAAGCTGTATATTGACAGATATCGTCTGGACTTTATTATCTTAATTATATCTGAAAAGATCTGCATTCCAAATAAGGTCATCTTCTCAGTTTCTAGATGGACTGTATTTTGGGACCACTACCAAACATACAGCAGTCCTTGCTTACACACACGACGGCTCTCATTTCATGGGTGAAGAGCAAAATCTCAGTGACGTCTTCCCACAAGTCACAGAGGGAAGTCAGGCCTTGTCCCAAGTATCTAAATCGAGAGGCACTGACCTTCCTGACACAAAATCACACCCTCTGCTCTGCAGGGATCACATTCTCCTCTGTGCTTCACTGCTGGGGAGCAGGCAAGCAAATCAGCTGGAAGTTAGCACTCTATAGTTAGCTTGCTGAAACCAGTATCTGAGAGGCTCAGCACAGAGAAAGAATTATTTCCCTGGAAGATTTTGATAGTTTTAGTCTGGAGTTGATTGTCACCCCTCCCATTGGTTTTGGGCCTGCAGTAAGGCAATACTTCATGATGAGAAACACAAGACAGAGCCATGCCACTTCACTCATGACCAGGAGGGGGAAGAGGATAGGGATGTGCTAATACCCTCAGAACGCACACCCAATGCCTACAGGACTGCCACTAGCCCCCACACATAAATGACTCTCTGACTTGGAGCAAGCCTTGGCCTTAGGGACTTGTGTCAAACTGTCGCAGATACCATCCAAACTGTCTGCATCACCATAGTGGCCCAGTAAATGAGTGTGAGAGTCTCCTGGGTATCAATAGTGCAAGGGCAGGTGGCAAAGACACACAAAGATGTCTTTAGCCAGTCTAGTTGGTGTGCTCATCCTCCAAGATTGCCAGTGCTGAAGCTGATGGATCACCATGGCAGCCTTTACTGGGAGATGTCCCTTCGGTGACTGAAGTCACCTCATGTGGAAGGATATGCCAGCTTCACCCTTGCCACCCTACGGACATCAGTGAATGTCCAATGGCTCTACTCTTTCACCTCAAGAGAGCAGCAATGCCCTACTGGGCAAGACTTTCCCTGACACCACATTCGTACATAGCTCCATTTCCCTTCTCTGTCTTGTGTAAGTCTCTTTCATTTTCCAAATTTTCCCCAAGGCAGCTCCACAAGCAATTCTCAGAAATCCCCAAAGTGAGTTCGGCTGCTGCAGTCAGACAGCATATGTCTGTATGCCATCTCGTTAGAATCAGATGGCAGTGTTTATATACCCCCTCGGGTTGTTCTCACATAGCTTTGAAAGGTAGCCCCAATTTTCCTGCCCTCAGGGGCTGGGAAACTGAACCCCAGAGATGTTATGGAGTGTGTCCAGCGCGTTGCAAGAAGTTGGTGATGATGCCACCTTTCAAGGCCCTGTTGTCTGCATCCCACTTTTTCTATCCGACTCCCCTGTCTGCTTGTCAGGTTGAAGAGAATGGCACCCTTAGGAATGGGTGTCCTCTAATGAAATTGGTTGGAGGTTCAGAATCAGACACAGTTGGGCATTTACTACATAGGATGTGTGAACAAAATAGGTATTTGAAAGTTTTGTTCTTTGGGGGTAATTTTTCTGACTCTTTTCACAGGATGTGAGAAATGTTCAAATGGCTAGCACCATATTTATTATACGAAGCATCCTTTGAATAAGCGAGGAGAATTCCGTGCTGGTTTTGTCATTTTTGTGCAGCACCTTGGCTCCTTAAGCCTGAGACTTTGACCCATCATGACTGAGTCCGGAGCAGTGATACGGGACATCTCCGGGTGACATTTCAGCCCTCTTAAGTTGACCAGGCTGCATGGCATGCTGCCTTGTTGCAGTCCTCCAGAGATGACAGCGTGCATTCAGAGATAATAGTTATAATAGTCAGAGCGACTTCCACAGGAGAGGGTAAAGCACACCTGAGAGACGAAGAGGAAAGCAAAGGCCATAGGTCACAGGGTGAGTTTTACTGTGTGTGACACCCTTGCTGAAATCCTACCCCACAGGGCCATCAGGTGAGCAATTAGAGAAAGTGGCTGAAATTGCTTCCATGTTTTTTTTTTCTCCTTGTAATAATATCTGCACTGAGTGTAGTAGGCGGTGGGTGCATACCTGTGTGCTAAAATCAGTGCCTTCTTTTAGACCTTACTTTTGATGATTTTTGCAAGACATGTACCCTTCTCTCCCATTGCTTTTTCTCCAATTTTAGGTCTAGGAAGCAGCAAGAGAATTGTTCCATCATTTAACACATCTTCATGGATTCCCATTGATCTAGACATCTTATTAGAGGACCCAATGTGTGTTCTACTTACAACATATATCTCCCTTATTTTTTTAAATAGCCTCTTTTTCCTCATAGATCCTCTTTTTGACATCATAACCTCCAACCATGACATGTTTCCAGCTCTTCTTGGCCAAATGACTTGTCCCTTCCCTGTATCCCTCTCCTCCAGCATCTGGTAAAGACTTCCCCTCTGGGCCCTGCTAGCCATGTCACAATGACATACTGTCAACATTTGTCCCTCACAACATACTTAAGACAGGAGCAGGGTCATGGATTTCTGTTTTGGCAGATTTGAAAATAATAAAGTAAAAGAAGAAGTGAAAGTATTCAATATTAAGTGGGCCCTCTTTGTGCATAGAATCCTATGCCTATGAGAAGTATTCAGTAGAGAGTGTAGTCCTATAGAATGTGTTCAGTACAGGTAGATTAAGTGATTGGCCCACATTCTTTATCTCTTCCTTCCATGCCTCTGGGGTATGTTGCATATTTAGCCAGTGGTATATATGGTAGATATGAGGTGGTACCGGTTTTAAGACTATTGCTTTGTGCCACCATCATGATACACATTTTTCTGAGAACCTCCTCCTGCTGTTCCTGTATCCTGGACTGCAGGTTGAGGGGTATTGTGGACCTCAGAACTAGATACGAAATTGACCAAATAAGCTCAAGCAGTGCAAAAGAAACAGCCCTGCCCTAACAGCGTTGAGACAATCAGTAATCATGGCTTAAGCTACTGAATTGTGGGGTGACTTGTTACACAGCATGGTGGAATCAGTAACTGATACTTCAATCCCGTTGAGTGTTCTGTCACACGCCGCATGACCCTAGAACATGGGAATCACGGATGATAGGCATCCTCATTATTAATGGTCCATCCTTACTATTTTATAAGCATAAGCCTTGTATGGGAAAGCAATAGAGTAGGAAAAGCCAGGGTCCATTTGTCAAGTTTGGTGAGGCTGTTGTACCTAAATGTGGCCACTTTTTAAAATATTTGCTAAAAAGCCTTGGGAAGAGCAAGGTGAGGGTCTTTGTCTGTGAGCTCAGAGGACACAGGAGGGAGCCCAGGCCAGACTTGGCATGGAAACCTCTCTGGGTGGGGGCTCACGTACCCACCCCTGACACCCGTAGATGGGTCTCTCAGCTGTCCTATAGCATTTTCATTTGGCCAAGTAGTTTGTTTGACAATCCCTAACATCACCCATTCCTTACAGCTGATCCATACACAAAACAGGCAGCCCAATTCCCAGAAAATGACAAAGAATGAGGCCTTTTAAGACAGAAGCCAGAGCCTGCTCTGTGGTCAGGGGTGGACCGTATTCCCATCCTCACTCTAGCGTCCTCCAAGCAAGGACACCAACCTGCCGCGGCACATCCTGTGTCGGAGGTCACGGGCTTGTTCCCACTGAAGATGTCAGGTGCGGAACTGCGTCCCCATCCTGAATCCAACGGTGTCCACGCCAACGCCCGCGAGGCCCGTCACGTTCTCCATATCCCCAGGAACTTGAGTTCTAGATGTTTCTCCAGTCACCCTGTCATCATTTCTGTTCTGTGATCATCACCCGATTTTCAGTAGAGACTTCTGCATGTGTGTTCCCACCCTAGCCTGTCAGGTGTGTCTGTCTTCTGGGTTAAGTTCTTTGTGTTTTCCTCATGTCACTTACCATTAATCTTCTGTGCTATGTGCATGTTTACATGTTGCATGTATAGATGTATATTTGTATCAATGTTCGTAGGTCTAGTACATATATGTCTGTGCATATGTCTATTGTGTGTATCTCCCCATGCATTAATATGCATGTGCATGTATGTCTGCACATACTGTGTGTATGTCTGTCCTATGTAGTATTCTTCAAAATCACTACTGGACTCTAAATTCCTTGTCATTAAGGGCCAGGCAACTGTAAGTTTCTTCCATGTTGATTTGCATTCCTTTGGACATATGCTTTTAGTAGAATTATATGGTAGTTTTCTCCTTTGGTTGTAAGGATCATCATACTGATTTATGTTCCTACTAATAGTGAAGAAAGGGTTCCTTTCACCTAAATCTTTGCCAGTATTTATTGTTTTCTTTTCCTTGATGATTGCCATTTTGACTCCAATAAAATAGAAACTTAAATCCTTTAGATCTGCATTTCCTTGATGGCTGAAGATATTGAATGTTTCTTCACATACATTTATTTGTACTTCTGAAAATTTATTATTTCCTTTATTCTTTGATGTTTAAATTTAAATTCTTTATATATTCTGGATATTAATCATTTGTTGAAGAAGTTAATGAAAGGTTTTATTTACAATAGCCAAACCTAGGTACCCAACAATGAATGATTGGATAAAAAAGTGTGATACATAGATACACTGAAATATTTTTCAGGCATAAAAATAATAAAACTCTGTCCTTTGCAGGAAAGTGGATAGAAGTAGGTAAGATAATCCAAACTCAGAAAGACAAATATTGCATGTTTTCACGTGTATGAAGTCTAAACCAATAATAATAATAATAATAATAGTAATAATAATAATAAAACATAATTAAAAGGGGGTCTGTTTGAAGGGGTCTAATTGGTTGGAGGAATAGAGGAGGGAGAAAGAAGAAACTGACAAGTGGTGGTTATTATAGCAATTTGTTATATATACATATATATGAAGATGACAGCATGAAAGTCACCAAAAACTGTTAAAAAGGAAGGAGAATGATTAAGTAGCACAGATAGGTTGAATCTGTCAACGTACATAATATATAAGTTGCAAATATAATAATAAAACCTCTTTTTACAATTAACTTATGTTAATACAAAGTGTAAAAAGAGTCTTGCAGGACTTGGAGGCATGGCTCAGTTGGTAGGGCACTAGCCAATGAAAGTATCAGGTAACAAGTTCAACTCCTACTCTCTGTTCCCCACTCTCAACGAGAAAGAGAGAGAGAGAGAAAAAGAGAGAGTCACTCCTTGAATTTGTTCATGCTTAACTAAATAGTGTGTGAGTCCAATCCGATTCTGATTAGAGGAACCTTAACAAAGCCCCTTAAATATGCATGTCTATAATTCCATTCCTTTCCATGAATGCACTGGACAAACAGACAACATTTGAACCCATAAGAAGTACTAACCTATCATAGACCACGTTGACCCCCAGGCTAGAGTAGAGCTTTGATAACAAGGGGTTTAAAAAAGACTGTTCCTGAGATAGAGAGCTGAAAGCGTCATTAGACCCTAGGTGAAGAGGAAGATAGGTAATCTGTCTCCATACAGGCTAACTCCCAGGTGCTGCTCTAGCTCCATTTGGAGTTTCTTTAGCATTCAGTTTTCTAATGTAGTTCAGGGATAATTATGACTGTTTGCCCTTCGGGCTATCACAAGAAAGGCTTGAAAATGAACCTTGAGTGACGGCATACATCTTCAAGGCTATACCATCTGTTGGATGCTAAGAGCATTTGAAAGAAGAGAAGCCGACTTGAGAGTGAGGTGTGAGGATCTAGACCTCTTTGAGTCAGAAGTCCCCCTATCTTCTACCTTTCCAGTGTTCCATTTGGAGAGGGGTGGGTTCCAGAGAGGGTCTCTAGAAAGTTTTCAGTTGCTACTCTTGATCTGTCTCTCTAAACAGCTTTTCCCATGCTTTTTACCCACATCACATGACCAAGCCTTTTCTCTTCTTTAGTCAGTAGAAACATCGCTTACATAGTTTTGACGGGAATTTCATAGTGCTTTGGTCATTGGGCCTCCGACTGAGATGTTGACCTAGTGAATGAGATGACACGAGGTCATCGCAGAGGCCTTTATTCCCCACCAGATATCAAGAAGCTTCATTTCCCCCCAAAGTTATGTGCAAAACAACATTGTTGAGGACCAGATAATCTCTTCCATCCATGGTCCAGGGTGTGAGGACTCAGAGCCGTGGCACCCAGGGAGGCAACCATTCTGGTGACAGGAAATGGGATCTGCTATGGAGAAAACGAGAACACCTGACTCCCCCAGGGAGAGAAAGAGTCTCACGTTATGTATCAGGTGTCCAGTTATTTATATTTTCCTTCAAGAAAGAAAATGTTTTGTTTATGGTGTGCCTGTGGATGGATTAGTTTGAGCAAGGCCTGAGCACACTTACAAAGATCCTCTTAAGCCTCCCCTGGGGGCCTGCTGCTTTCCACTTTCTGACAATGCTGCCTGTGACCTGTTCTTGTCACCTGCCTGACCTTTCACCCAGGAGCAGAAACAAAGATGATGAAATTGAAGGCTCCAACAGGGAGTCTGGCTTTTTTGCCTCCCAGGTGTAAAGAAGAAAGACCTGGGGTGGGGGAGACGTCCTGCACTCAACTTGGAAACACACCTGTCCAGCGGGTGACAGGAACCTGCAAAAGGACATTGTAATGACCGCAGCTGGTCACTTGAGTTCTTAGTAGAAGAAAAGGTGCAGACAAAACAAAGCTGTCTAGATAAACCACGAGGTGGATTAGGAATGCCTGAACTTGACAAGCCAGAGCTCAGGGTCAAAGGAGACCCGGATGGGTGAGACCTTTTCCATGCCTGCCTTTTACTGAAGCGATTAGTGCCAATTAGAATAACACCAGTGAAGAGGCTGGAAAGCCCCAGGCCTCCACAGCACATGCCTAGGAGAAGGGTTTTGAAGGCTGAAGCACAAGGAAAATGGGTGGTTAGGAAGCATAATTTGCTCAATTACTTGTGATTTGCCAGAAGTTGGTTTTGGGGGTTGTTTGTGTAACCTAAAAATAAGGGGTCTTAGAAGCCTTTGAAATAAGGGCAAGACATATAGATTGAAATAACTGAAACTCAGGGCAGACCTTAAGAGAAATGTACTCATTGCTTTACTCACAGAACTGTAACCCCTCCATACATCATCTTTACAATAAAATTTTTAAAAAATTTAAATTAAAAGAAAAAGAGCGTAAGAACTGCCAGGCTAGACTGGTGTGGCCACAGACCCTGGTCCTCATTTTGTCGCTGACAGGGAAACTGAGATGTGTGTGTTGGGAAAAAGATGGCGTTGCCAAATACAAACGTTCAGGAAGTTCTTCAAGTTTTCTTTATCAGTCTCCAGTGGACTCTTTCCTGGATGATCCCTAGAGATGATCCAGAGACTCACTGGTCATTCCTGTGTTTTAGAATGAGGAGTATGGATCCCTCCCTTACTAGCTGTGTGAAATCTGACAATCTACTAAGCTCCACGGTTTCCAAATACACACTTGGAATGTACGTGGAATATTTACCCTTCACAGTGTCATTTTGAGCATGAAGGAGAATAGTTCATGCAGTACAACTTAACACACACTGAACTAAATAACTTACAGTGAAGATTAGCTCCCTACTTCTCATACTATGTACCTGATAAATTTGGTTTTGCACAATCCCTCACTGTGCAAGTGAAAAAAACTACAAACTACTCACACTGTGTATAGGCAACTTGAGGAACCTGTTGACCAGGTACATTGTGTCCCAGGAGCTACTTAACCCACTGGGTAGTGATTATCAGCAAATAAACCAGTGCTTACTTCACTTTCAGAAATATGCATGCCTGGAACCTAATGAAATATTAAACAACTTACTGAAACTAAGGCCAATATAATTGCACAGTTGTGATTCAAGAGAAGAAAATCCTTTATAATATAGATTAACTCCAATAGCATTTATAATCACTTTCTCCCAGTTTTGGCCCACATAAACTTAGAACCTCATTTACCAAACATTCCAATTAAGATTTCTGAGTCCAATAGGTGAAATAGTTCCTTTCAGTGGTAAGAAGATGATATGCTAGGTGTTGCTCCAGTCTCATATTCTCTTTATTTTTTTCTAAAATAAGTATTTCTGTTTCCTTCAGAATGAGATGAGATCTGAAACATGAGGATATTCAAGCCTTCAAGTTATTTGCTCTGTTTTTTAATATATATGGAAGCAAACACATGTATCACCCCAGTAGTATTTTATTTCTACTGGTTTCCTGTTTTACATCACTTAATTTCCTAAGGGTCAAAAAGAACTCTTAATAGTGGAAGATAGTATACTTAATACCACAGGGTTAATGAAGGTTGAGGGCATACACACTTCGACCGTGGATGGTGTGTGATCTAGTGATCTAGCACGCAATTCAATACTTTGGGCACTTTAACACAACTTTTTTTAGCAGGTATTTTCTTTATTGTTGTTTAAAGGCGATGCACAGAGTGGTTACAGTTATGTAAGTCAGATAAAGAGTACATTTCTTTTTGGACACTTCCTTTTTTCTTCCCCTCTCTCCCAGTGTTTCTCTCCTGTCCCCACCCACAAACTGTATAGTTCATTTTCCACATAGTGTGTAGTGAGCACCACTGCTTCATTTGTTCACCCTGTGTCCCTCCATTTCTGTGCCCTCCCTTTCCCTTCCAAAGAGATAAATGAACAAACAAGGCAAAAGAAAAAGAAAACAATAACAGCAACAAAGGAAAAAAACCTCTTGATTCTATTTCTTGGAGTTCATTTTGTTAAATATTTTATACGATCAGATGCATATAGATATTGCACTTTTGTGATCTTCTCCTAAGAATAGCCTCCTTTGGTCTCACTGTGTATGAATGCTTAGAGACCTGTATAGTTTACCATGGGTCAGTGTATTTTTAATTTTTTCACCATCCAGTATATTTACTTACAGATTTATAGACACAGTCTAGTTACCAAAAATGAGGCAACCTTTGTTTCTTTGAGTCTGGTTTACTTCATTTAATATCTATCTATCTATCTATCTATCTATCTATCTATCTATCTATCTATCTATCCAAATCTTTCCATTTCCTTACCAACAAAACAATATCATTCCTTCTAATGGATGAATAGAATTCCATCAGGTATATGTACTACATTTTCTTGATCACTCATTGAAGGGAATCTGGACTGATTTCATGTCTTGGCTATGGTAAACAATGTAGCAATTGGCATGGTTGGGCTGGTAGCTTTACTGTGGCCTTGTTTGTGTTCCATTGGATAAGTATCAGGGGTGCTCTATCACTTCTGTCACTACTGATTAACTCTGTCATTAGCTAATGATACTTTGTGAATGGATGAGCCTGTCTTTATTTATTTACAAAAATAGAGGGAAGGTTGAATTTGACCCATGGACTGCGCAGTGGGCTTACCTCTGAAAATAACAGGGCATAATGTGATGTAATATTTAATAATGAGCGAAAAAGAACATTTTCATTTACAAATAGAAAAAAATATCATTGATGGGAAATCCAGGGCTATCTGCTGTCATCATCTCAATGTGAGTACTGACACACACGCACACAGGTACATGTATACTTCCTTATGGTCAAGGATATAAATTTGAATTTTTTTTTGGTGGTACCAGGGTTAAACTCAGGGCCATGCATTTTTGGCTTGTTGGCTCACCCAATGTTCTGTTACGTGTATTGTGCCTCTATCCTGGATTTTTTCTGATTATTTTTAAGGATGAAATCTCATGGACTTTTATGCCTGAGCTACCTCAAGCTGCTATCTCCTGAAGCTCAGCCCACTGAGTAGCTGGGATTACAGGAGTGACTTGCATGGTGCCTGGCTCAAATTTGAAATCTTGGTTGGCATGTATAATTTCATTTTCAAATGATTTCTTACTTAACATTTTTGATATGTAAGTAATTTTTAGTACATATTCTTAAAGATATGATGTCTAATAGCTGTGTGGTCACCTATTTTATTGCTGTGTCATAATTTACTCCTTCACTACCTTTGACTATTTTTTCTTACAATGTAAATAATTATGCAGTGGTTATTTATATCTCTCTCTATACTTCTATTTATGCCTCTGATTATTTCTGTAGGACAGATTTGTAAAGTATACATTAAAGAAATAATATTATTTAACTAATTTTATTCAATTTATTTAAAGAAATAATATTTTAAATAATCTTAATAATTGACTTTCAGAAATATTCTGATGGCTTATAGTACTACCAGGGCATTGGAGGATTTTTAATCAAACTTTATCTACACCCAGGGTCTATGTCTCTTCCACAGTCATTAACTCCATGGAACCAAGTACGATGTCTGCCGTAAACCTCTCAATATAGGGGGAACACAAAAGTCTGAGACTAGGACATAAGATGGTTATAGAAAGTTAGAAAAAAAAATCTCCAAATCTGTTAAGTGAGTCCACGCTGGTTTGCAGCTCACAGAGTGACTGGCCATACCAGGACTGACCTTGTAAGCTTAGGACACAAAGTAAGGGCAATACTCTTAGCACCCAGGTTGCTTAAATTGACATGTCACAGGTTGAGTGGGCGTAAAAAAATGACATCGGGCCCACATAGTAGAGTTATTGACATGAAAGGAAGACCAGGAGGGGCCGCATTTCCCTGCACAATTCTAGGACTTGTGTCCTTTAAATGTGCGGAATATTACCATTAGGAAAATATCATTTATGTGGATCATTGGATTTCCTGTTTTTAATCCCTGCAAGCATTCTGGCAATCTCCAGAGCTAGCAGAAACCACAGTCGTGCTGTGCAGAAAACCTACCTTGCCCAGGCCACCAAACCCTACAGGGAAATTTCTTATAACTCGTTCTTTCTCCCCATTCCCCTAGGCCCCAATGAAGCAGCTACTAGACTGCAGACCGGGGCTTTCTTGCAGCACCAAGGAAGCTAAGATCTTTCTGGTCTTATATTTTATTCTTCAAGCTTGAGTCAAATATTGGTTGGGTTGTCTGACCCATACAAATTTTTCCAGAGCAAACAGGTTATTTTGCTTTGCTTTAAACAGGTTATTTTCTGAGCTCCATTGCTTTTGAGCAGATTGATGGTGGTAGAACATTCATTGCTATTTCTTTAGGCTTTCATGTACTTACTTCTTATAAGTTGCATTTATTATGTACAAATATACTTCTGGATGTTGATATAACAATTCTTAGGTTTCAAAGATAAAGTGATCAATGTTTCAACATTCTTTTCCTAAGCATGCTCTTTTAGAAGTTTTGGTATAAGCCATTTGATAAGGAAATCAATGCAATGTTCCAAGACATTTACATGTAATTAGTTCTCAATGGTACTGGCCGCAGAGTAGATACAGAGAACAAGGTCTGGATCATAGCGGCTTCTAGAGTTTGTATGTGGTACACCCAAGACTGCTTTCTGTGGAGGTATGTATACATCTTGTTGGTCATCCTCTCCTTGGATCAGGCTTCTCCTGCTCAAATTATAGCCTAGGATCCAAATAGAACTTTTCTTTCTCCTTCTTATTTTTTCCTTCAGCATGGAACATTATTTTGCTTGCTGTTTAATTTGCTCATTTTCCCTGAGACATAGTCTATCTGCCCATGGACCTACAAGTCAGCAAGAATGGACTATGTATGTGTGTATGTTAACTTTTATTTGCTCAATGGGCTTTACTGCCTAAAGTCCTTGGTAAAATGTTGAAGGCATTATACCAAGAGTGGCTGATGGGTAGGCTTTCCTTTTGTGTCAAATAGAGTCAGTGAATGTTGGGTTTACTATGGTTATATTTCCTAATTTGGTCTTGGGGTTACTCTGTATAGCAAGTACAAACTAAAATAGCCATTCTCTAGAACTATCTTCAGTTGGAGCGATGGTTTGGCTTAGGTGTATTGGTCAAATGACATATAGAAAAGACAATACAACAACATATACAGAATAACAAAGGCATTTTACTACTCACAGGTCTGTGAGAAAGGGAAGTGCTCCTTGGGACCAGGCCAAGGGAGTCCAGAGACTATAACATGCCCACATAGTGGGGAGATATCAAGGAGAGATCAGTGAGTCTCTGCTTGAATTAAATTCCACAGTGATACCCTTGGAGCCTCCCATGGGGATGTAGCTGATTTAAGGAAAACATGAATGAAGCTGTAAATGATTTACATGACTGTGGCCTTGACTACACGATCATATCATAGTTAGCAGTTGTAGACTGCATTGGGTTTTAGGTTAGTGAGATGAGGAACACCTCACTAATTAGAAACAACATAGAGAGAAGTTTTAACCAGATGGAAGATAATGTGGTCATACCAGGTTCTAAACAACTGAAGTCAGGTCTATATATAGTAGTCAACATATTGACAATGTTATGCCATATACCTTTGTGCATTTCATAAAATAACCCTCCTGTATGTGTGTAGAGTAACTGCTTTAGACTTTAATATAATACTGACATCCTTAGATTCCTCTATCTCTCTCTAGAGGAGAGGGACATATAGTTCAGCCATATACTGCCCACCGACCAGGCTCACATCTTCATAATGGCCCTAGGAGGTCAATTTCATTATGGGTAGGGCTAAGGGGAGAGGGGTAAATGAGTGAAAGGGAGGGGAGAATATAGTCAAGATGGATTGAAGGATGTGTGTGAAAATGTTGAAGGGGGTGAAACTGATCAAGATGCATTATATTCATAAACTGCTTTGTTACCTAGTATCTCCTTTGTACAACTACTTAATGGTAATAATTTTCTTTTAAAAGAAGAAAATGGAAATAGAGTTTTAGGATGTAAATGACATACCAGTGTCCCTTTGGTCGCCAGCATTAGAAAAAATGCAAGACCTTTTCATTATGTGAAGCAGGCCTTGGAGATTAAGTTCTGCATTTTCGTTATGAATTCTGCAAGTCCCCAGGAGCGCACCTTTAGCCTCTGACAATTTGTATTGGATTAGGATACCATAACAACTTGACATTTTCATGGTTCTTGCATCTCAGAATCCCACAAGCCCTTAAAACATGTTATTTAGTTCTCACAACTGACAAGGTAAGTGAAAAACTATTTTGATAGGGAATTACCTATAATAAAACAATGGTTCAAATGCCAAAGATTTATCTTAAAGAAACCAGTAGACTCCTGTGTATACTCCAAGTTAGGGCAGAGCCTCCTTAGCAAAGGAAAATGGGCAGACAAGATTTGAGATGATTTAGCTTCTCTTCCTGTGGAGAGATAACTTTTTCACAGCAATTATTCCTGTGCTGTGTTTAGAAAAGCTGACTATTAACTGCATGCTAACTGACTATTAACAAGCAAATCACCATCTCTCTGGAAATATTTTTCCAACTGTATAAACAATTACAAATGTCATTCAGTTCATTTTTTGTGTACTAAATATTCAAAACCTATAGGATAAGAAACATTTATTAAACATTATTTCCTATCTGTTTCTGTATAATGCAGCTGAGTAGAAAAAGTCAGGGTAAGTTTTTCTTCACTGTGATATCATGACATCTCTGGATTCTTCTTCTTCTTCTTCTTTTTTTACTGTGATGATAGCAATGTTCGTTGGAAAACACTATTCTCTTTTCACCTACTTCCTAATTGAAAGCTTTAAACTAATTCCAGCGAAATGCATAAAGTTCCACATACTTGATCCAGGTTCTTAAGAATGGTATGATGTGGAAGACAGATGAATTTATTTGAGTAAAACTGAAACATGGACATGGCTGTCAAATTTACCCAGCTAGTAACTGGTAGAGATGACATGCACCAGTCTGTCTCACATCTGGAATTCTTTCTCTCTCAGGTCACAGGCGGAGAAAAAAAGCATTGATTGTTCTCTGTCACCAAAGGCTTATTCAACTCACTGACATTGTTCAGTCACAGCTTTTATTTGCTCACTTGCCTTTCTGAGTGTCTGGAAAGTATTGACTTGGTGTTGCAAAGGATTGGTTAGCCTAAGATTCAGAGCTTATGACTGACTATAAACTAGAGCTGTAGTTACCCGTTTGCTAGAGTGATCATAACAAAATGGTAAACACTGAGTGGTTTAGATAATGAAGACATTTTCCTGAAATTTTGGATGACTGAGATCAGGGTGTCAGTAGCCATGGTTTTATCTTAGGCCTTCTCATTGACTTTCAGATGGCCACCTTCTCTCTGCTTCTTCACCTGGTCTTCCCTCTGTGTTTCTGTGTCATAACTTGTGCTTATTATTGTCCAGTTGTACTGAATTAGGACTCACTCTAATAACGTCATTTTAATCCAAGATCCTCTTTAAGTAACCTATCTTCAAAGACAGTCACATTCTGAGGTACTGAGTGTTAGTCCTCCCCCATTTGAGCCACAGTGAGCAGAAGGCCAACAAACCTTTAATACTACACGTATAAAGAGATCTTTGATGTATGCAATAATGTTCTTAACTTAGGTACTACCAGCATTAAGAAATTCACATGCTTTATCTTGCCTTAATGTCACAACAGCCAGCCTGGCAAATTCTGTTTTACTCAGCCCATTTCCTAGGATGGAGAACTCGGCAAAGGTGACTGATTTCCTCAAGGTCACACAGCTGGTGAGTGGCAAAGGCTGGAATTCCCCCTGCCCTCCAATGCTGTGGTGGCTTGCCCCCTAGCAATGACCCACTCGGCTGGGTTCCCTTGCTGAAACTCAACGTAAGCGTTGTCACATGGAGCCTGAATGTGTTGACCTACCGAGGGCCATGGCCCCGTGGTGAAGGGAAACAGCTGAGTCCTCAGGCAGTGACTCCTGGTGTGGCATGTGACGTCTGTCAGGAGAGGCCGCTCCGGCCGAGGAAAGCTGAATGACACATAACCACCACATGCAGTCACACACAAGAGGGTAAGCCTCCACCAGACCAGGGTCTCGGGAGCAGAAGCTCAGTCCCATTGCCTCTCTGAGGAGTAGCCTGTCTTGCCAGGAATGTGGCTATGATAAACGAGAAATAGGTACAAAATGTGAGTTCTTGCCCCAAAGGGTGTGGAATCAATGCCTGGTATTATACCATTGTTTATTTGGGCTAACTGAGTGCACTGGAGTGAACAAGAGTATTTCTTTCACTGACAACCGCAGTCATTGTGGTGAAAAGATTTATGTTACGACCTATGAATGATGCCGCTGTGAATGATACCTCTGTCTATCATTCATATGTGAGTGTGTTTATGGGCACGTATGTGCTGCTAATATTTGGTGAGCTCTGTTGGGTGATGAGGGGGCACATTTGCCCTGGAAAATGAACCAGAAATTTCAGGAAAGTCTTGGTTGCCCACAATTCCCATTTGACAGGGTTTCCAAAAGTTTTAGATGTTCATGAAATCTTTACTTTAGAGGGAAACGCAGGGTTTGATTCCTTTGCCTACTCTTCGTCTTGCCTTGTTTCAGAGCTTTTCTATGGCCCTCTGGAGATGTGGTTAACCAAATTGTGCTGGAACATCTCTGATCATGTATTTCACTCCGTCTGGAGGCAGCTTAAGGGACAGAAAGAAAATGATGTTTATAGGGCCTTTTGGATGTGTCAAGCACATTTTACCTGCCCAGACTTTACGTACTGACACTTGCAAATAGATTTTATTTCTATTATTATAATAATAATGATTCTTATCAGTAGCAAGGCTTATTAAAGACTGGATAAATTTCTATGCCCTTCTTATAGAGTAAAAGTTACTTAATATTTGAAGACAATGCTGTGACATAGAAACATAGAACAGTTCTTTCTCCTGTTTCATGGTGCTGAAATAAGGCTCAGAATGAAAGAAATTTGCTCAAGTTCAAACAGCTAGAAAGTGGATTTGAATACAGGCTGTAAGATTGAGTACCCACTGTTTTATTACTGTGATATGCTGTTTCTTACCCTGGTATTAATGATAAGAAAATTGAATCTCAGTACTTTAGTAAGCTGTCATAATCTAATCACCCAGTAAAAGAAAATAATAATTACTGTATGTGCATGTGTAAAATACCACAGTGAAACTTTTCAGAACAACAGTAGTATGAAGTAGGCTTTTTTCCCCAAAGAGTGGGTAATTGTGGGTGAGAAGAAGGCAGACAAATAGAGTGAAGGAAAAGTTATGGTTAAAATACTTTCTATATGTATGCGAAAGTAGAGCAATGAAACCTGTTGGGATTAGTTTGGGAAGGTGAGGAGAGGAGAGGAGAGAGAGATGGAGGGGAGAATGTATTCAAGATTGATTGCATAGATAGATAGATAGAGAGATAGATAGATAGACATTTTGATATAGCTGTCTATATATCTATATATGTTTATATATAGATAGATAGACATTTTGATATAGCTGTCTATATATCTATATATGTTTATATATATGTTTATATATAGATAGACATTTTGATATAGCTGTCTATATATCTATATATGTTTTTATATATGTTTATATATAGATTATAGACAGCTGTATCAAAATGAAAACCCCTGGCACAACTTATGCTAAAAAATGTAGAAAAGCATAAAATTCTCATGTTTAAATTTCTGTTGTTTATAAGTGGTGATTTGTGCCTGGCTTTGCCTGACTTCAAATTCTTTATATTCTCACATTTCCAAACTCCTCCCCTTTTGACACAGTCCTACCTTATCTTGATTGGAGCAAAGTTGAGCTCCATTCAACTCTGTCATGGCTTAAAGTTTCCAATACAACCATCCCATGATAGCAGTCTGATTTGTCAGCAGCTCAGGTTGTGCTCTAAGCGAAATAATCACGTGTAATTGTCTAAATTTTCCTGTGCTGTGCTCTGTTCTTTACATCATGTATCTTCTTCTCTGTAGAGGGAACTTTGTAATAGGGTATCCATCTCTGAGCCAAAATTACATGGAATAGAGTGGATGGGCCAGAAAGAACAGAGACATCACATCCTTTTGCTCATTCACTCCACTAATTAATTACTTATTACATAAGCAAAAATGTGTCTAATAATCAAACAGATATCAATGATTGGTCCCCTGTCATAGGACTGACTATATGACTATACACATACCAACACACACACACACACACACACACACACACACACACACACACATGAATTTTATAGGCTTGGCTACTCTGAGCTGTGAAATGATGATTTGGGTGTCCATATCCACATCATATATACATGATATACATAAGTATATATATTATGTGTGCATAACATATGTATATATTAAATATGTTGATTGTGGGGCTTGATCTCTGGGCCTGGGTGCTGCCCCTGCCTTTTCTGCTCAAGGCTAGTGCTCTACCACTTTGAACCACAGTGCCACTTCCAGTTTTCTGGTGGTTATTTGGACATAAGAGTCTCGTAGACTTTTCCTAGCCAGACTGGCTTTAAATCTTGATCCTCAGATCTCAGGATTACAGGTGTGAGGCACTGGGACCTGGCTCCACATCATGTTTTTGGTTTTTTTTTTACTTTTTTATTTTATTGTAAAGATACTGTATAGAGGGGTTACAGTTACATCAGTAAGGTAACTTGTCGAGCATTGTTACCCCCTCCTTGTTTTTTCCTATTATCCATTCCCTCCCTCACCTCCCCCACTCTCCCCCCTCCGCAATTGTAAAGTTCATTTCCAACGTGGTGTCTTGTGAGTATCATTGTTGCAAGGGGTCATCCTGTGTCCTTGTTTTAGCATTTTGTTATTTCCCTTCCCCTCCCCAAATTAGATAAATTTATATACAAAATGCAGGGTACCAAAATCAAATACAGTGACAACAGGGATATATCACAGGAGGAAGAACATACAAAGAAAACAAAAAAATCACATAGTACATTAAAAACAACAACAACAAAGAATAACCTCTTGAGTCCCTATCTTGGAGTTCATTTCGTTTAACATCATCTTATATGGTCATATGTACATCATAGCTTTTGAGCTTTTTTGCTCATTTGATAAAATTATCCTAGACATATATTAATTATTGCAAATAAGGGAAACCATGGGACCTATGTTTCTTTGGGCCTGGCTTCACTTAATATGATTTTTCCAAGTCTTTTTGTTTCTTAACAAATAGGGCAACGTCATTCTTTCTGATGGAAGCATATATATATATATATATATATATATATATACACACACACACATACATGTATGTCTGTATGTATGAATATGTGTATATATATATATATATATATATATATATCACATTTTCTTGATCCATTCATCTACTGAGGGGCATCTGGGTTAGTTCCATATCTTAGCTATGGTGAATAATGCTGTGATAAACATAGTTGTGCTGGTACTTTTATTTTTTATTAATAAGTTGTTTTATTGTGAAAATACCATACAGAGGGGTTACAATTACATGAGCAAGGTAATGAGTACATTTCTTATCAAGTATTGTTGCCTCCTTGTTTGTTTCCCCTTCCCATCCCTGCCCTCCCATCGCCCACCCCCCCCTGCCCCCCTTCCCCGCCAAAGTTGTAAAGTTCAGATAAGTGGATATTAAGCGAAATGAACCCCAAGATAAGGACTCAAATGGTTTTTCTTTCTTGCTATTGTATCTAACATATTTATAAGATGATTTCTTTGTTGCTTATATGTCTCTCCCCCATGGTATAACCCATTTTCACTATATTTGATGTTGGTATAATTTGTGGTGGGGAAAAGAAAAAACAAATTGTTTAAATAGGGATACAGGTGGACTCATTGCAGCAATGAGATGTATAAGATGTTACGTCAAAAAATGAACTGTGCTGGTAGCTTTAGTATGTCCTTGTTTGTGATAATTTGGGTAAATGTCAAGAAGTGGGATTGCTGGGTCATAGGGGAGCTCTATGTGGAGTCTTTTGAGGAACCTCCATACTGCTTTCCAAAGTGTTTGAATAAGTTTACACTCCCACCAACAGTGCAGTAGGGTTCCCTTTTGGCCACATCCCCTCCAGCATCTGTTGTTATTAGATTACATGATTATAGCCATTCTAACTAGAGTGAGGTGGAATCTCAATATTGTTTTGATTTGTATTTCTTTTATGGCCAGAGAAGTTGAGCATATCTTCATATGTCTGTTGGCCATTCTTATTTTCTCTTCAGAGAAGTCTCTCTTTAAGTCTTTAGCCCACTTATTAATCTGGTGGTTGTTTCTTTGAGGATTTGTTTTTGAAGGATTTAATTTTTTGAGTTCTAAGTATATTTTAGACATGAAATCTTTGTCTGTTGAATAGCTAGTGAAGATCTGTGCAATTACATGTTTTAATATCCATTGCATTGATGTCAAAGTCACTCACTCTCTTTTTTTTCAAAATTATTCTGGTTATTCTCTGTTATGTATATTTTTCTGTCCATTTCAGCATCAATGTCTTTTAAATTTTTATACAATTTTCCATTGATTGTTTCATTGTTACTACACATAAACTTTAGTTTTATTTAAATAGAATGTATTCGTGCTGTTAAGTCTCAATCTACAATCATGATATCTTTCTCAATTTAGGTTTAACTTTCATTTTTGTTTTGGGGTAAATTTAAAATATTTTTCCCATGAAGTAAATTACACTTACTTTGGAAGATTCATTCCAGAGAACTTTATAATTTTGTTAATGTTATTTTATTTTTTAACATTTTAATTTAATATTAATTAATGTTTTAATATTTTAATTGAGTTTGGAAATGCAAGTGCACTCACAATGTGTTTTGTGAGGTCATAGGCCTATAATAGGTCCAACAAGTCTAGGGGCCTTGAGGTGGGGTGAAGGCTGTGGGGGAGGCTAGCCACAGGCCCCTTCTCTCTACATCTTGTGGACTTACTACACCTGAACTGCATATTTGAATTTTCCATCTTCTTCCTGGATGTACACATGCCAAGTGGAGATGCACCAGGGCTCTGACTTCACTACCTTATTCCCCAATGAGTTTCAGGAAAACCCACCTTTAGCCATTTATCTGTCATGGTTTATCTATTCAGCCAGCGAATAGAGTTTGTATTTATTTCCCCTAAAATAGAAAGCAGTGTTTTATATGTGCTATAATTTCTTTCTGCTTCGTAGGCAAGAACAAGAGTCCACACAGAGCACCAGCAATATTTGGAGTCATTTTTAGGAACCTTGTCATTTAGACGGTGTGGAACACATACACCATGCAGGTTGAGGGATGGAAATCACATGGGACACATTTTGTAGATGTGACTGGGCAGATTTGTTGATGGTTAGATCGTATCAGTAAGTAGAGAAGATAGATCAATAACTATGCCTAGAATTGGCTCAGTAGGGGAAATATACTTGACTAAGTAAGGGAAATCAAAGAGAAAAGCAGGTATGCAGCTGTGTGTGTGTGTGTGTGTGTGTGTGTGTGTGTGTGTAAGGGAAAAAGTGAACAAAAGAACATAGGGATTTTCACATATAGGAAGCAAGTAGAGATTCAAAGAAAGCTTTGGGAAGCCAGCGCCCAGAGCTGGATATTTGTAAGAATTCTAAGTGGTAACAAGTAGACATCATGTCTACTGTCGTCACATGTTACTGGACGATAGCAGCATCAGATGAATACAGATTAAGCAAGTGTCTTTCACAGCATTTGATGTATATCGATTGGAAGCCACTGGTTTAAGTATTTGATGCCTTAACATAATGGTTTATTGTATACAGTAATATAATCCTGCACTCTCTTAGAAAATTGGTATCAGTTTGAGATTGACACACAATGCATAATTTTTATTTTAAACACTGAGTTCTGTGAGTTCAAAATGACTGTTCGAAATGATGAATACTAATAATGAAGTAATAACAAAAGTAATAAATTCAAAATAAATGATTACACAGCTGGAATAAAATTATGCGTAATGGCCTCCTTACCTAAGGTAAGTGTCTTGACGCACTTGTCTGAGGTCACCTTAGAAGAATACGTGGGTGTCAAAAAGACCCAGACAACATGAAGAGGGAAAGACGCCGATGAGGCGTAACTGCAGAGGCTGGCGGTGCAGAGGGAGGCTAAACAGTCCACGGGACAACGTGGGAGTAAAAAGAAGAAATAATTCCGTAATAACGGACATCTGTCAGAATAGTGATGAATGAAATTTACGCAGTGATGGCAGTCTGCCTCCCTGTGTTTTACATAATAAAGCCATGAGGTTCATATGGATCACATGCTTCTGAAGATTATTTCTAGCTGGGGAAAAGGAGATACCATCACACAAAAAAGAGAGGAAATTTCAAGTGCAAAATCTCTGCCTAAGAGAAAATGAGCCCCAATGACCACTGCTGTAATATCAGGACAAACACGGCAGATCAAAGACAGAAGTGTGGTACTATCACCGTCACAGATTTTGTTGAAAAAATCACGAAATACATGTATGCAGGTGAGGCTAACACTACCAAACCTACAACTTAATCCCACTTTTCTGGTTTGTGGCTCTTACTGTATGCCTTAGCTCTTTTCAAGATCTTAACCCAGCTGCCACATTTCTAAGCATCCTGTACAGAAACAATGATGGCAAATGGAAAAACAATGCTTGGGATGTCTCCTTTGCCTTGGTTGACTCCATAGATGTTCTAAGAAAACTTACATTGCAGAAGTTCCCCAGTCACTTCCCCTCACGTTGTATTGGTCAGACTTTCCCACCTTCCACGTCACAATCTAATTGCTGGAAAAGGCTCAAGTCAAATAAAATGTGCTTCCTTGCTAGGGATGCCATTAACCAGCCCTGAAAACCATGGTGAAGGACAAGCAATACAGATGCCAGAAAAGATGAAGCATGTCAACAATGGCCATTGGAAATAATCTTCAGTATTTGCAGAGATAGTGAACAATGAAAATCCACTGAGGGACGTAGAGGAAACCACTCTAATAGTGTGCTATGGATGTCCAGGCAATATAAGGTTAAGAATTTGTGTGTGTGGTCAGTTACTGGAAGCTGTAATTGAAAACCGGTTAAGATCTGTCTCTTTCCTCTTTCTCTCTCTCACCGTTGCCACTGTAGGGATTGCTGCTTTGGTACGGATTCACTGTTTCCTGCCTGTAACTTCTTTTTTCTTTTATTACTATTATGTTGGCCAAGACCTTTGTTGTCACCCTGGTCCCAGTTTCATGTGGCGTCCCAGTTCTAGTTGGCTACATGATCTTAATATCTTAATTCCCAAATTCCTGAGAGCTTGCCATGATTAGCCTCGCTTATATTTTACTCACTAGCCATGGGTTGTTAGTCAGCTTTCAGTAGAGCCAAAGGTCAGCAATTAACAATCCGATTTAATTGGCTGTGACAGCAGAATTTGTAGGTTCAGACAATTCACCTTCACAGGGAGAGGAAATGTGAAGGACAATCATTTCCAAAAACATTTCTAACATAATTATATTCTTGTGAGATTATTCAGAGGAAATGAGAACATTATTTACCTTTTATAAGTAGTAAAATAAGTAATTACATTTTGTTATCTGTCTCCCCCCCCCCATATGTTCCTTCATTCAGCAAAGGCCTAAAAAGCATTCACTTCCTTGTAGGCAGTGAGAAACAACAGATGAAAAGAACACAGTGATTAAAGGAAGTCATGGCCAATCAAATAAGCATTTTTAAATTCCAATTCCACGATGTGATGACAGTGTAAATAGATGAGTACCCAAGATGCTCAAGAGCAAAGCCTCAGTGCAACTGACCACATTTCTTTATCCCAGGATGTCTGTGATGCCCACAGACTGGAAGGTGGAATTGGGGGGTGGGCACAAAAGTGGCAGGTTATAAGATGTCTACCAGCACTGGTATTTCTCTAGAAGGTGCCCGTAAGGGACACAAGGGCTGGGTCGTTAGTACTAGCAAAGGTCTCTAGGAGAGGGAGCAGTTTCTAAATGGAACGTTCTCTAGGACATGTGATTTTCTAAAGTTGCTGTGCTAACTGCCCGTAGCAACAGGAAGTGAAGGAGGAAGGCAAATTAGGATTGCGGAACTTTTATGGTACAGCTTTGATCCTGAAACCATGGGCTGGCACTGGGAAGAAAAGTCTAAGATGGGCCAAGGCAATCTGAGGTGGGCAATACAAAGGAGGAATCGCAGAAGAGCACGCCTGTAAAAGGGAAGGACTTGGTGTGGGGGTGGGTACCCGCTGGTGACAGGGACATCCGGATAAACGAGTGTGACTGCAAAGTCTGTTCCGGCTTTTATCATTTAAAAATGATTTGAAGTTCAGATAATATTTGAAATCAGAGTTTATTTGAGTCTCCAGTAAATCAAAAGAATAATGAACACATAAAGAAAAAAACAAGCGAGAATTCACAAGCACTTGAAAGTTTAGAAAACCTGTTTCTAAATAATCCTGACTTTAAAATAGTGGATATGTTTTACTCAGTGTGATATTGTTCAGCCATAAAGAAACATGAAATTATGTCATTTGCAGAAAATAGCACTGGAGATCGTGTTAAGTGAAACAACTCAGACTGAGAAAGAAGAGCAGTGCGTGGTGTCTCCTCATAAGAGCAATCTAGACCTAAAAACTGAAAGAATGACATTTGTGTAAAATGTAGGGGCTGTTTGGGAGCGGGAACCATTGGGAGAGGAGAAGGGTAGAGGAACAGAAACAGGGAGAAATCCCAGGAAAGGTGGAAAAATTAGACAAGAATAGTGAATACATGAAAAAAATAGTACCAATTCTAGACAATGTTTTAGAGACATTTTAACCCATTTCTGAGTCTGGTAATACTCTAATACCAAGACTTAAGAGCAATTCAAAAGAGAAAACTACAATAAAAATGCCTTGTGTGTGAACAAACAAAGACTCCCAAAATATTAGTAAGTCAGTTGTAGCAATATATGAAAATCATACATGATGACCAAGAGGAATGTTTTCATGACTGGGCAGTAATTGGAAAGTGATCGATGCAATCCAATATATTACAGCATGCAGAAGAAAAATAAGAAATAAGATCATATAATTCAATGTAGAAAAATAAAATATGATATCCTCGATGATAACTCTCAGGCCACTAAACATCAAAGGAGACTTCAAGAAGAAACTCTACCCACAAAACCAAAACCCCTTAGAGCTAACGACATGCAAGTGTTTCTAGACTTGTATTAGAAAATCAAGTAAAGTAGAATCATAAAAACATTAGAATAAAGTCATAGTATTTGTCTTAACTGATTTAAAGACTCATTATACAGGGCTGGGAAGGTGGCTCAGTGGTAGAGTGCTTGCCTTGCATGCATGAGACCCTGGGTTCGATTCCTCAGCACCACATAAGCAGAAAAAGCCGGAAGTGGGGCTGAGGCTCAAGTGGTAGAGTGCTAGTCAACAGCTGAAGAACTGAAGGACAGCACCCAGGCCCAGAGTTCAAGCCCCATGACTGACGAAAAAAAAAAAAAAGACTCATTATACAGGGACTATACTGAAGATGTAGTGGTATTGAAGAGAGACATACATAAACCAACAGAACAAAATCTAGAAATAAACCCACATATAGTGGCTAACTGAGTTCTGACAAAGTTTAAGAAAGGGGAGAAATATTCCTTTAAATAAAATGTTTTGGAAAAATGGAAGATTCAGAGGCAAACTAATGAATCTCAACCTAAAGCTCACTCAGTACAAGCATTAATTCAGAATCACAGAATTTAAATATTAAACCTTTATGGATTTATCTTTTTGAAAATCTTTGTGACTTAAGTTTAAGAAATTCTTAACCCTCAAGGATAATTTCTACTTTTAAAAATGAAAAACTATTTGATAAAAATTAAAAATGATTTGCTCTGTGAAGGATTCTGGTAAGCAAATAAAAGATAAGTCATAGGCTGATTTTAAAAAAATACTTAGGGCTGGGAAGGTGGCTCAGAGGTAGAATGCTTGCCTTGCATGCATGAGGCCCTGGGTTCGATTCCTCAGCACCACATAAACAGAAAAAAAAAAGCTGGAAGTGGTGCTGTGGCTCAAGTGGTAGAGTGCTAGCCTTGAGCTGAAGAGCTGAGGGACAGCGCCCAGGTCCAGAGTTCAGACCCCACAACTGACAAAAAAAAAAACAAAAAACAAACAAACAAAAAAAACTTATGAATCACGTACTCTACAATTGACTTATACAGAATAGAAAATACAGTTAAAAGTTACCAGAACTCAATAATTAAAAAAGCAAAACCCATTGAAATATGTGCAAAATACTTGCACAGATACTTATCAAAGAGTATATATACTTGACAGATAAATATGTTAAAAGATCATCCACATTATAACCATTTTATAGGTTAGGGAAATTTAAATTAACAGTGGGTAATAGTATATACTTTTTAGAATTTTTAAAATTATTCACAAATATGGACAACACAGGCTATGAGGAGGAGGCTGAACAACTGGAAATCGCGTGCACTGCTGATGAATACGAAGATGATGCAGCTACTCTGGGAAACCTTTTGTTATGAAGTTAAACCTAGTTCTGCAAACTTTGGCTCACCAAAAAAAGCCTGCATAGGAATCTTTTGTAACAGCTCTGTTTAGAATTGCCTGAAACAGAATACAGCTCAAACATCTTTTAGTGGAAGAGTGGATAAACAAACTGTGGTACATCCATCCAATGGAATATTTTTCAGCAATAAAAAAGAATGAACTCTAGACACATCAAACAACTTGGAAGACTCAGAAACGTTATACTGAGTGAAACAAGGCAGTCTTGAAGTTTATACATTCTATGATTATATTTGAGGAACACTCTGGAAGAACCAAACTACAATGACAAAGAATAAATCAATGCTTGTCAGCAGTTAGAAATAAAAATGGTGTGACTCTAAAGGAATAACTGTCTTTCCATGGTAATGGAACTGTTCTGTATCTTGATGATGGTGGTCATTACAAGAGTCTATATATGTATGAAAATCTCCAGATCTGTGTGCCAAAATAAACTCAATGTTACGAAAACATGAGAAAGATGGCTAGGCATGGTGGCTCCTACAATCCCAGCTACCTGGGAGGTAGATCAGAATTGTGGTCCTATGCCAGCATTGGGCAAAAATGAGAGACCCTATCTGAAAAATAACTAAATAAAAACAGGACTGGGGGCATGGATCAGCTGGTAGAGCATCCATCTAGCAAGCGTAGGTCTCCAGGGTCAAGCCCAGTGACATGAAAAAGATATGTGTATCTGTGCAAATAAATGTATATGTGAATCTGTATGTGGAGGAGAGATTGGAGGAGCACACATGGCCTCTTTTACTCTATAGGAAATGCTTCTAGAATTGTCCTGTTGGCTGAAACTTGGGAAGTATCTGTAGATACTTCATCGTCTTTATTCATGAAAGATGATTTCCTTCTGGGTAGAGATGCCTAATCGTGGAGAAGAAACTTCTCTTGCTGTGAACTCCATTAGCTTCCTGTCCTTTCTGAACACAATCACCATCTTTGAAGAGCAATGCCTCCTTCCCAGCCCCTGGTCTGAGGACTGTGAGTTAAACCAGCTCACTGGTCCATAAGAGGAAGGAGTCCTCAGCCCATCCCCAAAGCAATAAAGGCTACAGACTCCAGGCGCTTTGTTAGACAGTGATATGACAACAGCTCATGAAATGATAGGGTACGGGTGGCCGGGGAGCCTGTCCCTGGACAGTGCCACCACTGCGTTTATGGGTCCAAGAACTTCATTACAAAACAGGGAAGACTCCGACTGGGTCCACAGAGTGTTAAGAGAGAAGTGGTCAATGATAGCTTTGGCATGTTCTCCAGAACCATAGGAATTATGAGATGCGATCTAACATTTAGTCTGGCAATCCTCTGAGGCTCTTTGAAGAGAATAAACTTTGTCCCCAAAGAACCTCTGTGTAGCAGTCTGACAATCCTTGCATGATCTGTGGTCATGAAGATGAATCTAACTGAAAGTGAAGTAACTTCCCCAGAAAGAACAAGTAGCCTGCTCTGTGTTCACCCATGAATTGCAGGTTTTCTACGGACTGGGAGGGATTGCTGTCTGTGTAATAATTATGGTCTGAAACTCCAGAGATTCATTGCCTGGTCTGAATCTCTGTTCTGATCATCACTTCCTTTGTGATTTTAGCCAAGTAACTCACCCTCTCTGTGCCTTCTATAAAAGGGAAAATGGTTGTTATTGCTCTACAGACCTGTGATTGGGATAGTAATAAAAGGTGAGGTCATCTCACATCCCTGCGTGTGGCAAAGCATACAGCGTAAGCACGCACACCAGGATCATTCAACTGGTACAGAGTCTTATTGTTGCAACCCAGCTTAATGGTCTGAACTAAAAAGCAACTCCTCCCAGCTCTTCTCCTAGTGTAGTCTTGATTTGGCTGATATCAGTGAATAAACCACTTTGCCTTTAACACTTGACTTTCCAGCTTCCATATTCCATGAGGTCAAGCCCTGTTGGTCTTTGGACCTTGGGTTTTTGCAGCTGGAGAGAGGAGAGGTCAGAGGACACTTCACATAGCTGGGCTCCAAGATTTCTTTATATTCCCCAATTCTCTACTCCTGGAAGGGGAGAGTTACTCAGGCCAGGCTGTATTCTCCCTAACCTTTCCAGAAACTGTTTCCCAGCTCTGTGAGGACTTAGTTAAAAGACCAATATTTCCCTCTAGTGGGGAGTGGAGAGCAGTAACTTGCCTTCATGATTCTCTTCTGAAAAGAAATGCTTTTAATGGCAGAGAAATGGGTAGATTGGTAAGGTGACACGATGGCATTGGTTCATTGAGAAAGATGATGCCATTGGTGTGCTACTAACGTTCCCCAATTTGACTAGCGATGATTGAAATGTAACTTGCATGGAAACAAACATGACAGTGGTGCATTAACTTGAGAGTAGTGTGGACACTGTTTGGTGACTAAAGAAGATAAAAGGAGGTCATTAAAATAGCATCTGACATTACAGCGGAGACGTAGGCAACAGCCTTGAGGAGAAAGCGTAACACATACTAGGTTTGAATTTCATTTTTTACTTCTATCAAAACTTAGCATGAATATGATCAGAAAGGGCCCAGTAGTGTCACATGACCTAAGAATAGATTTGCCTTTCCTGCTTGGAGGTAACTGTGATGTTTTTTCAGATAAGTTTGTTGTGTTTCTCTTTGGTTTTTTTCTAATAACGTGGCTATGTCTAGATTTTTTTCTGCTTTGGATACTCTGTGTTGTCTTTGCTGTTTAGAAGGAGTCTTGCTCCTTTTCCTTCATCATTCCTGCTGCCAGTGCCCGCTTTATCTCCTCCATTTGCCTCTGGGTTTTATTTCACTCTATTTTTCCCAGATAGACACAGCTGGTGATTTTGTTAATTCTTACTAACACATTATCATTACTATGCGTAGGCAATGCTTATGTGAAGTAATGTGTTTCTATTCACTTTCCTGAAAAATAAAATCCCTGAACTCAAGTCTTCATTATTCTTTGTGTAAAGCCTTGTTAAATCCACACAAACGCCTTTGAAAACTTAATTTTTAAAATCACTTTATTACAGTAATCCCTGCTTTGCTGCAGCCCATTGGCTCAGGGCCGTTTGTCAGTAAACTCCTTTCCATGCCTTTGACACGCTTTTGAGTGGCTTCTTCTGGTTAAAACTTCTTCCCTGGCATATTCCATCCTTCATGAACAAAGGAAATCAAATCTAACAAGTGGTCTCTGAGAAGCTATGCATAATTAGGAACTTTAAGAACTTACCTCTTTGGAAATACTTTGGTTGTATCTTAATTCAAAATTGACACATTGTTTTGGCCTAGAGGTTTTCATAGGGGAAACAAATTATTTTTCCCCGATAGACTTCAGGTTTCGAGTGTTAATTGTAAGAATCAAAATATTCTTGTTCCTGTACATAAAGTTTATGTTCTGAAATGTTTTCATGGTGAAGTGTTTGGGCATAAGTTTGTGGATGGGCTAAGCACAGAAGGTCATGTGCTTCTGATGGGAAAAAAGTCTTGTTTCTTTGAGGATTTACTTTTTCTTTAGTCAGTCATGGGTCTCGAACTCAAGGCCTGGGTGCTATCTATGAGCTTTTCTGCTCAGGGCTAGTGTTCTACCTCTGTGAGCCACAGCTCCATTTCTAATTTTCTTGTCATTAATTGGAGATAATAGTCTCACAGTCTTTCCTGCGTGGGCTGGCTTCAGGCCACAATCCTCAGATCTCAGCCTCCCGAGTAGCTAGGATTACAGGCATGAGCCACCAGCACCCAGTTTATTTGAGGAATTCTTTCTGCCCAAATATCCTGTGCTTTTCACTGGAATGCTTTACTGTTCGATGTTGAATCTTTTTGGCATGTATAGTGTTTTAGTGTATCTTTTATTTTTTTCACCACTTTCATTTTGTTTTGCTTTTTATAAGAATTACTAGATTTATCTTCGAAAGTCACGCTGGGCTTTTAATTTCTCCTCTCCAACTTTTATATTTTTCTTCATATTTCTCATGATTCTAGGAATCTTCTGTTCCTCTTTGACTGTGTCTAGTTAATTTTTCTATTCTTGTTTTGTGGATTATATTTATTCTCTTTTCATTGGGATGATTTCCAGTGGCGGCAATTTGTTAGGTGTCTATATGGTGGGTGATTCTTTCCCCCTTCTCTCCTCCCTTCTCCTTCTCCTCTTCTCCCTCATCTCTTTCTTCTTCCTTTTTCCTCTAACTTTTAAAAATTATCTTTAAGTAGGTGTACAAAAATGTTGTCATTGAACAAAGCAGTTTGAGAATATATACAATGCATCTCGGTCAATTCTTTCATAGTAAATACTTGTCTTTAGTGTCAGGTGTTTTCGGGTGGTTGACAGCTTTTAAACATGAACACTGGCATCATGTATTTCAGATGGATTTTTTTTCCTTTAGAGAGTTGACACTGTTGAATTACCATTGTGGGCTTACTTCGGGGGTGGGGGAGAGACTCAGAAGCCAGTAGTTTCAGGCCTTTTAATAAACTTCACCCAATTGCCATGCAGTCTGTACAGGATCTTTCCTAATCCACTGGACATGCCTGGCATCCAACACTCCAATTTCCATGTGGGGAAAGGGAAGACAGGGCTCAGTATGGCTTCACTGAGGACGTAGTGCGTCACCTGTCTTCCATCTCTCTATGGCACCCCATCCTCCTGCCTTACTGTGTGTGTCGTCCATCTGTCCAGGGTCTCTTTGTTTTATCTTTTCCAAAGAAACCCCCCCCCCACCCCCCACCCAGCCAATTGCCTGAGTGATACGAATGCTTTCTGAAGGGAAAGGTGTCTGGGAATCTGATTGAATAGTACTCTTAACTGCTTCTCTCCTGTACTCAGAGGTAGATGATGTGGGCAGTTGCTGAGCCTTTGGGGACTCCATGGTGTAAATCAACCTGCTTCTCAGCTTTCTTCACTTGCAGGCCTGTGTGTGGGAGTCTGCTAAGTCAGTTACTGCAGCTCAGGCATCTGCCTTCCAGCTTCCAGAGTGTTTCTCTAGTCTCTCTGCTTTGTCTTCATGCACGTAGGCCTTTAAAAATAATTTACTTATCCTTTTAATGGTTTACTTTTGGGGGAAGGTATTTAGAGAGGGGGGTTCCAAGTAAATGTACACGTGTGATAAGTGTCTGTGGGTGTTTTATCTCCTCCATTTAACTCCATTACTCTCGAGGATTCTCTGCTCGGTTTTTGGCAAAGAAATATTAATGACATTTCTTTTAAGATGATTCAATTGAAAACTATGCAAGAAAGGCAGAAGTGGTATGAAGTATATCTGCATGATCTTGAAAAACATTGAGTTTTGGGGAAGCCAAAGCCTCAAAAGGGGTTACAGGAGGAGAAAAGGACATTTTTAAAAAATAGTTCCTTTATTGTGTTTTGCACCAAGCTCTACTCTCTGGTACATGTAATCCCATTTTATTTTTAGTTGTAATTATTGGTATTATTATTATTATTTAGTTGGAATCATTATTATCTTTGTTATCTTTGTTTCATATAATAAGGAATGGAGTGTAGGCTAAAGAAACATGCTGCTATTAAATTTTAAAAAATAAAGGAAATTGAAAAACAAATAAAAATAAATAAATGAATCAATAAGGTTCAGTGAAGGTCTGCTTAATGCTGAAGCCCACTGTCTGGCCTCTTGGGCAAGCCAAATTTCCCCAGGGTGGTGATGACATTGCCAGGTGACCAAAGAGCGAACACATTGTTACTCACAATTACCCAAAATCTTTCTTGTCAGACACTCATGCCTGAGTTGAAAGAAGGAGAGGGATGGCTGAGGATGTGGTCTGTGATTGGGAGCTTGAACTCATTCTGTGACCTTGGGAACATTGCTGTACTTCAGGGCCTCCATTTCTACATGAGTAAAACAAGGTCATCAGAATAAATGGCCTGTTACATTCTGCTGATCTATCCTGCAGATGGTGAGCTGGAGGTGCTGAGGGCTTCCGTGAGGCATCCACAGCAGATGGAGTCAGCCACTGGGCCACCCTCTAACTCTGTGTTTATTCTGTGCGAGAAACCTCCCAGCAGATAGCTTGACAGCCTGCAAACGTCAGTGGGCGTGAAATGGGGGGTGGTTCTCTTGAGTCCCTCTTCTGAACTGAGTCTCCCCATGTCCCCTGGAGGGACTAAAGGGCCTCATCGAAATGTAAGATAAATAAATATTCCAAAATGTGAGATAGAAATGGAAGTCAAAGGGAAAGACTGGGGCGAGCGGGAGCGAACCTTGGACCTTTCACCAGATGGCCTCCGCGGTTTTGATTATTTTATAAGTGCATAAAGTTGACACCTTGGTTTCTTTCAAGCCATTCTTCTACATGCCTTTTGTGGTTGTAATTCATGGGAATTTATGTAATGAGGTAATTGAATTTAATGACGGAGGCAGCAATTCAGAAAAGAGCACATCTCAAATTATTTATAATAATAATAGTCACTAATACTTGCATATTACCAAGACAACATAAAAATGTAATAACTTCCATTTGAGTGATGGAAGAGACCAGAGACCTAATCCCAATTTTAAGCATCTAAGGCTCATGTGACTCAGTCTGACTTTTGTAAAGATTTCACCAAAGTTATGCTTGTTCTTGATTCAGTACTTGGCTGGTAATGTTCTTCACACCCTCACATAGAGTATTCCTCTTCCTTTAGCAATGCACTGGTAAGTTGAAGCATCCCGGTTGATGGCTGTTCTTGATTTGATGAGTACACTCATTATAACAAGGTTATTAACCAAAGAAGCCTCAGATGGTTTGTAGGGGGAATAAAGAGCAATTTAGTGATATAATTCTAATTTCAGTATCAGAGACTGTCTACCACTATGCTGGTATTAATATTATTCATATTCTAGCACATGTTAATGAGTTCTTTGGTCACTGCAAAAAACAGCTGAGTTGAACAACTTTAAGGAAAGAAGGTTTCTTTGGGCTGCAGTTTCAGCACACGGTCAGTCAACTTCTTTGTTGCGGGTCTTTAGTGAGGCAGATTGTCATGGTAGAGGTCATGTGGTACAGCAGAGCCTTTAATGATCAGGTTGTAAATGCAGAGGAGGAAACAACAACCCCGTGTCCCCTCTGATTTCACTCCACTAAACTCCACTTTCTAAAAGTTCCAACCCCTTCCTGTAGAGTCACACCTTGACAAGACTTTACCATATTGGTCTTTATGAGAATGAAAGTCTAAACCGTAGTAGGATCTAAGACATGCAACTCCCTCAGAGTTTACTTTGCTAGTGAATTTATGTCATCCACTCAATTATGTCAATATGCGCTCATCAAATCGTCATGCTAAATGAAATGGGTATAATTATTACTCTCATCCTCTGCTGCCTGGTGAGGTGTGTTTCACAAGGTTTATAGCTAAGAAGTCATAGAGTTGAGCTATGAACTCAAGCAGAACTTCTCCCAGAGCTAGATCTTTACCTCTAGCTAAATCTGTATCTTGAGAATTTTTATGAGGAGCTATTGAAGATATGTCACGTTATTATAATTTTGCCAAATTTATCATCACTCTCTGATCTGGCCAAATGTCCCACTCAATTTAGTGGATATTTATTTAATGCTATCTTCCTTTCTCAGCTCCTCAATCTCTATCTTTCAAAATTTAGTCCCTGTCCTGTCTGATGATACCATAGTATACAAATTGTGATTGTATAGGGCAGTCATAGGTGAAGAATTTGCCTTAGCAGAAGAAGGGGGAAAGGAAAGAGAAAGACAGAAGATGAATAATTTTGTAGTACATTGCAAGTACATAGGACAACCGTGTAGAGATCCTCAATAAACATAAGCTGTTGGCGAAGAGGGGATCGGAGGGGCTGGGAAACAGAAACAGACTCTCTAGGGGAGTGAGTACTAGCAACAAGGTAGTGAAGTAACAAGGCAAATGAAGGAAGTTGAACTCTGTCAAAATAGATTTTTTGCAACTATGAAAATAGGACAATGAAACCTGTTGAAACTGTTTCTGGAAGTGAGGACAGGAGGAAGGTAATGTGATAGAAAGGGTGAGACTGACTGCAATACATTGTAAACATATGTGGAAATGTCACACTGAAATCCCCCTCTGTATAACTTATGTAAGCTAATAAAGCACACCCCCCACCCACACACACACAACTAAAAGAGAAAAAAGAATTTGTGATGAGGGTTGAGACAAATTAATTCCAAATTGGGGTCCCACTGTAATTTCTTATTCACACTCTATCCTTTTACTTTGCCCTCCCTATTGCCTTCATTCTAAAAATATATAGCTCCTTTCTACAGTCTCATGAGAAAGAAAGGATCCATTCCATCACTTTTGAGACCTGTGACAACAGGCAAATCCTTCAACTTCTTTATAGCTCAGTTTCACTAGTTCAAGAGTAGATAAAAATCAAATGAAGTAAATCACCCACTCTTCAGTAATCAACAATGGTGTTGCTAATTATGCATACATATTCTTGGGTTATTAAAAGAATGAGAGAGGAATATGGGTTTCAATGCTGACATGAAATGATCCGGGATATGTTTTCTCACTGTTGTGGAAAGTAGTTCTACAATCATTTCCTGCCAGCGTGGCTGCTCAGATAGGATGGATTCTCCCATTAGAGGAATAAAACACTTTGGCTGTCACGTAATTACATGATTGGTGCCAATAAATGTTTCTCATTCATTGGCTCTATTCACATTCTGGGTCCATTCCTTTCTCAGATCAGAATTTGTCGCTTAGAGATTGTATATAGGAGGGAAGCAGTTGCAACTGTATTGAAAGCATTTGCTGGGATGTTTTCTTTCCCACTGAATGTCGCTTGTTTACATGGGTGTCGGATCAAATGGAAGAGTGAAGAATAACATGATCTTGGAAGAAGCAGCTGCAATATAAAGGAAATGTCAGGAAACGGGATAATCTGTTTGTGTGGCCACAAACCTGTGATCCCTGACCTCTCTTAATCCTCAGAGGTAAAAAAAAAAGTGTGGGCATCTTTGTCTCCAGGTGGAACTAAATGTTGGGGGGGAGTGATGCAATATATTAGGTATTCTTTCTGAGATTGTTGCTGCTGGCTGGAAAACCTGTGAAGGTAGTTTAAATCTTTTCTTTCTTCATCTGGATAAAGTGCTCATCTCTCCTGTGTTGCAACAGGGACTTCCCTGAAATCCTATCTCCCTGGAGGATTTGGGGTACTCCCGGTAATCTTCAGCAGCGTGAAGGCAAGCTGGAAACAATGTGGAAATGGGAAGCCATCTGGCTGTTGTCCACTCTCACACCGGCTCTAAGGGTCAACGAGAGCCCTCCAAGGGCTGCGGCTCCAAAAGGAAACATTTGATCTCACCCAAGCAGTGCCCAGACATGTGCGCTCATGAGGGTTGTCCCTGATCGGGGTGGTGAGAGAACATCACACTGTTGAACCTTGGGGGAAAGTTTGGAAACTACATTTATTCTCCTAAGAACCATCAAAGACCCAAGCTCACATCCCTGGGTTAATATCAGCTTTCACTATAGGTCCATTTGTTTTTCTGAATATGTGCCATTGGAAGTTTTCAACATTGCTGGTAGAAGTCTTAGCTGAAGGACAGAGAAGTTGGGAAGGATGGGGGAGAAGGATGAATGGGGTGAAACTGAGCAGGACGCACTCCATGCATCCACTCCCTTGTTGAGCAGCAGCAACTCCTAGGTGCAACTACTTAAAGATAATAATAAAATATGCATAAATAATAACATGTGTGTGACACGCAGTCCCTACCCTCCAAGCTCCTTTGTTTCAGGAAGGTAAATGAATGGGCAATGCTGGCATGGGATGCTGTGTTGAAGCAGGTTCTATTGGACACAGCCTAAGACAGATTCATTCATAAAACAAGATCCAAAATGACTAAACTTGTCATTAGGTCAATAACTGGCCACTAGTGGTATACTGTATTCTGTGACCTCCTTCCTAGTGACCTGTCTTCAAGGATACATTAGTCTGGTAATGTTGTCATAACAAAATCTCCAGACAAGGGGTCTTAGACAGCAACAATTTGTTTCTCAATGGGTTGGCAGCTTGAAGTTCAAGATCAAGGTACTACCAAAGTTTATTTCATTCCGAGATCTCTTCTTTTGCCTTTCAGGAAGCTGGCAAACTATGCTCTCAAAACTATTTATATTCTTGTGTATGTGTTCTTAATATCTGAGAGAAAGAAAGAGGGAGGAAAGAGGAGAGACAGAGAAAAGAGACAGAGATAGATAGCTCAATAGCCAGACACAGGGAGACAGAGAATACTGATCTTACCATACTGAAGCTCTACCATGATGACCTCATTTAACTTAATCACTTCCTTACAGACCCTAGATCCAAATAAAGCCAAATAAAGTTAGGGTCTCAGTATATGATGGTTTTGAGGAGGGGACTACACAGTTTTAAATATAGCCGCATGTGTCTATGAATGAAGGTTTACAGATAAAACTCAGATTGCCTAGTTAAATTTAAATTGGAGAGTCACGGCAATATTTTTAATCATAAGTATGTCTCAAATATTGCACAGGCTGGAGTTATTCACTGGTTGGGAAAAGTGGCTCATGCCTGTAGTACTACATACTTGGAAAGCTCAGAATGGGGAGCATCACTGTGTTAGGCCAGCCCAAACAGAAAAGTGAGGAATGGATGCCAGCATCAGATACTAGAGCTGACAGACAGGGCTCACCAACCGCGCAGGTGTGTGGGTACCTGACAGAATGGGAGGGCTACAGGCTCATGTCTTTGCATCAGTGTATTTGAAACTCAAAAGGGATTCTCTGGGACAAGGACATTTATGGAATACTAGTATTGAAATGAGTGGGCTAGTAGGGGTAAAACGTTTTTCCCTGGTGGGCGAGGGATGTCTGGTCTGTTACATTGTGAATGTGTGGGACCTCTCACATTTCCTAGGCTGAGCTCCTATCCCAGTGTGAAGGTATTGAGAAGTGGGGTTTAGTAGGAAAGTAGATCATGAGGATGGAATCCTTATGAACACAATGAGTGTCCTTACACTCACAAGGGGACTCATTCACCCTTTAACATAAGAGGATACATCAAGAAACTGTTATCAGCAAGAACGTGCCGTCTGTGACCAACACCGCCAGAATGTGCCATTTGTGGTGGAGGCAATGGGAACCTAGAATATGGCGGTTTGCATCATATACCCTCTTCTTACCGGAGCCCTCTTCTCCACTAAGTCCCAGTGGTGTGCTCACTAGCTTTACTTGTGCCTATGTTGTCCCTCTCCCCTATTAGACTCAAGAAAATTTATGGAGAGAAGGATCTATGTATGATTTCTTGTTATTTTTTTGCCTAATTTAATTTAATCCAACCTAATGTATCTAATCTCCGGGAGATTCTTTGAGTTGGGACTGGTTTTTTGCACGGAGCAGGTTGAAACAGAGAAGAGACGTGTTAAACATTGGTCAAAATGTATTATATTCATAACTGCTTGGTTATATGTCTTTGTGCAACTCCCCAAAGATAATAAAAAGAAAACAAATGCTATATATGAGGGCATTTTAACAACTTACAAAATAGGTATTTTTTTTTCCTTCTTTTTTCCAGATGGGAGAGTCTACCCCGGGATTCCTCAGCTAATAAGGGGAAGTACAGATTTGTCCATGGTTGTAAATGATGGAGTAGAGATCTCAAAATGTGGCGAAGTTACAGCTGAGGCAGTCAGGTGATGGAGAATGCTCAAACAGATAGGGAAGAATCGTGAGACTGCAGACAGTAGCTCACCTAAAGGAGGACAGCCATTGCTTCTGTCCAAGGCCCGAGAAGGCAGCCTTCAGGAAAGCTAGCTTGAATGGAATAAACGTTTCTCGAGATTTTCTTGCTGTCCAAGATAAGAAAGTCTATAGAAATGTGAACAAAATGCCCACAGAAAGAGAAAACAGGCCTTGCCTATCAAGTGCCCATGAACACATTTTCTGAGTAACCAATAAAATAGCCATATTATATCAATATGCTTCTATCACATTGTTCAGACTATGTTTGTTAGCACAGTAAAGGAAATCACAGAAGCCAGCCATAATACAGCAAGGTGTATAAACTCTAGTTGTTTCATTTGTAAACTAGTGATCCCAACACTGTGGATTGGCAACGGAGATAAACAGAAAACACAGTTGTGGGGCTGTAGCAGGTGCTGCAAAATGGTGGAGTTCCTGTTCTTATGATGGCGGATTCCCACAAAATAGCTTCCTCAGTGTCCGCCACATCGTCTTCCGTGATGAAACCTGTTACAGCTTTGGGTAGATGGAAACCCCAATCAACTCCTGTCAACAAGGCCTAAGATGATAAATTAAGATGAAGCCAATGAGTCTGGGATGATGGCTTCGTGGGGCTCATCTTGAAGTGCTCCAGTGAGGTCTGTTTTGTTTTGCTCCGTTTGGGATCATTTCTTTTGCCACTCCAGCTATGTAAAGATAATAATCGCGCCAATAGAACTGGTGACCTTTCACCCACCCTCCCTTTGATACAGTCTCATTTTCCAGTAAAACCATGACAAATGGCTCTTCTTCCACCTTCAGTAAACTAGCGGATAATCTGTCTATTATACTTAATATGCTTATCCCCAGAAGCCGTTGGTATTTGGTTTGGATGCCTGTGAATGGGGAGAACATTATGTCTGTAACCTAGGAAAAAGCTTGGCTCTTTTGCAGTGTTGGTGGAATTAAATTTGTTTTCACAGCTGGTTGTACTTGGACAAGGGTTAGGCGCCGTCTTGAAGGTTCTACCGCACCGGTTCATCACCGAACCTGCTGTGTGGTGGGGACTTTGAGCTGTTAACGGGGAGGCATGGAGGGAAGTCTAAATTAATCATTTATGATTTATTTGTTCTATTTCCCATCGTGGAGTAGAATGAGCATATGCCAACATTTCCAGAGACAAGGCAGTCCACATGGTCCGGTGTTAGATAACTGACTCCTGATATTTAGATAACTGCCAATCTGTGGACCAAAAGCAACACCATATACTTAAAGACTACTTAATAGCTTAGCTTGATTTTCCTATTCTTGGTCTCAGCTGCTATAAAAGCAATGAATTAGAAGCAGCATTCATGTGTGTCAACCAACTATAGCCCAGAGGTAGCTATGTGTTTTTTCTAAGGTCACAGATCTCATAAGCAGCAGGTGAGTATCTTAAATTCTGAACCTGCCATAGGCACGTACATTGTCCTAAGTACACCAAGAAGGCACAATACATGGGACCTTACGTGCTACAGAGCAGTATTGTCTAAAAACAACAAGCCACCCAGAACTCCTATGCTGAATGCTCCAAGGTGATGGCATCAATAGGTGGTGCTGTGGGAATTTCATGGTTGGTAAGGGCTGTATCCTCAAGAATGAGATTAGTGCTCTTCATTTTGATAGGACTGAAGGAGGTTGGTCATTCCTTCTGACCTTTCAGGATGTAGAAATAACACACCAGCTGCTTCATCTCACTTTGAAGCAGAAATAGATAGATGGATAGATAGATAGATAGATAGACAGACAGATGGATTGAGAGATAGATGATACATAGATAAAACAGACACTTATTCTGCTATCTCCATTGCCTTGGTATTTCCTGCTTCTAGGACCATGAACAATAAATTTCTATTCTTTATGAATTACACAGCTGCACACACCTTGTTATAGAAGCTTTTAGACTATTATATGCAGAGATCATTTGGATTTCTTTCCTTTTCCTTTTTGTTTTTTTGGTCTGTCATGGGTCTTGAACTCTGGGCCTGGGTGCTGTCCTCAGCTCTTCAGATCAAGGCTAGCACTCTACCACTTGATTAATAGGAGATAAGAGTCTCATGGACTTTCCTGCCTAGACTGGCTTTGAACCATGATCCTCAGATCTCAGCCTCCTGAATAGCTAAGACTATATGCATGAGCCTGGCATCATTTGGATTTGGTTTCCTATCTTTCCCAAGGCCAAGAATTCTCACAGTTCTATTATTCAGTATAACTGGACTCAGGAATTACAATTAGCTTAATGAGTACTGGTTCTGGCTCTGTATACTTGAAATTTACCAAATAGTCTTGACATTGAGATAAAATAAGACAGACAATCTTCTTTGTGAAAGTTATCTTGCTGGAACAGATTCCAATATGGTAGTCACCTATCATGTATGGCTATTTAAATTTAAATTGACTGAGATTCAATAAAAAGCAAATGTTTTGTCCCCTGTTGCACTAACAATAACTAGTTACATTTTCTCCACTGGATGCTGTAGACAGGTTTTAGGGATGGCACAGAGCTAAGTGAAAACAAGTTGACAAGACCAAAAAAGGTTAAATAAAAAGGGACACGAGGCATATTGTTAGCATGAGGTTTGATGAATTCTCTCAATGGTATTGATTTTATCTATTTATTTAGCCAGGCTTAGGGCTTGAACTCAGAGCCCAGATGTTGACTCTGAGCTTGTTTTTGCTCAAGACTAGTAAAGTAAAGATTAGGCTTCCTCTAGATAATTGGCCTTGGTTTCCCCTGTTTGTTTCCCTGGATAGTTTGTTTTTATTTAACACTTCTATTAGGTTTAAGTGTACTCATCTGGTTTGCTTTGCTTACATATAACACTTTTGTTAGGTTTGATTCCATACAACTTGTGTGGTCTTGGCCACAGTTCTGCTTCCAATTTTTTTGGTGGTTAATTGGAGATAAATGTCACAGACTTTGCTGTCTAGGCCAGTTTTGAACCACAATCTTCAGATCTCAGCCTCCTGAGTAGCTAGGTTTACAGATATGAGCCACTGGCACCTGGCTGATTATGAGTTTTCTTTTCCTAATCAATATGAAGATGTACTTAAATATTCATTTAATAAAAAGTCTTTGAATATAGAATGAATATTGTTCTAGATGTTAAGAATATGCTAAGGAGTAAAACAGACAAGACCCTGTCATATAGTTAAGAAAAGAAAAATGAAACATAAGCAAGGAAAATATGTAATAATATTAGAGATAAATAGAAAATTAAAATATGATACTATTTTCAAAAGTGACAATGCCTGTCTTTAGAATGGGTGGTTAAGCAAATGTTTCTGGTTAAGTAACTTTTAACCCGAGCTCTAAATGACAAGAAGGCTTCAGCCATAAAAAAAGATTGGAGGAGAGCAATATAACAGTGGGACCACCGGGGAGAATATTCCTGGAGTATTTGAGGAACAATAGAAAGGAGAACGTGTCTGGTACATCATTTAAGAGTTAGAAGACAGTTCTATGTGAGCAGCTAAAGTTAGAGTTGGGATTTGCTCTAGTGAAATGGGAAAGTTTTGAGGTAAAACTTTAATGGAAAGTCATGGAATGATCTCATTTATAATTTGAAGAATTACTCTGCTTGTATATGAAGAATAGATTATACTGGGAAAGAAGTGGGTACAGGAAAACTAGTTGGTAAACTATTATAAGAATTCAGGTAGTGAAAGATGGTAATTTGGACAAGGAAGTGACAGGAAAGATGAAAATGAGTAGCCTTCTTAGCTCTGTATTAGAGGAAGAGTCAATCTGGTGCACTGATGGATATAACAGAGGAGAGGATTGATCCTAGGAATTGCCCTTAAGCAATGGGATATATTGTAGTGGCTGATAAAATAGGTAGCTGTACTGAAAGGGAGGAATCAAGAGAGAACCAAGAAATAACTGGGTTCTATTCCCAGCAGAACCAAGCTGTTATATTGATGTCAGTGCCCTGCATCTTGTGTATACACTTCTGTAGCTTGGGGAGGGCAAGGGAGAAAACAAAATGCTTCAATAGGGATACAGGTTGTCCCATTGTACCAACGAGATGTACAGGACACTATGTTGAAAAAAGAAGTTTACAATTTGGGCGGGGAGGGAGGGTAGTGTAGTTGTGGAGGTGGGAAGGAAGGGATGATAGGGGAAAAACAAAGGAGGAGGTAACAATGCTTGATAGGAAATGTACTCACTACCTTGCTAATGTAACAGTAACCCCTCTGTACAGTATTTTTACAATAAAAATATATTAAAAAAGAATTTAGGGCTTGAAGAATCGCAAGAAAGAGCATAGAGTCACAACATGGGAAATTAAATGATGCAGAACTCCAGGGATGCAAGGGGAAAACCAGAAAATATGGTATTTATATTCCCTTACCCTGTGCTTTCCCATTTCCACAGCATCCACTTTTTTTTTTTTTTTTTTTTTTGGGTCCGGTTGTGGGGCCTGAACTCTGGGCCTGCGCGCTGTCCCTCAGCTCTTCAGCTCAAGGCTAGCGCTCTACCACTTGAGCCACAGTGCCACTTCCGGCTTTTTTCTTTTTGCTTATGTGGTGCTGAGGAATCGAACCCAGGGCCTCAGGCATGCAAGGCATGACTCTACCACTGAGCCACCTTCCCAGCCCCCATCCACTTTTTTATTCATGCTGAGTTTAGCTTATAATACTATTGACATAGGGAGGATCTAAGATGCTTCTTCAGGCCTTAAATTCTTTTAAAAATTCTATATGCAGCAGCTTGGGGTACTGGGAATAAAACCCAGTTATTATTTGTTCTCTCTTGATGCCTTCCCTTCAGTACAGCCTCCTGTTTTCTGAGACTGAGGGTAAAGCATTACAATATATCTCATTGCTTAGGGGCAATTCTAGGGTCTATCCTCTGTTCTGTTGGATCTGTCAGTGCACCCGATTGACTCTTCCTCTAACACAGAGCCAAGATGGCTACTCACTCTCTATGCTTATTTAATGCAGACATTTATAATTATGAATTTACCTCCTAGAAGAACTTTCATTGTATCCCACAGGTTCTAATATATTGTGTTTTCATTTTTTATTTGCTTATAGGAATTTTTAAATTTCCTCCATATTTTTCCAATGAGCCTATAATCATTTCAATGTGTACTTTTCAGTCTCCGTGTGTTTGCATATTTTCTGTCTTTCTCTTGCTGTTGATCTCTGGTTTTATTTCATCGTATCCTAATAAAATACATAGAGTTATTTAAACTTTCTTGTATTTTTAAAACTTCTTTACAGATAATCCAGTTGAAGAAACTACCATGCTCTGCTGAGAAATATCCCGAGAATTCCACATCATTTATTTTCCCATTTTTGTGACTCTATGCTCTTTCTTGTGCTTCTTCAGGCCCTACATTCTTTTTGAAATTCTATATACAACAGCTTGATGTTGCTGGGATTGAACCCAGTTATTTCTTGGCTCTCTCTTGATTCCTCCCCTTCAGTTCAGTTACCTGTTTTCTCAAGCTGAGTATATGGCACTACAATATATCCCATTTGCACCTCTACAGTATAACGTTGTGTGGATGTCTATGAGTTCCCCATTAGGTTAACAGTGTCATTCACTTCTGAAATTTGTTGATGTTTTTATTTGTCTGGAAGACTGATGTGTGGTGGAGAGTGAGGTATTGAAGTTGCCCACTATTATAGTGTTGTGATTTATCTGTTCTTTTGTGTTAAATAGTTTTTGCTTTATGAAATTTGGTGCATATGTGTTTGTAATATCTACTTGATGCATTTAAAAGTTGAACTGCTACATCCTGGTTGGTTATTTCTTAGATCCTTATTCTCTGGATAACTTCTCTCCCTTTTCTTTGAAGCTCTTCTCCTTGAATTCAAGCTTCAAGTCAGGACTCACTGATGTTCAATTCCTTGGCGTATTATTTTCTGGGTGGCCTAGTCCTATCTAGTCCCTTTGAGCCTATAGGCCATAAATAGAAACCTTTCCAGGCGATGGCCTTTTACTATAGTCAAGGAAGTTAAAGGGGAATCTCCAAGGGTTCAGTTTGGTCACAGTGTTCCTCCTGTGTCTTCTATAGAGCAAGTGTACTTAATTACCTTATTTTCCCTGAAAATCTGGAGGAAGGTAAAGGTGAAATAGTATCATGACTGTGGAGTCACTTGATTTCCACCGTTTTGTGATGTTTGAAACTCTTCCTTGTGTTTTTATATAATGCTCTCGTAAGTATTTCAATATTGAACTCAGTTTACCTCACATTCATTCATACACTACTTCAGACTCTGTAGATGTATATTACTGATCTTCCTCAATTCCTGCAGGCTTTTTATGATGCTCTCAATTAAATGTGGGTCTTGATAGGTAAGTGCTATATCCTGGCCTCCAGGTTTCATTTCTGTTCACATGTCAATTGCTGAAATCTTGATCTGGTATATAGCATCAAGTATCTACTGAATTTCTTACAAGTCAGTATTAATAATTAATCAACAATAACTTGTTTGCATTTACACAAGTTTTGAATACAGTATTCTATACGTAATGAAATTTTAGTAGCTAGAATCATTGCTAAGCATATTTCTTAAACTGTCTCTACTGGCTCCTACGCGTTGCAGGCCCACTAGCTTCTCATTTTCCTTCTAGATTGTTTCCTTTACTTTCTGCATTTTATTGAATTGAATTTTAGACATCATTCCAGCCATAGCCCAAAAGTATGCATGCTTTTTCCTTACGATTTGGAGGTTGGTTTCTTATATTTTCTGATTATCAGAGCTATTTACAGGAATTTGTATTTGTCTTTGTTGTGAAACTGTCAACTTTGTTCTGTTGCAACAAACAACAATAACAACAACAACAACAACAATAACCAACTAAAAACCTGTCAGCTTCTTAGAAGACTTTTGCATTCTACTGCACTGTCATACTAACTTGTAAATTTCTTGAGATATTTCCATGAATGACCGATAGCTTTGGCATGATAATTCATGTTCAGCTTTTCAGCTTTTCCGCTTTTCCTTTTTTCTTCTTTAAAGTACTGATGGTCCTTCCCAAATTGCCATGTGTTCTCAGTGCTAACAGCATCTGGCCTGCAGAGAAATTGGAGACCAACTAAACTCACTTGAAAGTATCCCAAATCAGAGAAGACAGTGTAACATTTACATATTTCTACCAAAAAAGGATGATTGTAAATTCATGACCATGCTTGTGGGACACTCCTTATGACCACGATAGCCGGAAACCACAGCATTACTAGCTCAAGGTGTCAAAAAAACAAATATAATTTGACAGAGAACTGGCCCTAAAATTTGACTATGTGCAAATCCCCTATTATGTATACTCAGTGAAAATGCAAGCAAAACAAAGAAAGGGCCTATCTTTTAGAGACAGAAATTCACTGGGCAAAATCCATGGCTGTACCATTTTTAATAAAAGAACAAATTCAGACATGTAGAAATCTGAAGATTTACTGGCTTAAAGTTCAGAGGACAGAAGTTAAAGTGATCTGAGAAGCTGGAAACTGGTAGAGGAGTTTACGGAATCAAGGCAATTGGGAGAGAGAAAAAAGAGAGAGAGTGGGAGAGGGAGAGAGAGTAAACAGAAACGATCTAAGTAGAAGGACTGTCCAATTCTTTCCTGATGATTTGGCAATAATAAATATAAAGGGGAGGCCCCAATGAGATTAGGCTAAAGTATCAGGAGCTTGGAGCTGTACAGAATGCTGGGATTTTAGTTACTACATAACATGGAAGAAATAAAAATTGGTTTGATTTCAAGCAAGGTAACTACCTACAAGGAAAACGAATCACCAGAAAGATATGGAAAAATGCCAAGGAGTTATGCAATATCTAAATTCTTTAAAAGTACAAAGAAAATAGAGATACATAGAAACAAAAAGATATAACATAGACATGATAATGTGTGATTCAAATGGAGGAAAAAAGGCATGTACATATGAGCATGTATGCATGTATTTGACGTGGATTTCAAAGTATATATGATAAATACATATATATATATATATATATATATATATTCCAAAAGAAGCATTCAGAGAATTATAGAAAAGACTATTTTTAGTGAATGATAACAAATACCAGCAGAGAAGCAAAACCTATCCAAATGAATGGAAATTCTACAACTATAAAAAGATGAGGGAATTAAAAATGTACTACATCGATTCCATAGAAGAACCTTCCTTTATAGATGAATAAGCAGACACTACTCAACCCAAGGATCAGAGAGGAAAAACAGTGCTGTAGAGGTAGAGTGTATCCCACTTTATAGGCTCACAGCAATGAAAGCGCTGTATGGGAAAGGAGAATGAGCGCAAAGGAATCAGAGTGAAAGGGGTAGCAATGCACGATAGGAAATGGACTCATTACCTTACCCATGCAACGGCAACCCCTCTGTACAGCATCTTTACAATAAAATAGAAAATGCAAAAGAAAAGGAATCGGAGTGAGACAGTGGAGACTGTATTCTTCACGATCTCAATATGCCGTCAGCTATAATCACCAAGCTGTACAATAGGTCTTTTGGACTTATGCCTTCTATTTAACTGAAACTTTGTATAGTTAGCATTTCTATACTTCCCCCATGCCACCCATCATTTCACGGTCTAATTCTGTAAGATAAACATTTCAGGTCCCTTTTGTTTTATGACACGGAGTGATGAAGTGAGTTTGTTCCCCACAAAATTGCTAACTAATACAGCATTTAAAATGTGTCAGGCAACGTGCTAGATATTTCACATATGTTATCATGTTTAAGAGCCATTAGTCTGTGGATTCCCTAGTGAAGGATATATTATTGTTGTTTTTCACTTTTTCAGCAGTCCATTTTCAGACGAGAAAATGGTCCCCCAATATTAGTATGCTCGCCAGCATCTCATGGTATCGAAGAAGTTAAACCAGGATTTGAATTGCGGCGGCCTGTGTCAGACATCCTTCATGTGGAGGAATTTGTGTCAAAGGAGTTTTGTCCATTAGATATTTTTTCCCCTCCTCAAATAGTCAGGATTGCATGCTGAGAAAGGGTCAAAAAATAAACCATGCTGAAGAAATAGAGAACTTTTCCAAATAGGCTCAACAAGAAATTTCTTTTTAATCTGTCTCGCTCCCTGCATCCGACTGACATATACACAGCACCTTACCACCAATGCTTCAAGTCATGAAATACCAGCTCCTGTGTGTGTTTACATTCAGAGCCAGGATTCGTCTATGAACCTGTGGTCACCGCCAGCCTTGCAATTGTTTCCCCCCCTGCCCAGGTCTTTCATCAGTCAGCACCACTTAGAAAAAATGGAAGACAAAAAGTAAAACGGAGCAAAAAAGAAATAGGTGTCACTCCCTGAAAGTTCAGACTTATTATGGGATTGAACAGTGTGTGGTCTTGAATGCCAAAGGTCCGGGCTTTTGACTTGTGCATACCACAAAGCAACAGCAGGTTGTCAGGCTGCAGCCCATGTTTTGGAGCCTTCCTTTTCCTTCTAATGTAATGGATTCCTAGTCCCACAGCCCAAACGGCTCTATGAAACCCAAACACTTCTTCTTGTTCTTCTTGTTATTTTTTTATTATTGTGATAATACTGTACAGAGGCATTACAATTACATGGGCAAGGTAATGAGTACATTTCTTTTCAAGCATTGTTGCCTCCTCTGTTTCCCCTTCCCATCCCTTCCCTTCCACTCCCGCCCCCGCGCTCCCCCACGGTATAACCCCTGTTTTCATTGTATTTGATGTTGGTATAATTTGTGGAGGGGAAGGGAAAAAAACAAATTGTTTAAATAGGGATACAGGTGGACCAACTTTGGCCCAAACACTTCTTTCAACTTACTTTCAACTTTCAAACTTACTTTCAACCACTAGCTGCACAAGAGGTGACAGTCACATGCCATCATGAGAGAGAAGAAGTGAGATAAATACCTATCAGAAGACTCAACCTAGAAAACAGCCTGAAAACAATCAATAAGCAGTTCTACAAAGTGCCTACCTGTGTGAAAATGGAAATTGGAAACGTGAAGTGGATACGTGGGGCTGGGAGAGCAATGGCAGGGTAACACTGATCACGAAGCATTGTGCTTCTAAACGGACATGTCGAATTGAAACCCAAATACAGAAGCATAAATCCAAAGTAATATGGTAGATGCTTATCCATCTTTCTGCCAGAGGAACCATGTATTGACCATGGTGAAGTACATTACTGAAGATTCAAATGAAGACTTTATGTTAAAATAAATACTCTGCATCCATACAAACCAAACGGGAAAAGGTGAAAGGTTTTATGAAACAGTGGCATTGACCAATTTTCATACCAAATAAGATTTTTTTTTTTTTGGTCAGTCATGGGGCCTAAACTCTGGGCCTGGGCGCTGTCCCTCAGCTTTTCAGCTCAAAGCAAGTGCCCTACCACTTGAGCCACAGCACCACTTCAGGTTTTCGGGTGGTTAATTGGATATAAGAGTCTCACAGACTTTCCTGCCTTTGAACCGCAATCTTCAGATCTCAGCCTACTGAGTAGCTAGGATTATAGGCATGAGCCACTGGTGCCCAGCAAACAAATGAGACGTTTATTTATGTCAGTCCTGAAGCTTGAACTCAGAGCTTGGGCATTGTTCCTGAGCTTTATTTTTCACTCAAGGCTAATGCTATACCACTTGAGCCACAGCTCCATTTTCAGTTTATTAGTGGTTCATTAGAGATAATGATCTCATGGACTTTCCTGCCTAGGCCATTTTTGGGGGTCAATGTCAAGAATTGGGCAATGCTTTAACTTCTACTATGTAGTCATATATATATATATAATATATATATATGTATCTTTGCATTACAGATGTTTGTGTATATGTGTATTTGCATATGTATCTGTGATATATGCAGAAAAAGAATTAGAGAGAGGCCAGTAACAGTTTTGATTCTTGGAAAAAATGGAGAAAGCAAAAATAAGACAACTAAGCCATTGTTCATTTGCATAAGCAGCACAGGCATATGGACACTGACTATGTGAAGACTTTCTTTTCTTTTCCAGTGGTTTCCTGTGGTATTCACAAAGGAGCTGGAGATACTCAGGCATTTAGTTCAGGAACACAATCATGAAAACTTGCACTTCATTATACCAGAAATTAATGGTTGCATGATGTTGTAATTAAGTTTAGCCATGCAAGGAGAGGGTTGGGTAAATCCCCTAAATGATAATGCTTTTAACAAGCAACAAATCTCTCCTGTGGAATAGAAAAGAAGAAGAGAGGCTGATAATTTTAGCAGTTGCTGTGTGTCAGTCAATATTCTGAGTGTTTCTCATTTGTTTATTCTCATTTGTTTGTTCAGAAAAAAAGCTATTTAATATGTCATTCCTCTTATAAGTGAGGAGTACACATGTATTACCTATTGATTTATTTTCAAGCTAGGGATGATGACAGCCTGGTGACGGGAGGCAAATCTCCTGGGAAAGACAATCTCCCACAGTTTCTTTCGCAGCATGTCACTGAGTTTCATGACGCCGTTCAATCTCCATATTCTAGGTTGCATTTATAATGAGAGTTGTCTCTGCGCCACTAGAGTGTGTGTGTGTACCTACCTGTGGTGAGGTTTAAATGATGAATTAGGCACAATAAAAGATGAGCAACAATAGCTAATGATAATAAAACTAAGAATAGTACCAGTGGCTCATGCCTATAATTCTGCTACTCAGGAGGCTAAGATCTGTGTAGAGAAAGTTGGGAGCCTGCACAGACAGATAAATCCTGCGCTTCTCTGATTAAACAGCAAAAAGCCAGAATTAGAGGCATGGCTCATGGGGTAGAATGAATCTCTGCCATGAGTGAGAAAGCTAAGCAAAACCTTGAAGCCCTGACTTTGAGCACAGGCATTGTACACACAAACACGTGTGCTCATAATAACAACCTCTTGTAATAAAAGATATTTGAATATGATCTCTGTCAAAATATTTTATTGGATGCTACTCTCTTTCCTTGTGTAATAGATCATCTAAGAAATGACAAATCACCATGTGACTCACAGGCAGGTTTGGTGCTCAACTTGAATACCACGCTTAAAGGAATATTCACATTCACCTTTTGGGCAGGGCACACCTGGACAGTTCACTTGATTACAGACATCAAAAGAGAGTATGTTAAAACTTGTGAATTGTTTGCTCCTGGAATTCTCCATTTAGTAATTTTGGGTCACAGCTTGCCACAGAGATTAAAGCTGTGGAGAAATAAAATCAGTAGATGAAGGAAAAGGAAACAGACAGTAATTTCCCCATCAAACCACTTAGTTTTCCACAGTGAATTTTCTTCTGGAATGCTCTTTATGTGACCACAGCAGGTAGGTGGGGAAATGTCATGTTCACACTAAGTGTCTGTGCTCAATGTGTAAATATTTCTATGGTATGGAAGGCACAGAAGAAGGTGATTAGGTGGAAACTATAGTTCACACAGTATCACTTTATTGTTTATACTTCAGAAATACTTCCTGTAAAGGTTGGGTATATGTCCCAAATTATTTTTAGGTTGATCTTGTAAAAGTATTCATTTTTTTTTCTGCCTTAAAGGAGAGAGTCATTTAAGTCGAAAGTACTGATTATGCAAACTTTGTTATCTAGTTTATTTATGCTGTTGTCCTTTTGTTAATGAGAAGACAGAGATAGGGAAGTCCAAACTCACAGATAGATTCTGCTGATAACCAGCAACTGAAGTGAAATGGGAAATAATGAGCTGGCCACCCAGATGCCTGTGAAAACGCCATAAAATGTTCAAAATGATAAGAAGTCCTTATGAGGTAGACAGGATACAAAATTGCCATGAAAATGACTTTTAAGAGTAGCTGTCAGGATTTTCATGGGAAATTCTGATTGCTTACCTTTTATTCCCAAATAGCTAGCAGTTTCTATAAATATATTTGATGCATGTCCCCTGTAAATGCCTCTACAGCCTGTAAATTTTTAGAGGATTATAAATTTAAAAGAAAAATGAAATAAAATTTTATTTGTCTTTTTAAAAATCTTTTTTTTAACTTGCACAATATAAGTAAAATTTCAAGTCATATGAAAATGTTAACTTTTCTTTATAAAATTTGCTAGCTGACACTATAAATAAAAACCAGCTCTTCCCTTTGCTGCGTAAAACTTTAGTTTGATACAATTCCACCTGCCAATCCTTGCTCTTATTTGCTGAGCTATTAGAGTTTATTCAGGAAGTTGTATATGTAGATATGTTCTAAAGTATTCCTTGTGTATTCCTGTAGCAGTTTCAGAGTTTCAAGTCTTACATTTAAGTCTTTGAATTGCTTTTAGTAGGATGAGACAGGAATCTAGTTTCAATGGATTATCAAGTAATCTTTGTTGTCTCTTCTGATTTTTGCTTTAAGTCTATTAAATCAGATATAAATATGGCTATTCCTACTTGCTAACATCCGTTTTCTTGGAATGTCTTATTTCATCCTTTCATCCCAAGTCTATATTTATCTTAGTAAGATGTGTTTTTTGGATCTGAGTATTTGGTCCGAACTACCATTCTGTCTTTTGATTGGAAAGTTGAGACCATTGATATTTGACATTAATATTGAGAGTTATACTGTATTTTCTGTCTTTTTTTTTGGCAGTGCTTGCTTCTTTTGTCTGCCTACTTTGCTAATCTAATATTCTAGTAGGGTTCATTCACTTTTGTATTTTTCTGTGTTTTTTTTAATGTTTTTCTTCTGCAGGTAGGATGTTCTTAAGTATGTTTAAAGTGCTGGTTTAGTAGCCATGAATTAATTTAGCTTCTGTTTACATGTAAGGTTATTTCTCTAACAATTCTGACAATTAAGTTCACTGGGTATACAGTCTACTTTGGTAATTGTCTCTCAGTGCTTAGATTAGTCTTTCTCTTTCTTCCTTACATTTAGTATCTGTGTTGAAAAATCTCTGAGTCTGATGGATTTACCATTGTTTGTTATCTATTTCCTTTCTTTTGGAACTATCTATATTGTTTCCTTATTCTGTATCTTTATGGGTTTATTAAATCATATCTGGGTGTTCCTCTCTGATTTGCCTACATAGGTTTCAATAAGTCTCCATCTCATGGTTGGTGCTTTCTTAAGGTTTGGAAAATTTTCTGACATTATTTTGTTGAACAACTTCTCAATGCCTTTACTTGTGAATTTTTATTCCTCATCTAGTTTCATAATTCATAAGCTTGATTTTTTGAGGAAGTCTAAGATGTTATACAACTCCACTTGGTATCTTCTAAGTTTATTTTTATTTTCACTATTTTTGACTAATTAACCTAATTTCTCAGTTTTAGCTTTAACCACTAATATACTGTTTTCATCTATTTCTGTACTACTGTCTTGACTTTTTGCTGAGTTTTTACTTGAGAAATTGAGTTTGTCATGAATTTTAGATACTTAGTTCATGATTTCACTGTGTTGAATCTCACTGTCCTGGTTTCATTTCTTTTAGTTCATTCAGCTGTTTGCTCACATTCTCTTGTTTGTTTGATTTATATACTTGTTTGTTTGAATTTCCTACCAAGTGTTTTTCACTTTTCCATGTTCCTTTCTATTATTTTATCTTTAAGTTGTTGTACAAAGGAGTTGCCATGAGCACATTTTATGAATACAATGTGTCTTGATCATTTTCAGCTCTTTTGACATTCTCACCCATCCCTCCCTTACTTTTCTTAATTTTGTAGGATCTACATTGACACTTTTGACATTTACTACTATATTTCATTAATTATTTTTATCCTTATTTTATCAAACTTATTATTTGGACCTTACTTCTCTTTAATTATTGAACCAACATTTTTTCTTGAGGGAGTCACATAGTAAATACTTTGCCTTATTTGCTCATAAATTTCTCAATCTTTCCTTGGGATTTAGGCATCTGGGTCCAGGATTTGTGGAGCCTCCACTCTCCTCTCTTCTCTTGGTTTGTAATCTCTTGCAGCTTCATTGAGATGGGTGATGGCTGGGTGGTGGTGGGCAGGTGGCTCTTAGTTTACAAAAGTTGTTTTCATGCTCCAGGCAAAGTGTATAAATTATTTCCTCAGAGTGAGGAAGCTTGTTCTCAAAGGCTTTTCCAGGTGGTAGACCATACTCCTTTGTTTGTGTTATGTTTTAACGAAGATGAGTCACCATTGCTGCTCTAAATATTTTAGATGAATAAAGGATCCAAAGTGTAAGTTTATGCTCTAGGAAGAACTTCTGTAACCAGCACAGTATATGAGGAGATAGAAAGGATGACATATATACAAAAAATCATTTCTCCTCCTCCTCCTCCTCCTCCTCCTCCTCCTCCTCCTCCTCCTCCTCCTCCTCCTCCTCCTCTTTCTTCTTCTTCTTCTTCTCTCCATCTATAAATGTATGTAAATATATGTATCTCTATCTAAAAATATCACCATGTCCACATCTATCCATCATCTATTTAGAGATACATGATATACATATAGATGATATATATACATATGATATAGATATAGATATATATTTTATATATAAATATTTATATATAACAAATATATTTTAAATATATCAGATATACTGATATATACGTACATATTAAATATATACCGCTATCATACACACACTTTTCTCTAGAGGTTTTAAAAGGTTCTGCTCCCCTTCCAAGGTCAAGTGGGTGAAAGACCTTCCGAGTTTAAGCTGATGGAGATGTGGAGATTCCTCTTTCTTTCTGAGCAGAAAGTCCCCCAAAAGCTTAGCTTCCAGGTATCACACAGCTGCCCGTACATCACAGCAGGCTGTCCTAGACTGCAGTTTACCGTTGTAGCTTGACCACATGTCTCCTTTGCACAGTCTTTTGAAGAACCATATACTTTTGTAGTAAGAGCTGCAGCTGGCCCACAGTTCTGTTTCCCTACAAGTCAATGGTGTTCAAAAGCAACATAAAAATTAATGTGTTTAATTTAAAGGATAAATGGAAGATATTAGATTTAGTAGGAGGCAGAGAGTCATTAGAAGAAGTGTGGGATGTTACAAGAGAAATGAAACAGGGGCTGGGAAGGTGGCTCAGTGGTAAGAATGCTTGCCCTGTATGCATGAGGCCCTGGGTTCGATTCCTCAGCACCACATAAGCAGAAAAAGCCGGAAGTGGCACTGTGTCTCAAGTGGCAGAACGCTAACCTTGAGCTGAAGAGCTGAGGGACAGCGCCCAGGCCCTGAGTTCAGGCCCCACAACCGACAAAAAAAAAAAAAAAAAGAGAAATGAAACAGACAACTGCAGTATTTAAGATAAAGTGCCTATGATAACACATAGTTGGAGATGAGTCGTTTTGATATATAAAACAGTAAATTTTTGACAATGATATAGCCTATTCCATGTAGTTGCAAGTTAGTTCAGATGCTCCATTTATTGTACACACTGTATAAGTAAGTTGAAATAATTTTATAATATTAAATGAACTCTGTGTCCAGTCATTTCCTGGGAAATATGTACCTGAAAATTCAAGGGTCTAATACATTTATTTGAATGCCTTAGGAAATAAGTTGTAGATGTCTAAACTCAAATGAGTTTGAGTATTGTAGAAGCATGTGAATCTAAAAAAGAAGGAATCCAGAGGTAAGTTGAATGTTGTATGTCATTTAGATCAACATTAGCTGCCATCCTAAGATGAGGTCCTCTGGATTACATTATACATATTGTGTTGTTTCTTCACAATATGTACAGGAGCAAACCTTGACTTGATCAGTAGAAAGTTACAGCTAGGAGAAGAATGAAGCAAGATTTGTTTTCCCATGTCAGCATCAATGGCTTAGCTTCACTGATCCCAGTGAATTATGAGGAATGGGGTTTAGACTCATTGTGCAAAACATGGATGCAGAAGATGTCCATATGACCAGATAAGATGATGTTAAGTGAAATGAACCCCAAGATAGGGACATAAGTGGTTTTTTTCTTTCTTGCTATTGTTTCTATTTATAAGGTACCATGTAATTTTTTGGTTGTTTTGTATGTTCTTCCCCCATGGTATAACCCCTGTTTTCACTGTATTTGAGGATGGTATAATTTGAGGAGGGGAAGGGAAAAAACAAAATGTTTAAATAGGGATACAGGTTGACCCATTGTAACAATGAGATGTACAAGACGCTGTTGAACAATGAACTTTACAAAGGCAGGGAGTGGGGAGGGGGGCCCCACGGGGCATGTAGTTGTGGAGGTAGGAGGGAAGGGATGGTAGGAGAAAAACAAAGGAGGAGGCAACAAAGCTTGATAGGAAATGTACTCATTACTTTGCTCATGTAACTGTAGCCACTCTGTACAGTATTTCCCAATAAAAAACTTATTTAAAAAAGATATCTGATATTCAAAGCCCATTATGATGGATTCAAATACGAATGACTGGCTGACCCTCCCCAGACTAATTGTGTTCACTCAGCATCTACTTCTACTGGACGTAAAACTGGGTTTTCTAGTGAACATACTGAAGCTAGAATTATAGGTGTCATTGAATTCTTATCTAAAAGAAACAAGTATTTTCAAATATTGAAGCATGAAACAAAAACACTATTATATATTACATTCATCATATTATTATATTATGCTATATAATATTAATATATTTACTATATTGTTGTATATGTAATATATATCATATACATAAAATATATTATATAGTATATCATTAGTATGTGTATAATTTTACTATTGTATAGTGTATATATAGTATATACTATATATGCACATATACTAATGTATATAATATATATTATATATGATATGTTATATAATATGCTATATATAAAATATTAGTATATATTAGTATATTTATGTATATATATATATGGTCTCCTTTTCTGTTTATAACAAATCTATTGGAGCATATGGAATATTCATGATGATTAAATGTCTATCCATTTAACCCTCATTGCACAAACTCTTCCATGCTGTGTGTTGTTAACACATATGAGATGTATTTCACCAAGCTTGTACCATCAAACACGAATCAGTGGAGAACCTAACAGACTGAGCTACAATCCATCCGTGGTTATCTGTGAGAAACTGTGACCAAAGAAAAGTTTTTATTTTCCTTTCCTTTATTTTCCTTTTACACATATACATATAAATGTATACAAACACACACATATATAGTGCGAGCAATGTGCAAATGATTATAAAACACAAACAGTGATGTTTTTGAAAATTCACATGGCCCCCAAATCAAGAAAATTATTGTATACAGTGTATTTGGTCCATTTTGAATGGTTCCTTAGGTAACGGAGGCTTAAATGTTTTCAAATATAATTTCAAAATAATTTGCCAAATGGCAGTGATATTTCTTTTATGAACCTAGGTCATTTATCAAAGAATGTAATACAAGATTGTTATTTGAAAAAATACTGTGCAAGATGACATCTAAGATTCAAGCTAATTGTGTTCTGGATGCATTCTCACTACAGCTTCGTGTAGAAGTAACATAATTTCCTGAGATATTGAAAATAAAGTAAAATAGTATCTTCCCCTCCCCACAGGAAAACATTCCAATATTCTCTATTAACATTAAAAGAAGATTTAATAACTTGCTGCCTCCAACACATTCACCATCCACAGGTCACAAGGCATGGTGTCAAGTTGTCAAAAGTCAGTATGCCCAGTTCTTGCAAAGTGCTCCTCCAGGCTGATTCCAAAATGGGTTGTTTCTCTTTTCTGAAAGAGAATGCTGAAATGGACAATTACTAGTCATGCCAAATAGATGAAAGGACATGTGACATCATGACCTACCATTGGGCTAAATATAAAAATAAAATAGCCTATCCGTAAGCGGTACACACATCTATGTAACTGTTTATATTTGCTACCTTGTGGCTCTTTTCTTGTGCTCTTTCAAATAGCAGTTATCACAGGTTTATTTTCCTCAGGAAACTGTGTGTCATATGGTACTTAATGTCAGATTGTTTTAGAATAGTTTCTATATGAAAATATTATTGTTATACCCTTTTATCATGAATAAAAATCCTAGAATGTAATTTAGCTGTTATTTGTGGAATAATGACTATATTGTTCATATTAATAGCAGCCATTATTGCTGAACATTTTGTAGTTGGCAGGCCCTGACTAAGCATTTATGTACACCTTCTTATTTAAGCAGCACAATACCACTATAATGGAAGCATTATCATCATCCCTTTTGTATAGATGAGATAATCTCAGTACGGAGAACTCTAAAATTGAACACAATTACCCAGCTGGAAAATGACAAATGTCAGATTTGAACTCAGGATTGTCTGCTCCATGCCTCTAAGCTCCTAACTGCTCTGCTATGTCAACCCCAGGGAGAGACTTTGCCTTCTGGGAATAAGGGCATCCTTGCCCATTTGCTCACTCCAAGGTCACTGTCTCAGTAACTTTCCAGCAACAGTGAGAGGCAGCCATAATTGTGTGATTTCACTCTCTGGATGATGTTGCTGATGGTGACAAGAAAACTACCTTGTCCCAAAGTACATATTAGAGAGTGAAAATAGTAAAGTGGGCTTGCCAAAGTCTGAATTTCAGCTAAGACTTCTAAACTGAAAAACATCTGTGCAGAAGTTTCAAAGACATTGTCACTGAATGGTATAACTTATGTTATCCTGATCTTTGCCTCTTGAATATTTTAGAAAAGTGAAAACAAAAGTGTTAGGAAGGGAGACTGATAATGGGAACTTTCAGAGAGAACGCTGCTCTGGTACGATATGTTTTGTATTTCCTTTTTCAGGAACTAAGGACAGATATGTAGTCTCAGGCCTAACCTGAATTCTGAGCCAAATAACAGAATTTTCAGAAAGTTATTTGGACCACTTGACATGGACAGTGAGTAATAAATGGATTGTTATATTGTTGAAGCCTAATAAATAACACAATAGCCCAGTAGTAGAGGAGAAGAAGCGGGTGGGATATTCCTCATAAGAGTTCAGCAAGGAGACAGGGCTAATTCCCAAAGCATATCCTTCCCTTGGATAGAATTGTTGGTAGACATATTGTTTATAATACAGGGCATATGTCCCCAGGTTCTTGCTGCTTGTCAACTAGAAGTCCTCTTATTTTCCCTACAACATAAGCCTCCTGTGTTGGTTACTTACTTTTTCAGTCAACTATGAAGAGTCTACTAGTAGACAAAGTCTAGTAGTGGCATTCCTCACCATTGACATATTCTGTCAGGCAAAAAGTAAATCTACATGCATTCAAGTAGATGAACCCAGTCACACAAAAATGTGTATAACACAGGTAGAATAATTGGGATGACCTTTGGACTCGTCTACCTTTAAGGCCCCTTAATTTTCAGTTATTCTCCGTTAATTTCTTTTGGCTAAAGGGAAGTGGAAAGAAGTATCAGAATGCTGGCTCCAAGCCCAGTCATTAAGAAGCAGCTCAGGTGTTTGGTCTCCTGTTTATGTATTAGCCATCATGAGAACATTTCAGGATAGTCACTTTCCCAGGCAAAGTGGGAAATAGATGGAGTAAGCTTGGACACAACTAAATCTTGACCCAAACAGAACAGAGAACAATCTTTTGATCCTCAGACCTAAAAGCAGTAATAATAAGGGTTGCTTTATGATACTAATTTTGAGACAAATTGTTATGTAGCCTTGTTTTAGTTATCCCGACTACTGAGGCTTCATATTGTGGAGTGGATGAGTTCTTCACAGAAGGTTTGATATGGTATGAGGTAGAGATGAGACAAAGTAATGTAGATTCCTAATTGATTCATACAGGTATGGCTCATTCCACAGTTAAGTAACAAAGCTAAGACTTGAAGAAATTTGTTGTGATGCCAATTCTTGACTATTTATGCTTAAGTATATTATCTTTTATTTATAAATACCAAATAGTAGCAGTATTTGACTAAATACATAGTTATTTCATGATTACATATATATACTCTTCTCTTTATATTTAATATATAATATATAGTACAGCAATTTCTTTACTATCTCCTTCCTTCCTCCCCTCCCTTCCTTTCTCCCCTTCTTCCCTCTCTCTCTCCCTTCTTCCCTTCATTCTCTCTCTTTTTAATCTATTTATGATATTAACATTATAGTTGAAAGAGGAAAAAAAGCCTAGCCTTATAATCAAGAAAGACCTATGTTGAAATAAAAGGTTATATACCTTGGTTTTTGTAAGGGAAAATCATAATCACTTCACATGCCATGGTGTAAACCAAGTGAGATACCATGGTAAGTTTGCATGGTGGTCCTGAGTGACCAGGCGAAGTCTCCCGTATGTGCCTGTGTGCTCATTTCTTTCCCCTCACCTCTTCCTTTTGAATATCCTGCTGTCCTCAGGTGGAAGGAGTTGTTCATCTGTCCACATAATTCCTAAACGGTTCTGCTTGTGAAGAAGATGGCTGAAATCAGTTGCAATAGGCCTAATGTAAGAAGAAAGAAAGACAAACCTAGGGTAAGTGGGAGAGAAATGTCTTTTCTCTCCTTTCTTCTGGATGGGTTTTTGGGTAGCAGATTCTGCTTGGTATAGACAATGTGGGGTCCATCCTGTTGCTCCATTTAAACAAAGCTGCTGGGGTTTCCTAAAGCTCCAACCAGTGCCCAGTGCTTATCAGGTTGCTTAGGTGGGGTCTGCAAAAACAAACTGTGTGAATGTGTTGGGCTGGGGGGTGGACTGGCCTGTCCTCCCTTTCCACTTGTGGAGTCCCTGCAGATGCCCTGCAGCCAGAGATCTTAGCAGCCTGAGCCTAGACCCTGAGTGGAAGGGCAAAGCATGGGGTGTTTGTACAGCTGAGAGCAAGATGAAAAAACCCAGGCCCCCTCTCACACCCCATTAGAGCCTGAAGTCCATGGAGTGTTGCACTCAACACATAAACACTCTGCTTGGGGAAGCGGTGGTAAGGGTGCGAGAGGGTGGGACGCAGTCTCTGTGAGGAACAATAGCATCTCTGTAAGGATGCAGGGATGCAGCCATCCTCACCCTGCAGCTCCTTGGCTGGGGACCTATTCATTCCTTGCTCCCAGCTTCTCCCTTTCTGTAAACCCCCAGGCCTCAGGGGGGTTGATAATGGGAGGACAGGTAAGGGGATACTCAATCAGAAAATAAACACCCTGGGCCACACTTTCTATATCATTGTTTCTTTCTCCAAGGTGGCAGATTGGGAGAAAGCAGGAATTTGGAGTAGACAGCGTAACTGCTTGTGGTGATCTAGCCAGCTCATTACATTCCCTGTCATTCCACAGTGCTATATGGCCTTTACTATGTTGCTCTCTCTGCCGAGAATGTTGTCCAGTCACACACGTGCTCGGGGCACATGGCTGCTCATCATTCTAGGTGAAGATCCCGTGCTTTCTCCTCAGAGAGCACTTTAATTTCCTGGTGTATGTTGAGCTATCTCCTTTCTCTTCTCAGCTCTCACAGAACATGACTTCTATTAAAGCACCTTTCGTGTTATATTGGAATTCATTTGTCTGAATTGTTCCTCAGTCACTTTGCTGAGGGGAAAGAGACTGAGAGGACAGGTCTCCTCCCTCACTTCCTGCCTAGATCCCTGTATTCACAGCTTGACTTCTGCATTGATTTTATTTGCTATTATAGGATAAATGTGCCCTTCAACAAGTTATGTTGAAATCGTGTTACTATTCACTATTGATGAATGCAGCATTACATGGAAACAGGGTCTTTGTCAAATGTAACTGAACTATTATCAAATGAAGTACTATTGGGTTAGAATGAGCTTCAAATCAAAGGACTGATACTACAGTGTGTGTGTGTGTGTGTGTGTGTGTGTGTGAGAGAGAGAGAGAGAGAGAGAGAGAGAGAGAGAGAGAGAGAGAGAGAGAGAGAGAGAGAGAGAGAGAGAGAGAGAGAGAGAGAGAGAGAGAGAGAGAAAGAAAGAAAGAAACTCTGGGCTTTGTACATGCTAGGCAATTCCTCTACCACTGAGCTTAACCTCTAGCTCCTGGTTTGGATGACAAATGTCTCCCAATGGCCCAGCTTTCTAAAGGCTTGCTTTCCAGGGTGGCATTGCTGGGATGTGACAGAACCTTTAAAAGGTGGGGCCTAAAGGGGAAGACTTTAAGTCATTGGGGACATGACCTCTAAGGAGGTGGGATTGTAGATTCCTCACTTTCTTATCTCTTTCCTGACCAAGAGCTGAGTAGTTCTGCTTTGCATGCTGTTCTGGCCTATGTCAGGTTCAAAAAGATACAGCCTGTCATTAGGCACTTGCTCCATCTCCATCCTCTTCCCTGGTCCAAGATCTAGCTCCTCCCACTTTTTTCCATGAGTGGTTTGAATGGCAGTCAGCCATCTCTTACTGTTGAGGCTCAGGAGAACTGTCCTTTCTTCCTCCTTTCTGGACCCCTCCCAAATATGACCTAGTAAACTTAAGGTTTTATGGTAAATCCTGTCTCTTCCCCTTCCTTTCCTGATCCCATAAATACTCTTAGATCCCTGTGTTCTTGGGGGATGGAGCACCAAGTACCTTGAGCACAATGGGACTCGAGGTCTGGGGGAAGCCATAGTAGGAAGAAATTGCCAGGGTGGTGATTTCATGGGCTTTGGGGATATATGCGTAATCATGTGCTTACCAACTGCTTCTGCTTCTGCACTGAATGCAGAGGGGACAAGGATTATTAGGGACATTACCTTTCATCATATTATTCTTATATTAATTGCTTCAAACCTAGGCTTTACAACCATATTTTCATAACTGCCTCAGGTCTCTTACAGCTTCTTCTTCTTCTGTTTATATTTTTCTCTCTATTGGTGGCCTATTAGTTACATCTCAGAAGTCTTCTTGTCCTGTCACCCTTAGAAAGTCAGCCCTCTGTATTTTCCATACCTGAGAGGCTTGATTTTTCACTTCTGAATGAACTCTGATGGTTGGCTGGGATTTAGAAAGGTGAGGATGAACATTAGGATGTCTAGAAAACCTAAAATTAGAATATTTAGAAAGGGAGACATTTTGGAAAAGTAGTGAGGGGGAAGGGAAAAATTAGGAAGGCATTTTCTACATGTTCCTGTCTAAATAGGACATGCTATGGCCTAGGCTGAATGTATCCCCTCCCTCAACATGTTAGAAGTTAGAGTATGATGACCAGTTATGTGTGTTGACTTGTGTGGCCTTGAGGATGCCTAGACAGCTTGGAAAACATTAGTTATGGGTGTGTCCATGTCTGACAGAGAGTATTTTGGGAACAGATTAATATCTGACTCTGCAGACTGAGAAAAGATCACCCTCACCATGGTGGGTATGTGTCATCCAAATCACTCTTGGTTTGAATAGAACAACAAATTAAGGGTGAATTTCTTCCTTGAGCCATTAGTTTCCCTAGTTTTACATTAAGGCTTGGATGTGAATGACGATGCTGGGCTTCCTGTATCTGAAGCTTGAAAATGGTAGGCTGGACTCTTGGGCACTGGTTTTAACTACAATTCCTGAAGTCAATCCTCCCCCACCACCATAAATGGAATCTTTGGACTTTAGAATAATTCGTGATCTGGAAGAGCATGTTGAGATGATCACTCACCAAACAAGACCACATAAGCAAGAAAGTGGCTATTTGCAACCCAGAAAGCCATTTTGTTACAGCAGCCTGACCTGAGGCTGACTAAATTGTGGAGCTCCCATTTATACACATGAAATCTTTAGTAAAACCCCCTGTTGAGACTGACTTCAGAGTGGATGAAGAAAATACCTCCAAACAGGTTCAGAATTACTTAGCTATGGGCATTATTTTAAGTCCTGTATTATCCCACCCAGCCCAGCCCAGCCACAACACAGAATGAATCAGGTGAGATGATTACTTCTGCAGCAGACATACCAGTTCATCTCTTTCTAAGAGAAATTTACAGTTAAAAAGAGGCTTAAAGGAACAGCAATCTATTGGCTTCTTTAGTTCCTTATATGGGCTAGGATGTAGGGGATAGAAGAGTGTCTCATTTTTATGTTCCTTGCATCTATAAAAATCACTTAATGGTTTGGAGATGAGGACACCGGGGCTCACACCAAGACTCCTGCCGTTTTTCCTGTAAAATAAGATTTGGCTGGACAGTCTCTATAGTCCCAGTGAAGTCTGAGTCTATCTGAGGCACTCAATAAGTATTTGCTGAAAGGATTTATGAGAGATAGTTTCCCAGTGGTGGCAGATAAGAAATATATTGGCAAAACCCTCTGACAACTCAAATGGAAAAGGCATATTTGAACAGCAATACGATCAAATATCTGGCTCTCAAAAGCAAACCTCTCCCTTTTCCTGACCCATGGCTCCATCATTCCAAGTAAATAATAAAGATGCTATGTAAGCAGAGCGGGCCGTTCTCACGGTGAACATGAAAGGCAGGGAACCATATTGCAGCACATTATGGGTAGTTTATGGAGCACATCAGTTCATAATGTGAGACAAATTGGCACTGGGGACTCCAATGGCTGTGGTCCAAACGGACCACCAAGGGAGGGAAAATGAAGGGAACGCCAGAAAGAGAAGGCCTTAGTCTCCTCTCTAGACTTTGAGCTTCTAATTCCTCAAAATAACCCGTTATCTTTATGTCCTAGTCACTTTTCAGTGCATGATCCTTAACCTTCAGACATGCAGACATTTGTTTATCCATTCCATCATTTATATTCACGCATATATTTAACAGATGTGGATTTGAGTTCCTACTAAAATTCAGGTGATGTGACAGGCACAGAGCTTGCAGCGGAGAAGAAAACCTGATGGTCTCTGCACATACAGAGCCTAACCGAGCAGCTGTACCAATGGGCAGGCAGGGACTGCGCGAGTATCCCATGGACCAGCTTCCCAGCTCCTGGGACCTCCCTTGTGATCTCAGACAAAATCAGTGTTGATGAGGGGGGTGGGTGTTGGGGTATGGAGAGCTGATCAGAAAAACGAACAAAAATAACCAACAAACATAGCCTTCACCTCTGTGAAGAGAAAATGTGTCCCTTTGACATAGCTGAACATGAGATGAAAGGGCAGAGAGATAGATAGAAGGTTTTTGGATGGTGATGGGGAAGGAGGTAGAGCCAGATTCTCAAGGCTTTGTGTATTGTTCATTTTCCATTGGTGTCACGAAATTACCTGAGGCCAGGTCATTTCTCAAGAACAGAGGTTTAGTGCATCCAAGGCAAGCACCATCTTGGCTAATGAGTTATTCATGGTCACTGTCACCACCATGGTGGGGAAAGATAAAGTAGGGAGAAAACACATTGCAAGACAACAAGCTGGAGTGCAGGGCAGACCAGAAAGTCCGTCACACAAGACCCCACCACTAAAAGGTCCCACTGCCTCTTACAACACCACATCAATGACCAAGTTTACAGTGCCCGCGCACTCGGTGAACAAACCACTTCCCAATGATATCATTCTGTCTCCCTCTCTTACAGTTCATTCACTCATTCCACCCAACTTTATTATTCTGCCTCCATCCCTTATAGTTCATTCATTCCATCCAACTATATCCTTTCTGCCGCCATCTCTTATAGTTCATTCATTCATTCCCTCCAACTCTATCCTTTTTACCTCCATCTCTTATAGTTCATTCATTCATTCCATCCAACTCTGTCATTCTGGCCCCATCTTTTATAGTTCATTGATTCATTCCATTCCATCCCCAGGAGTCCCAAAATCTTAGTCCTTTCCAGCCTGGCTCAAAGCCTAAGCTCAAAGTTTCTGCTGAGACACAATGTGAACTCTTAGAGCTGTGAGACTCTGGGGAAAAATGATGAAAATAGAATGAACTACATTATATTGGCCAGATACAATGGTGGGAATGGGGGGGGGAGGAGAATATTTCCATTTTAAAAGAAAGAAATGGGTAGCTAAAAAGGAGTAATCAGCTTAAAACAAGACTAAAACCCACCCGGAGAGACAATACTTAAAGCCACAAGTCTGAGATCCTGTGTGATCTGCAATGCAGGTTTGACCCCAAGGAAGCCACTGTGACCTCATAACTTCTAGATTTACCAGTTAGGCTGGTCATGGTGGCTTAAGCCTGTAATCTTACCTATTCAAGAATCAGAGATCAGGAAGCCAGCTTAGGGAATGGGGCCACGCTTGCTAAACTCTGTCTGAATCAATAGAAGCTAGGAGTAGTAGTAGGTGATTTTCATCCTAAAGATGTAGGAAAATATATTCCAGTTCGTAAATGCGGTTACAGGCAGTGCAGGTTTGGGTATAGGAGAAAGCGATCCACTAAATCAATCTAGTCTCTGTCTTCATGGGGCCATAGTGGAAAGCCACATCAAATTCATAAATATTTGTCTATCACTTGACTCTGATGATTTATGAGGAAAGTGATTGGGAAAAGAAGCAATTTACTTCGGTTATGATGATCATCATCATGATGATAAATTCCTCATCTTGGGAGATGTGCAACTGAATATATTTTATCTTCTCTGACCCCAACTGTATCTGAACGCCTGTTCTAAACTAAGTGGCTGCTAGAGTGTGGGGACAACTGAGGATGAATAAATTTGCTTTACGGATTTGGTGGAGAAATGTGGAGAAAAATATTCTCACCATTGATCAGAGGGAGTCTCAGGGCCAATGGGAAGCCTTATAGGAAGTGTTTTGAAAACCCCAGGAAGAGTGTGGACCACAGAGACCCAAAGAATGTTATGGAGAAAGAAAATAAACATCTTTCCCCATGCAAGTGCATTTGGTCTTTCCCTTACCAAGAGATGAAAATGAAGCTCATTCGGTGGGCTGCTGTGCTCCTGGTCCTAAGGTGAGGAAGGTCAAGAGTGTCAGGGAGCAGAAAGAAGAAGAAGTGAAATATGCTGGAGTTGTGATTTATTTTTTTCCTCTGCATGTGTTTTTATATATATGAATTTGTAGGGGACTTCAACCGGATCACAGCCTTCCTCCCTCTTTTACCCCTCTTGGTAATACTAGAGTTTGAACTCAAAGTTCTGTTCTTGCCTGGCAGATGCCAGATATATTTTCTTTGAAAATGAAAGACAAATATGATCAGATTCAAACAGAAGCAGTTTACCTGAAGGCTGGAATTCCATCACCATTATGTTAAACCGGTAAGTTTGGAAAATCAGAAGCCGCTCCACTCGACCCACTAATCTATGCGATTTCTTGTGGTTGTGTCAACGCAGACTCAATATGTGAGATAGTACTTTTCATTCACGATATAGTGAAAAAAATATGCGCATGATATGGCCTTGTCTGAGGACACTGTACTCCTATAACTAGGGAAGGTAAATTATTATGTCCTTCCTGGAAAGCAATCAGGCAACACTTACTAAACATAAACAGCAAACCAACTGTAAACCAAGCCATTCCTGTCAATGGAATGCACACAATAACACAGAATGATGTACCTACAGTTATGAATGCTAACCCAGTGTGGACGTTATAATGGGGAAAAATGGAGACTTACTGAATAATTTAATCAGTTGATTAAATTATGTGTATTGTGCAATGTATTGCTCTAACCAAGACATACATTAGAGCTTTGCCAGTTTACTAAGAAGTATTTCACTAGTTTTTTTTATTTTTAGTGGTACTGATGTTTGAACTTAGGAGCTTCGATTGCAAGGCAAATATTCTATGACTTTGGCAACACTCCAATCCCCCTTTTTCTTCTTCTTCTTTTTTTTTTAGTGTGGGGGAGGAAGGGTTTCACACATTCTGTACAGGTTTTACCTTGGACTACGATCCTCCTATCTGCACCTCCTAATTTCTACTTCCCCAAACAGCTAGAGTTACAGGTGTCCACCAACATGCTTTTACTCTTTCACCAGATTTTTGAAATAAGACTCAGGGTACAATATTTATAGTATGGTTCCATTTTCATAAAATAATGATAATACTGTCTTACAGAGTTGTTGATACATGGATATATGTATACTTATATATGCATGCATTAATTTTCCATTTTTGATAAAAGGAACATGGACACAACATAAAAGAATTATTTCCATAAATAAATTAAGGAGATAATGATACAGACAAGGAAGGATGGAACTGAAAATTAGCAATGACTAATCCCCATATCTGAACTCCTGTCAGCAAAGTTCTGATTTAGGCTGAAAATGAGAGGTATGTGCGTGCACACTCTTCAGACTATAGCAGGAAATGGCAATTACTCTTTTCTTGGAGAGTCTGTTGGGTAATAGGACAGAATGCCTTGTGACTTTCTATGCTTTCTTAAAAAGCTCCTAAACATTATTTACTTTGAGAGGAAAGCAGTTAAGAACATTAACAAGTAGTTCCTGTGATTTATACACTTGCAGATTTCCTGAAAGCCAGTCATGGTTCTAGTCAACAGTCAATCTCCAAGATCCTCTAGTGGTTTGGGATACATCTATTTCCCTGTAATAAATTCCTTCCTGGTAAAATCCCTAGAGTCGCTTCCCTTTTCCTGATTGAACCAGATTATAGTGACAATACATTTCATTATTACAACCTCAAAACCTAATAGTTTAAAGAAATAAACATTCTTGCTCATTATCCATAAATAGCTTACTTTTTTGTATTTTTTTTATTATGGCTAAGTAGTTGTACAAAGGAGTTGCCATTGAATAAAGCCGTTTACGAATACAATGCATCTTGATCAATGTAGCCCCTTTCAACATTCTCACCCATCCCTTCCTTACCTACTTCTTCCTTCACTCTTCTTAATTTTGTATGCATTGGAATCTTTTTTAAATATATACATATATTTGCTGTAAAGATATTGTACAGAGGGATTACAGTTACGTGAGTAAGGTAATGAGTCAATTTCCTATTGAGCATTGTTACTCCCTCCTTTGTTTTTCCCCTACCATCCCTTTCCTCCCGACCTCCCCAACTCCTTTCTTCCATTCCCCATCTCCCACCCCCATCCACGAAAAGTTGTAAAGTTTGTTTTCAACATAGTGTCTTGTATATCTCATTGTTACAATGGGTCATCCTGTGATTTCTGTATTCATTCATCTACCCCTTTCGCCTTGACCCACTCCACTACTTTCAAGTGTCTGCTTTCTGGTGTTTATTTTGTTGAATTATGACTTTGTCTTTCTAAGGAATTATACTATTTGAGTTTCCTCTTGAACCTACTATATTTCAATTAGGAAATTTGTGTATACTTGCATACCACCCAACGTATTTACTTATACATTTATGAGCTAAATCTAGCTTCCACATACAAGTGAAAACAGGCACTCAAGTTTGACTTACTTCACTTAACACATTTTTCCCCTAGGTCTTGCCATCTCTTTACAAATGGTTCAATATCACTCTTTCTAATGGATGAGTAAAATTCCATGGTATATATTTACATATATATACCTATATGTATCCGGTCGTCCATGGAGGGGCATCTGGGCTGATTTCATACCTTGGCTATGGTGCATCTGTTCACTGTTTAAGATTTTGGTGGGCTGGACTGATCTCAGTAGATCTGACCATATCTTCAAGGTAAACTGGCACTCAATGGTCTGGTCTGAAATGGCTACCCTAAAGAGATTCTCCTCCACATGGTTCTCCATCCTTCTCTGGTCTTTCTCAGACTTTTCTTATGGTACACAAAGAAGTTGAGGAAATGGGAAGCATTGTCTGTCTCATAAGAGCTGAGTTTAGAATCTGTGTGCCATCACTTCCATATTCTGACATCAAAAGTCTCGAGACCAAGGAATATTAAGAACATGGAGAACTAAACTACATGTGTTGACAAAGGAGGGCTTGAGACACTTTGCACAAATTAGCTGGTGCCAGCCTGTTCAAAGACCTGATTTTAACTTGTATAGGGTGAAAAGTTTTGTACTTGTAGAGAAGATTGAAGAGTTAGAGTCGAGTCCGCTATCAGTTGATCACGTTGCCCAAGGCCTTTGATAGGAAAGTATAGAGAGTAGGGGAGATTAATAAAGGAAGAAAAAGAATTGAAGAAAACAAAGTATGCAAAGAAAAACAAGACCTAGAATAATCTCATTTATTTGTGTATATAAAATTAAACAGACTGTGTGTATGAAAAAAGAAAAGCTTTATACCTAAAATTTCTAAGAGGAAATACAAACTATCCAACCAAGATAGTTTCTGAATAGAGGGGCCTATGTTTATCTTGACCTGTAGCTAAATTATATAGCAGATCTATTTTAGTCAAGGAAACTCTGAGCTGCTTTCTACCATGTTCTTAGTAACGATTTTGGCCAAATGTGTCTATTACTTTGCTTTTCTCTGTATCTGATCAATCATCTCCTTTAGGTTTAGTGTTTTTGTTAAAAGCTATTCTAAGTGGGATGAGAGAATAGTTGATTGTGGCTTTAACGTCCGTTTTCCTGATGATTGTGATGCAGATTTCTTTTTAATATACTTGAACATTTGTAGAAAGTGTGTATTTGGATTCTTTTGAGAGGTGTGTATTCAGCTCATCTTCTCACTTGAAATCTTTGATTATTGTGGGTTTTCTTAAATTATTCTTTTGAGTTTCTTGAATATTCTGGATATTAATTCCTTATTCAATAAGTAGTTTACAAATATTTTTTCCACTCTGAATTTTATTTTTTCTGTTGGCTAGCTCTTTGATGTATAGCAGTTTCATATAAACCCATTTGTCTATTAGTATTTGTTAAGAAACCTTCAACTGTATATTCCTCAGGGCTGTTGACTTGTTGCTTCTTTAATTTTCTGACTGTTTGGGGCACCTATGTGGTACTGTCCTCAGAGAATGTTAGAGGAATTTTTTTTCCCATAGTATCTTTTATTTATTTATTTATTTATTTTTATTGTAAAGATACTATACAGAGGGTTACAGTTACATGAGTGAGGTAATGAGTACACTTCCTATTGAATATTGTTACCCCTTCCATTGTTTTCCCCCTACCATCCCTTCCCTCCCTACCTTCCCCAAGGTTCTTTTTTTTTTTTTGATTGTGATTAAGTGATTACATAATTTCCGGAATTTCACAGTATTGTGGAATAATGATGCTCATTTAAAGTCACAAGTTCATTCTAACTTTCCTGGAGCAAATTGTCTATCACAGTCTATAACATATAACGGTGTACACATGTTATATACCATACATGTTATCAGCAGCATGGGGATATTTAGTAGTGGTTCGACCAGATGAGTGGGAGTTCTTTGTTTCTTAAGTCCTGTTCCCATAGTATCTTGTGTGGACAGGGTCTCAGGATAGTTCCCCAACACAGGCTTCCAAGAGGGGAGGTGACACTGTGACCTCTTCCCTTGTTTTTCCCTCCCATCCCCACCCCCAGTTGCATAGTTCATTTCAACACAGTGTCTAGTGAGTATCACTGCTCCATTTGTTCACGCGCTGTCTCTCCATTTCTGAGTAGACAAGTTGGTCTTACATAGTTTTTGTGCCTTTAGATTCATCCAGGTCACTCCAAATGATAGTTGTTCTTATAAGGCCTGGCAATATTACTTGGCATATATGTTCCACATCTTCTTTGCCTTTTAGTCTGTTGATCAGTATATAACATAAATACACTTACAGTTTTACTTTCATTGTAGAGTTTAAATGGTTAATGGAATTGTTGCAATATAAGAAGGAAATACCAATTTTTGTAATTAGAGTTGTCATGACCTTTCTCCCTGTTCACCTGGCAAATTACTGTCCATACTAATAACTCTTAAATAAATATTATTTCATCCAGGAGAACTTTTGTAGACACGTTGTTAGTCACTCATCCAGCCCCCCCACCGCCTCCTTTGACTTAATTTACATCAAATCTCCCTCTTCTGTAATGTCTCTGAACCAGGTTTCTACTTTGTACCTTCTGTGTGAATAAACTTTGCTTTCTAAGCTTCCTCCTTTTAAAATTATTTGGCTCTCTGTGATGGTGTAGAGAAGGGCTTATATATACTTGCATGCTAAGCATCTACCAAAGTTCTCTGAATCTCCAAAGCCAAAACCGGTCTCTTGGTTGAATCATTGAATTCTGAAAATGGAGTTGATTTTCATGAGATATTTAGTTCAGTCTGAGAACAAAAGCAAATGTTCTTTCAGACTAGAGATGAGAGAATGGTGAAAAGTTTAAGAAAATCCATAAAAAAAATTAGCAAGAGCTCATTAAAGCACATTTTTAAAAATTCTTTGTTACCTTTAAGTAGTTGTACAGAGGAGTTTCAAATCAAACTACCAATTTATGGGTGCAACGCATCTTTAGCAATGTCACCCTTTCTAGCAATTTCTTTCTCTACTTGAAAGGGAAAATGATATCCATGCGATAGTCTCATATTATATGGTATATCTAAGTACTCTCATTTGAGGATGTAATCACACAGGATAAAGACTATTGTGGCTATACACAATGATTTCCTTGTCTGAAGTGTTTTGTTACATGTAAAATGTTGAGAAATGAGTGACGTGCTCATGTAAAGAAGTTAAATGTTGTTACTCTTACCTCATCATTTTTCTTCACTCATAGTCACATTGGGGGGGGAGGAAACTTTCCTCTTTTTCCAGATGGTAGCATAAATTTTCAGGTCAAGTGATATTAAAAATAGATAATAGCCAGGACCCCATGAGTCTCTACAGAAAGACTAAACAGTCACAATGGGGAATACCATTGTTTTGGTTTTCTTTATGAGCTTTTATGTACTCAGCTGCTTCTCAGGCAGACTTTTACTGCAGTGGGACCTGGACCGTTCCGAATTCCGGTTCCACATCACTTCCCGGCCTTTACACTCGCTCAGCTCCGTGCCACACAAGTCAAGAGAAACAGCCTCACAGCTGCAATCTGCTCCGAATGGGCTCTCCCCAGGCACTGGCTTGCTTTGGCTCTTGGAGTTAGAAATCTGTCAAGTTTTCTCTCTAGGTGTTGCTCTTTATAAACACTCTGCTATCTTGAAGAACATGGACTTAGGAAAAGGACAAGAAGTAAAACAAAACTAAGTATTTCAAGTCAATTTAGAAGGTTCATTTGGTTCTATCTGGAGTTCCACGATGGTTAAGGATTCAAATGAATGATTAATCTTGGCACTATGCTCAATTTATATCTCATAGGCTATTTCCACGGGCCCTACAAACTTGGTGGTCTCAGCGATTGCAGTTTAGTGTTCCATCCTTTCATTAGGATTTACTTTTATCCTCAGACAACACTTGCTCCATAGAACCTTCTACTGCCAGTTCTTAAAGTCCTTCCTAGTGATTAGTATTGGAGTAAGCATCTCTGGGCATGTGCTGGGTGAATTTTATTTAAGAAATCTATTCTGTAATAATTATTTTGATGCAGCATATCTAAAACCCTTGAATCACCAACAGTGAATTTGATACTACTTTAAAAAGCTATGTTACTAAAGATCACCTTTTATTTGAATTACCAATATTACTTTGTAGCATACATTTATTATGGTATGGAAATGTAAAAAAATGATGACCTGGTTTGTAAATGGGATAGAATCAAATAATAAATAACATACTATAAAGTTTCTTAAAAGGTGGATCTTAGAGGGACCAAAGACTTTGCTTGACCAATGTTCTTAATTCATAGATGAGAAATATGAAGGTTGAAGTATTGATGAATCAGATTAGGCCTGGGCTTGACTATGAGCTAACCTGAGGAGTTAGGAGTTAGCATTACAAATTCAGTCTGATAAGCATAATGTTTCGTTCCCATTGTGCAAGTTGTTAAAATCCCAGTGACTAATTTTTCTCATTTGTAAAAGACAGCAACAATCCCCCCTCTATCACCTGTGTATGTGGATGAGGGAACATGGCAAATGTCTAAGTACCTATATGCAAGTAATTACTAACCACTGCAGGTAGACTAAGGTCACATAATTTAGTGGGCTGCCATATGTTTCATTTAAATAGTTTTTTTTTCCTGTTTAATCCTTTTGTAGGGTGGGATACATCGTGTTACGCAATGGTATTTTGGCAAGTCATCATGGCTATTTTTCTCTAAGGAATATGTGCCATAGGCCTATCCATCACCAATGACGGGCACAGTGATGCTATGTACCATCGGCAGGAGGGACCATTCTTTATAAAGACAGAAGTTACAGCAGTATCCATGCTGGCACGGACAACATCGGCCTCACGGACCCCAGGGTATCCTTGTAAAACACATAAGAACCACCCAGAAGATAACTCAATTAGAATAGGAGACACAAAATAAGGAGGAGAAAGGATTTCAGTGAAGCAGGAAACTCCAGTTGTTGATAGAAGCTAAAGATGAGACACACCAGATAAGTCATAACAGAGTCTTCAGAAAACCAACATGCTTTGACTGGCGAGATGACTCCATTGCGTCCTTATAGTGAAGCGTGCTTCATCTAGACAGACTTGAGCAGGTTCTTTTTTCTATCCTGGAATCCATGCCTACAAACTGACTGAGAGAGAGAAAAGACTTCCTCCTAGCACCAGAACTGTGTGAGTACCACCCACTCTCCTGATACTGTGGTCCCTTTCAAGGGTGACATCACTTAGCTTCTTTTTAAGCTCACAGGGGTGAGCACAGGAAACGACTCTTCTTACTCTCCCCCTCCCCATGCCATCCCTGGCCCTGTGGTTCCTCCTCTGAATTCTTGAATGTGAGCGGCCGCCCGAATGTGTGGTCTGAGCAGGCCTTTGAAGATTGCCATAATGATCTTTGCTGACTTCTGCCCTATGCTTTTATTTGGAACCCCTGGCTGTCTGTTTGCTTTCCTAAATGTTTGCAGACTTAGAGCTGATGAGTTGTAAGTGCCTGCAGTGACCAACATCAGGCCATTCAGCTTGAATTTACTTTAGGTATGGAGAAATGAGATGTGTCAGGACCCCATAGCTCCTCTTCTTCCGTGCGCTTCTTCCCTTACTTTTTATTTTCCCTCTCATCCCATAACTACTCAAAACATATTGTATATAATAGGATAATAATCATAAAAACATTGACGTTTTCTGCATCATTTCAATGTTCTATTCATCAGAAAATTTGAAAAATAATGAATATACCAACAGAAGTTTGAAAAATAACAGATAAACCAAAAAAGTATTAGAATTTTACCATTTAGAAAAATTACAATTAACATTGTGCATTAGCCTCTTCTTTCCAGGTTCTTTCTCAGATGGATGGATAGATAATAGTCATAGAGAAGGAATCAGTTTAATATTCTTTGTAAGTTTTTCTTTTAGTGTTCTTACCTCACACATCATAAATATAGTCCTTCAAATTTAACATCCTTAGAGAGGATCTTTAGTAGCTTACTATTTTATTGTATATGTAAATAATTTATTTAATCAATTATCTATTTTGATTAGCAATGCTGAGTTATATTTGCATGACTAGATTCCATAGCTTTTTAACAGACAGATTAATGCACATTAAGAGTTTTCAAGGAAATTTTAAGGTGTTAAATGTTACCAATTTTTTAAGAAATTTCACTTACATTTAGAGACTATCAGGGAGTTTATCCTAAGCTAAATTTAACATCACTAAACAATGATACTCCAACTATAAGATATTACTATTCATAATTTTTCTGAGGCACTATTGAGGTCATATGATCATAAACAAAAGGTAATATTACATAACTCAATTATTATACATTCTCAAAGCATTTACAGAACCATAGTATAAAGACTTGCTAGAAAGAATTTTATTAAAAATATTCTAAGTACAAAAAATAATGAGTAGATTGGATTTAATGATCTTTATCAAACCAAGAAAAACAACATTAGAAAAACTTGCAATGAAAGATACACCATAATAATATTAGTGCATTTGGATGATAATAGCAAATAAGTTGAGGTCATTCAGTGAGATAAAGGAAGATCAGTACTTGTGTGACAGTACAGAAATACATTGTCTTCCAGCCAGCAATAGGAACTAGCACATGAATGACCTTCACTATTGGGTTCCATAAATAAGTAGCTTTAATGTGCTGAATATAAATGTGTATATAACGTCTTTATAGACTGTGAGGAAATTCATCATGGGTTTAATGTTGAATGAAATAACATATATAAATGGAAAGAATAGCCATTTAAATTAAAAAGTCAATTGGCACAGTAAAGAAGGAAATTCAATTAAGCAGAGAAATCATGAAGTAAAATACAGAGATCAAAAAATTACTTATATTTTCTTCTCAGATGAGAAACGGGAAGGGAGGGAGGAAGGGAAAAAGAAAGAAGAAGAGAGAGAAGAAGCAAAGAAGTTAATATGAGAAGTTCCAATATCTTATCAAATTCAGATTACAATAAAGATAACAGGAAAGAGACAACAGTGTGCATGGTACATGAAAAACTTTACATAATTATTGAAATACACCACATTATATCTGCCTAAACTATGAAGAGTATCAGGCAGGAGAAATGCAATAAAATCATCACAATAAAGATGAATCATTCAAAAAAGAGCTACGAAAATCAGTAGGGAAAAAAAGATGAAATACAAAGGAAGAGCTAGGAGACAAAATAATTGGCTGGACAGCAGTAATAATTAAATACAGAATACCATTGGATACATTTTGAGTAAGCTGAGAAAAATCTTATTTACTAACCTAGAATTGCATGCATAAGTTGTATTTGGGACATGGGAATAAAACAAAAAATACTACTGACATAAAAATGAGAATTTTCCAGCTATTTCAGGTTGTGAGATCCTAGACAGAAAATTCTACAGCAAGTGAAAATGACAGTTTATATATATATTATATATATATATTTGATATATATATCAATTATTTTGTATATAGCTTTAAATAAATATTGCCTGCATAAAATATTTATGTTTATCTCATGGGGAAAGTTAAAAGAGGATTCGAATGTGAGACAAAATTAATATATACTTTGTAAAATGGTGAATGGATTTAAATCCATCTGAGGCTAATTGCTGTTGTTATTGTTTGGAAAAAAAGATACTGATTAATTTTGAACTTGATTAAGTTGAGGATACCTCATCAAATGGGCACTCAGTCACTTAAAATATAAAACATATAATTTTTCAAAGAAAAAAAAAAGAACTAGAGGGAGAAAAGCTAAGCAGGGAGTAGAATTGGGCAGGGAACAATCTGCAGAATGAGCTACGTGGTGTTGATTTTCTTCTACCTTGCTACCAGTCCCTTGTTTCCTTTCCTTTGTCAATATTGTATTTCTAGTGCCCCTTCTGGCTACGTTTAATGATTCTTCAGTTTTGCAAGTTCATCTGGAATCCATTCTACAACAACATAAATGATATTTCATTTGCCTGTATGAATTATACAAAGTAAGGGGTTTTATCATGGCACTTGCATCCATATGTAGGATGCACTTTGATTTATCTTTTCTATTACTCATCTTAATTTATGAATTCACAGCATCTTGATTGATGTCAACCCTTTCAGCATTCTTCATGATAGCCATTCTAATTGGGATGAGCTGGAGCCTCAAGTTTGGTTTGATTTTTGTATCTCTTATAGCTAAAGACTCTATCCTAAAACTTTTATATATGATAAATACTTTCAGCAAAAGAACAGGGTACAAAATCAGCACTGAGAAATCAGTTGCTTTTCTATACACCAACAAGGAACTGCCTGGGCAAGACTCCATGGAAACAATGCTATTCACAATAGACTCAAGTAAGAAATTAAAAAATCCCTACGTAAGAACTTAACCAAAGATATTAAAGACACTTACAGTGAATTGTAGAGTACACTAGGGAGTGAAAAAAACATATACCATGTTCATGGATTGGCACAATTAATGCCCAAGGGAAGATTTTTGCCAAAAGCAATATGATGATTCAATTTAATCGCCATTAAAATCCCAGTGGAAATTTTCACAGATATAGAACAAACAATCTTGAAATTCATACAGAAACTAGAAAGACTTATTATAGACAAAACAATCCTAAACATAAGGGCAATGGTACACATATCACAGACTTCAAACTATAGTGCATGACCATAAAAAAAAAAAAAAAAAAACAAGAACAAAGTGGACCCATTGTTAACAATGACATGTCGAAAAATGAACTTTACAACTTTGGTGCAGGGTGGGTGGGTGGGGTGTGGTGGTGGTGGGGGCTCTGGTGGGGTGGGGGGGGAGGGGGGATGGGAAGGGATGGGAAGGGGAAACAAAGGAGGAGGCAACAATGCTTGATAAAAAATGTACTCATTACCTTGCTCATGTAATTGTAACTCCTCTGTATGGTATTTTCACAATTAAAAACAAAACAAAACAAAAAACAGCATAATTCTGGCACAAAAAGAGACAAACCAATGTAATAGAACAGAATAGAAAATCTAGTAATAATCCCACAGAGCCACAACCATTTGATTTATTACAAAGACACCAAAACCACACACTGGAAAAAACAACTCCCATTAAAAATAGTGGTGGGAAAACTAAATAGCCTCTCTCTCATCCTTAAGTATAAAACCTGAAAGTGTGAAATTGCTGGAGGAAAACACAGGGGAAAGGTTTCCATACCTCGGCGTAGGCAAGGATCTGATTAGGACTCCAATCCCTCATGAAATCAGTGTAAGAGTTGTGACATTAGAACACTAATGCTCAGCAAAAGAAGCAAGCATCAAGATGATGACACAGCCTATTAAGTAGGAGAAAAATCTATGCTACATTTTCACTGTGTAAAGATTTTACATAGGTTATAAAAACAACACTACAAGGACAAATGACCCAATCAATCGATAGGAACTTGAACTGATAAGGAACTTTGCCAATGAAGAAATGATGAATAAATGAAAAGTGTCCAATCTTGCCTTTTTATCCTACACATGTAATATTTAATCACTAATGAAACCAAACAAAATCAAACCAAAAACACAGTTCCAAATATTTTAATTCTCTTAATTCTAAGAAGAAAATCAGGGGTATTAAAATCATCATTAGTCCCACAGAGTCCAAGTAACGAATCAGAAGACGGAATTGGACTATTCAACGTTTGAATCAAACACTTGAGATCTAGAATCTGTACTCTCAGCTGAAATCTTGCTTCCTTTCATGAGGAATAAGCAAAACCATGTCTGTATTCATCTGGCAAGAATTGGTAAGAAAGAAGCACTTAATCTACTTCCTACTTACTGAATCTGGACAAACCCAAGCTAACAGAATAATATACAGATTTCCTTTCTCCAGCTTCTCACTTCAAAGCTTATTATTTCAACATTGACTTTTGGATAAAAGTGTGTGTTTATCATAGTTTTTGGTGCATTTAAGATAAAACCCTTCTTAAGATATTTTAAAATTATAAAAAGCTAACATTTGAAGTGACTATAGTTTATTATTGGTCACGAACTTACTTCTAATCTTATCACTACATGTAAACAATTAGTGTTTTCTAAGCTGAACTTACATTATTGAGACCAAATACAGCTCTTTGTATATTTTCATTTATGTAAACCTTATCAATGGCTTGTTGTTTGAGAAGTTCTAC